>NC_050076.1:77116702-77422259 GCF_009764565.3 Dermochelys coriacea
CCCCATGTACAAGGAAATAGAACTTTGTCCATTCTTTATAAATAAACAGATTGCATCAGACTAGATCATCAATTTCACCTCCTAACTAGAACCAACCTGCAAGACCCCTGTTTATTGGATATTTGGGTCAAAAGGAGTAAAAATAACAATGTATTGGCTCATGCTTTCCGTTGTTTTCAAAATCAGATTTTTGCCCTCTTTGTACTTATTTAAAACTTACTTCCAAAATGTACTATATTCCCTCACTTCAATCCAAAGAGATTTTTTGAGGCCCCTCTTAAATCAGTTCATATTTATCAGGCACAATATTTTAAGCTGTAAATCTCAATAAGTCCTGAGAGATCATACAATGGAATACTTTAGAATCACGATCAAAGCAATGGTGGGAGAGAGGGGCTTTCTGGACATTCATATCTCTGAAAAATACTTGATTGCCTTAATTAATGTTTGAAAAGTTTTAATTGTGCTTGTACAGTAGTTACTACTAAAAAGTAAACAGCAGTATCTGAGATACCAAGCTTCTCCATACACATAAAAACAGGAAAGAACTACTGTTTATTAGTGAGCACTATTGTTAGCAGCTTATCAACAGTGACTGTTAATGGCAGCCACTGTAAGTTGCCAAGCAAGTTGCTGCATCTTTGCAATACTCAGTGATGTCCTCCTGTCAAATACTGAGATCAAATACGGCTTTTGGTTGGGTGTGCCATCCATACTGTCCAATTTCAGTACTCAAGATCAGAAGGACTAGACAGTTTGAGGACTGAAAGGCGAAGACTGTGATGTTCAAATATTAAATAACTTTTGAAAACGTTGGGCCAGATTCTCTTTCTGGCCAGAGCTCTGCTCAGTGCAGGAGATTGGGATGGTATCAGACCACCAGTCACAGCTGGCTGAGTCTCAACACTGCACCTAAAGGAACAATCTAGCCCTAAACCTTTAAGAGGGTTTTGGAATATTCAAGTTGTCTGTGTGCATGATGATCCTTGTCTGCTCTTCTGTGGCACTGTTTGGGGATGGAGACTGCAACCTTCTCCATGACTTAGAGACCTTTGTACTGAAGCTGTTAATTATTCCTGGCATTGCCTCCCTTGAAGTTCTTGATTTTTCTCTCTGCAAGGTGACCATCAATAACTGCCATCTTTGATCCTCCCCCTAGGGTCCTCCCCTTTTGCTATACCTAACAAACAGACCTCATGTACACAACTTAAGCATATTCCTGTTTCTGCTGAGATCACTGAAGTCCTGTCAACATACAGGGGACAATGTAAGAATCTAAACATGTAACAACTTTACTGCCTGTTCTGAAAGTCCTACCTGTACAACATAAACAGAATGATGTGCACTAAAAATGACATCTCTGCATCCAAGTATGAGGTGTTGTAGCCATGTTGGTCACAGGATATTAGAGACACAAGGTGGGTGAGGTAATATCTTTTATTGGACCAACTTCTGTTGATGAGAGAGACAGGCTTTTGAGCTTACATAGAGCTCTTCAGAAGCTCTCTGCTCCCTTCAGCTAAAATATCAAGCTACAAGGGTAATTTTAACAAACTTTTGTGCCTAATATACTTTCTGCTCTAAAAGAGACCTTCCTAATTCCACAATATGTTCTGAATCTAAAAGAGAGAGCACCAGCTGTTCACATTCATTGAGTACCACAATGGCCTGTGTCGGAAGTCTTGCTCTAGAGAATTACATCAGAATGGAGTCATTGTCTCTTGGATTCTGTCTTGCCAGTACTGAGGAAGTAGATAATAAAGCTGACTCATAGTACAAGAAAAACTCCCGCATGAAACTGCTAATGCATTGAAACATACTAGCCTGCATTTTGTAAAATGTACCTCTAATCGACTCTCTTCATTTCCCAGCTTGTCATTCCCATCTCATTTTCATGGTTTCTTATGTTTATTTCCATCCTTTGTATAATATATTTTTGTAGCAATTTTCATTTTTTTTATATTCTTTCTGCATTGCAATCACATCTGCAGATGTTCAGACAGTGACTTACTTGTGTTACATAGTATGGTGTGGAGGGGAAAGCCCTCTTATACATACCCAAATCTCTAAGGGCCAGATCCTGCCACCCCTACTCACACTGAGTAGTAACTTTCTCCAGGAGTTGTCCCCATTGATTTCAATGTTAATACTTGTTGAGTAAAGTACTACTCAGCATGAGCATGTAACACTACGTGTGTTCTTTCTTAAATTTGAAGTTCATGTCATGGTGCATCAAGCCTGCTCCCGTTAAATGACTGTAAAGTAAAACACTCACTGTTTGATAAAAGAATAAGCAATTGGAAAACAATCCAGTATAGTGGTATCTAAGGCAGGCCATTTTAAGCTACCAAAAAACTGATTTAGGGGCACATTGGTTTCATATTCTGGTACCCTGTACTCTGGCTCATTAAATTAGCTTGTCTAAATATTTTGCCCTTGCCAGAATATCAAACTACTTTTAATCCTTTGTGATGTTAAATATGATTCCTCCTTAGGGTTGAGTGTGTTGCTGTATGTCTGACCTTTCTTATCCACAGAGCAGGCACTGGCAGCAGTAGGCCATCTTCTTCCATTGTCTTCCATCACTGTGCCTCAGGTCTGACCAAGAGGTCAGTATCTGACAGTTTCTGTATGCATTGATTCACTGGCACTCTTGGGCTGGTGATTGCTTTGTGATGTAGACACCTGACTACTGGTGTCATTTACTTGGAGAAAGGTTTACACGATATTCATATTTTGGGCACTTGACTATCTTGCTTGTCACCTCATGCTCCTTCAACTCATCACTGGGTATTTCCCCAGCATCTTTCAGGTTACAGTCCCTCAAACAAAACCCCTTATGGGGAAAGGACTCCATTCTCCATGGCCTTTTGATCAGGAATCTCCAGAGGGCTGGGCTCCAGATACTCTCCCTGCTTCATCTCCTCCAACTTTTGAGGGTTATTCCACCTTTCTGAGGTGGCTTGAGTAACATTCCCAAACAACACTCTGATCCAAATGCTGAATTAAAAATCCTTCTTGTTAACCACAGATGGAGAAGATCAGATTAAAACTAAATGAATGGGCCATGTAAGACATCTAGTCTGAACGCCCCTGTCCTCTAGACAGGCTAGGGGTCAGAGTTAAGTTTAGTTATAATGAATTAAAAAAAAAATCCACACGCTTTTATAAAATGCTGCTGTTCTCTTCTCTTACCCTAGGGGCAGGTCAGCCTGTCAGCAAGGCAGCGTTTGATTTCAGGTGTCCCCCCTTCTCTCCTTTTCTTGTCTCTCAGCCCCGTTATATTCTTTATACTCCTTTGGTGTTCCTGGGATGTTGTGACAAATGTGAGGAAGAATGGGCATTTCAGAGGCTATTTGTAAAATGGTGGCCTGCCTCTTTAAAGGCCCAGATGCCTGGGGCTAGTCAGCCTTGTTCAGTTAGCACCATGCTGCTACACCTGTGTTGGTTAGTGGAGTTAAGAAGAGGGAAGCCCAGCAGCTGAGGGGAGGAGAATGCACAGACTGCTCCTACCGGGGGGCAAGGGAGCAAGGATTGTATGATGATGGTGGCCTGCCAGAGCCCTTTTCAGGAGAGTGGGGCTGGACTGTTGAGTGGACCAGAGGCCAGGTACCTGTTGACGGACATTGAGACAGGCTATCCCAGATAGGGTCCACCTCTGAAGAAGAGTCCTGGATACTGAAGCCAGCTGAGCTGAAGATTCCTTTGTTTTGTGCTTTTGTTGGACTTGTTATCCTGAGAGGCTTGGAATTCTGTAAAGTGGCTCGGATTATATGACTGGAGTAGGTAAAAGACCTTTGTGGGGAAACTGAGGCAGAGTGCTGCAACGCCAGGTCTTCCTGTTTGGGGTGCTCTGAGATGGTGAGTTTGGTCACACTGTTATATTGAGATGTGTCAGACATGACGGGTATGTGGAATTGTCAATAACTGTATCCTGTACCCGTAGGTGTTGCATGTACCTTTAAGTTCCTGGCTCACTGAGTGGGTTTTCTGTGGAATCTAGAATCACTGCAGGGTGGGTAATTAATACAAATCCCAAGTGCTGGTTATGCAGATATCCAGCTCTCTGTAGCTTTGAGACCAGGGGAATAGGGTGGCCACTGCCGCATCCCGGAATACCAGAGATTCTGTTACTTTTGGGAATGTCGTGATCCTGCCCCTGCTGGTGTGACCTCGCAGGCACTGTGCACTTCAGTGGGGGCGGGGCAGCAGACTCTTCAAAACAGCATCCCCTATTTGTGATACTGGACAAAACCACATCCAGTTTTGTCTCCATACTGGAGATGGCACAAACGTTAGGAAAAGAGGACGTTCTTGCTTATAACCAGATGAATGGCCTGCCCACTGTGGGAAGTAGCATTGACTGATCCTGGTTTATAAGGCCTGAGAAATAAAACCCTCCAAACCGTAGAAAGAGTCAGCCTGATCTGGCTTATGAACAGACTCACTCTGGAACTGACAAACTTATGTGCGTGCCTCCTAGGAGCCCATGCTGATGATGGCTAAAACCTGATATGAAGACGGTTTGTTGGGTTATAAATATTTTCCCTGTGATGCTTTTACCCTAAATACATGTACTGTGCTTTATGAAAGTTGGTTGTGCTCTGGTTAACTCTGTCATTGTCCATGAGAGAGAGAGCAGAAGTGAAGATACTGAATGAAAGTCAGACCTTCAGGGATAAATAATACAGTGAACTGCAGGGGGATAGCAGCCCTAAAATTCTCAGCTGCAGGGAGAGGAATGTGGGTTGCTGCCTGAGAAAGGTGGCAGCTAGACGCCTGAGTTCTAAGGGGGCGCCTTCGAAGAGGCCATGAAGGGGACAGAGGCATAGGCGCCAACTTTCTCATGTGCCGGGGATGCTTTCCCCAGGCCCTGCCCCCACTCCACCCTTCTCCCAAGTCCCCACCCCTGCCCTGACTCTTCCCACTCTGCCCCTGCCCCGTCTCTTCCTGCCCCATTCTGCCCCCCCCAGCGTGTCCCACCCTCGTTCTTACCCCCTGCCCCTCAGCGCCGCCTGCAGGCCACCGAACAGCTGATCGTGGTGGGAGCTGGGGAGCGGGGGAGGCGCTGATTGGCAGGGCCACACATGCGTGGGAACCACTGAGGGGTGGGGAAGGCCCTGATAGGGGGGATGCCAGTGGGTGCTAAGTACCCACCATTTTTTTCCCATGGAGTCAACGCCTGTGGGCAGAGGTGCAGTTAACCCCAGGGCTATGACAATTGTCATGCCAATTGACATCTCAAAGTGGTGTCCCCTCATGTCTCTCAAGCCATGCCCATTGGCTGGATCCCAGATCCATTCAGGATTGTGCTCACTGCTTTGGAATAGAGTTCATTTCCTGGTTTTCTTGTTCCATGTTTGCATCTTATTACCCCCAGGCCCTGCAAGGGCCGAATGTACCCTTTGTTCCTTGCCAACCACAATGTTTTTTCATGTTAATTTTCCTGAATGGGGGTGTTAATTGTCAGACTCTGGCTATTCAAGTACAAGACTCGTATAATTCATTTTAACATTAATTCCACTTTCTATCAAATATGAATAGGACAAATTAGAGAACCGGTCACATGGCTTATTTTAGGCACATATTGAGTGAAAGCTTACCAGTCCTTCGATTCTATTAGTCAGAGGTGGATGGTTTAATACTCAAAAATACTTATTAAAGATATCCTTCATTAATTGAATGTCTGTGATAACCTCACACTTACCATTCAGCTGTCTTTCAAAATAAATATATCCTGTGATATTTCTGCAATAGATCATTTGAAGTACATTCAGGCTTTTTCTGTATTTAGTCTCATGATTTATTTGACACTTGTCAGACAAGAACTCCCAGTCAAATGAAAATTCCCTTCTTTTGTGCATCTCTTCATTTGCAACGTCTGTACTCTAGGCTCCAAAACCAGAGATGCTTTTTTCTTGTGGGTCACAGAGAGCAAGATTAAACCTGTATTTCACATGTACTGAAAAATAATTAGCATATCTGTCAAATAGCCATAATAGGAAGAAATAGTGCTCCTTTTAGAGCCAATCCTGTCTTAGTCAACCCACACCAGCTGTAATACTCATTTATGTTGCTGTAAATTATCAGTGGTGAAAGGATTTGATTAGGATTCTCAGGTGCTTGGAAAATCTTAAGGTTTTGAAGAAATAACTTTTATCCATGGTGTTAGTATGTTTGGGTTTTTATTTTATTTTATTTTATTTGAGCACATTTCAGTTGAATCCGTGGGCATGATGTGGGAGTTACAGGCTGAAATTCAGTGGCCAAAGGCAACTAGATGATCATCATGGTGCCTTCTGGCTTTGAAATCTATGAAACAGACTTCATATAATTTATCCATAGCTTGTACATTGTTAAATCTCTCATCTCTCACAATTAAGGTTTTAATCCTGCTCCCTCCAATAGTATTCTGAAAAGTCAGCTTCTGCACTATATACCATGGTTGTAGAAAACTGCATAACACGCTCTACAATTGAAACTGACTAACTTCCCCCATTTTGGCAAAGGGAGGAAAAGGGGAAAAATAATGTGTTAAAAGCTAAGTCCACCATTTTCAAATAAAGCTTCCTAAAAGTCAAGAGCCTAATTCAATATTTAGCCACCTACTAGCAAACCAAAGTAGCCTGATTTTTTTCCTTCCAGAAGTGAGTTCAGTGGGTGCAGACCACTTTGATTTAAAAGCCTACACTTTAACTACACCAGTCTGAAAATGTGGACACTCCCGTACATCTATTTATTTACAGTTGTTAAAGCCCTGTATACTCTGTTACAAACTGCACCCACATTCAGCTGGTTCCTAGATTCTGTAGCAGTCTGGTGAAAAGAATAAAAATTCTTTGCAGCTCCATTGAAGTTAGAAATTGAGGTTTATTATGAATGCAACATGTCTGTGACTAATACAATCCTGACAGTAGCCCCCAGTGTTTTTTATTTTGATATTACATCTACTTTATGCTTGTTAGGATACAGCTATCCAGGCCTGTCTGCAAAGGCCTATACTTTAAGAATGTATGTATATTCTTATCACTTAGCTAGTTGTAGAGGTATAAAAGAAAGAATCAAAATCACTGTCAATTGGTATAAGGGCCTTCTCTTACTGTGACAGTCTGAGGCCCTGTTTTTAGGCTAAGGCCTTGGGCTAAGCAGCAGGGGCAACCATAAGCTGGGAAGCGAATGGTCACATCCTTACATTTCAAACTAGTCACGTTGAAATAAGGTGCTATTGGGCTGTTAGAAATACAATCCTGTCCTGATAATCCCTATCGCCTCCAGAGAAAGGGAATTGCCTAGAAGATGTAAAAGGAAACTTCATTTGATAGCATCTTGTCTGGCAAGAACTCACTTATTGATAGCTGAAATGTAAAATCCTTATTTTTTTGTTGTTTTATTACTGTAGTTCCCATTTCCCTATTGTTTGTCTGTATAATCTCTGTCTGGTTCTGTGATTGTTTCTGTCTGCTGCACAATTAATTTTGCTGGGTGTAAACTAATTAAGGTGTGGGATATAATTGGTTAAATAATCATGTTACAATATGTTAGCATTGGTTCGTTAAATTTCAGTAAAATAATTGGTTAAGGTATGGGTAAGCAAAACTCAAGTTTGACTGCAAACTATATAATAAATCAGGAAGTAAGGGAGGGGGAATGGGAACAGGGAATGGGGGTGGTGGAATTAAAATTATGTTTTGCTAAGGGAGGGAATGGGAACAGGGACACAAGGCAAGGCTCTATGGCATCAGAGCTGGAAGGGGGACACTGAGGAAGGAAATTAGAATCTAAATAAATAAATGTTAAACTAAACTAAAATAAATGTTAAACCCCATATTGGGGGATCACTAAACCTAATGTTTAAAAATATATAAGGCATCCTGTGATGAAATTGCCCTTTTAATTTTATAATTATGTTGTACCTCACCCTTTTACCATGGGTGACAAGCGCCAATGCATCAGCCATTTGCTGCTTAGCCCTCATATGATGCTGCAAGCCAGTGACCCATGTGGGATTGCTGGTGTTACAGTTCAGGGCAACTGCACCTGTTTTCCCCCTCCACGGTCCAGCCAGGATACCTACTCTAGGTCCTGGTTCCTCAGCCATCACCTATCTTGGAGGAGAGCCACATCTATCTCCTCCTGACCGTGGGTTTTTCAGGCTGCACAGTTCCCTGCATACACTCTATTATTCCCCACAACTCAGGGTATGTCTTCACTACCCGCCCCATTGGCAGGCAGCGATCGATCCAGCGGGGATCGATTTATCCCATCTAGTCTAGTCTAGCGCTCTCCCGTCCACTCCTGTACTCCCGCGCCGCGAGAGGCACAGGCAGAGTCGACGGGGGAGCGGCAGCAGTTGACTCACCACGGTGGAGACACCGCAGTAAGTCGATCTAAGTACGTCGACTTCAGCTACGTTATTCACGTAGCTGAAGTTGCGTAACTTAGATCGATTTCTTCCCCCCCCCCCCGCAGTGTAGACCAGGGCTGAGACTGCCTAGTCAGGCCAGCATCCGCATTTTTGTTTCTCCTCACAGGCTATGAACTAGGGATGTAAATATCGTTTTTAAAAGTACCAGTTTAAACTATTAATCATATTGGTTAACTGTTTGTTTGTTAACAAGTTCACAGTCTAGCCCACGTATATATTATCTTTGTCAAGTGTCTTTATTAACAATAAAAAACAGACAGTCTTATGAGTGGGAGTTGGGGTCTGGGCAGCCGCCTGGCCCCACACAAAGGTCTGAGTCGGGGCTGCCACGTGGCCCCGCCCAGCAGGTGTTGGGGTCGGGGGCTGCTGTCCAGCCCTGCCTGGCAGAGGTCAGGGGCTGCCGCCCAGCCCCACACAGCGGGGGTCAGGGTCCGGGCTGCTGTCCCCTGGTCTCTCAGGGCATGGGTCGGGATCTGGGGCTGCTGCCTGGCTCCACAAAGTTGGGTCCAGGTCAGGGCTGCCGTCTGGCCCCACATGGTGGGGTTGGGGCTGCTGCCAATTTGTTTTAAACGCTAACTGCAATATATTAACGGTAAGACTAATACTTATCGGTTAACCATTTAACTGTTTAACATTTTACATCCCTCCTAATTGCCCCCCTCAGTTATACCACACAGCTCTTTCTAAGCAAGCATTTTAGTCTTAAGGTGAAAGCATTACAGAGAGAACAATGAGTTCCCATATACATGCTAAAAGCTTACCAACAGTCACTCAGTTTTATAGGGCTCCTGTAGACCAAAGTCCTTCCAACTCTTATCAGGAGGGATCGGGGGCCCCCTGTCCATTTGGTGGATCAGAAAGAAGGCCCTGAGTTAGTTGAAACTCAGGCTGTTTATCCAAAAGTCCTTTCTTGTGTTGGTTGGTTTCTGGAGACTCCAGATTGAAGAAGTATATACAAGTGTAGCCAAATGGTAGAACTTCTCTGGAGCTGTGATGGCCTGAGGAAATTTGCCTAATTCCTCCCCACTCCTCCCGCAAAGCTGTTTTTACTTCTTGGTGGGTTGTAGTCATCCTCCCTTGAGGAATTACATAAATACCTGGCCCACAATGAAACTTAACAAGGTAAGATCTCACAAGGTATTGCAGGAAATTGCCATATTTGCCATAGCTAGAAGAGACATCTCAACGATGACAGTCTTGCAGGTGGTGTATTTACTGTTGCTGATGCTTGTTCTTGGTGAGCAATAGGAGGATAACACCATGGGAATTTCCCCAACCTTATAAATGCCTGCATAGCCTCTGTCCTTGCAGAAACAACTTCTTTCCCTTTGCCACCAGAAGGCACCTGAGCTTTGTCTTTGGTAACCTGATTGAGGCCTGTAGTTGCTACTGTAACATAAGAAGGGTGAAAAAATCTGAATGCTTGCTATGAAGGTTATCCTTCTAAACCACTTCATTTTAGCCAGCATTTCCCATAAGCATCTTCCAGCTCCTCCCCCATCTTCTCAGGAGGAATGGGCTCCATGGCAGCTTCTTCGTGTATTTGCAATAACCACATAATGAGGTTTCCTGCCCAGACCTTTCCCAGACTCTGCAACAGCTGTGTCATCAGAATCCACCTCTGTCTGTGCAGACACTGCATCCTTCAGCCTTAAAAAATGCTCTGGTTGACTGGTTGTTTCATTCACAAATTAGCCATAAATTTCTTTGTGGCAGTTCTCTGTGGCTGGCTGCATCCAAAGCTGCCAGACTGAGAAGTGCCCAGTGACGATAAAGCTGTGCTGGTGATGCAAACCTGCTCTTTTGCCTTTTCTGAAGACTATACTTCCCTCTTTGCCAGTGGATTATGACTGCTGCTTCTACTCCCACTCCATTTCATTGGGGGTGAAAGTCATTCCTGTGCCAAAACCTATGCTCTTACCCTCCCCACAGTGAGAGATCTGCCCCACGTTTTGTTTGTCATTTGGGATGACATGTATTGCTCATTTGCAACTTCACAATTCGTGAATGATGCTCCTATTCCAAACTTGTGCTAATAAAAGCTTTATATCACATTATATCATCATGCATTGCCCCCTCTCCTTCCCCCCGCCACCCAAATACAGATGGAGATAGCTAAAATGTCTCTCTCTATAGCAAGACTGAGTCTTCATTTCAGGTAGTGCCTCCCTGCAACCTTTCAGCATATCTGACATGCATACACATACAGTACACAGGCATGTCAAAATGAGCATGGCCTGTAGATTACAAGGCATTCAAAGCTTGCCTTCAGGAGCCAGCCTGCAGTCATTTATACTCCCCCATAGACACTAAATGTAAAATCCATGTAAACTTTAAGAAAACTCCATACAAAAGTTTTGGTGCATTTACTGGGAATTATTCTCAATCCTTTTAGGCATCAGTGCCTGTCTTACCCAGTCCCCACTGCTTTTTCTTGGATTTTAACCCTTTTCTGGATTCCCAAGGTTCCAGGGAGCAATATTTTTCCAGCCCATCAGGTTTTCCAGTGATCTCAATCATGTCAGCATGTCTCCAACAGAGCAGCGCTGCATCTGTAAATGATTTGTTCTCTGCCTTTCCCAGAGCAGATGACTCATTTCAACTTTAATTATTTGGAGCTCTGGGAGTTACTTTTTGGATTAATAGTTAAGAGTTTGTTACAATCTGCCTCTCCTGATTATTTTTTTAAAAAAAAATTAACAAAATTTTAGTTAAGTGTCAAAGAAGGAAGAGATGTTGCAAAACCTGCCAATGAAGTGAGGATAGTTAAAAGAAAACATTGAGGGAATGCCAGTGTCCTCCAGCATTCACTACTGTGACCATGTCTGAAATGGAAAACCACATCAATTAAGTGAGTAGCACTGCTGATTTATTTATGTTAACCCCATAATTTATGCAGATGAGGATGCCAGATAAGGGGAGTATGCCTCCAGTGATCAGCTGTGAAAGTCACTTAAAGGGAAAACACCAGTAAGGATAATTTGTGGAAAGGCAGTAAGGAAGGCCAGAGACAAATAGGAAAAGCAAAGTGATAGGACCTTAGACAGAAATGGCTCCAACAATGCATTTTCCCTTTATTTAAGCCTTCTCACCTTTCCGTATAGCACTATTTGAGGTCATCAGAACTGATTCAAGGGCAATTGTTTGAGAGCTAACTTAATGGTTTATGCTTTTATAGAGAGCTTTTTCGTTTGTAGATCTCAAAGCTCTTTACACAGGTTGGTAAGCATTATCCTCCATTTTACTAAGGGCGTATGCTTAAAATACAGAGAAGTTAAGTAACTTTCCCAATATCACAAGTAAAAGCACTGTCCAAACCAAGGTTGGAGCCTAGGTATGCTGGTTCCTAAACCTATGTTTAATTCACAAGGCCACAGTGCATAGGACATCTAGATGAGTGATACACAAGCGGCTTCAGTGCGAATGGGCTGACATTTAGACCAGCGCTGATGGTGCTAAACCTCCAAACTACTTCCAAAGCAATGTGATGATATCTTTCCCACATACATCCTTCACAAAGAGCATCATGTGGCAATTCTGACTGAATGGTGCTCTGATGCTATAGTTTGAAGTGAATCTTTCATGATGTGAGGTTCTGTGGCGATGGGACTGGAAGCTGGATCTGTAGGGTAAGGATGGCTGATGCCTCCACGCCACTTCCTGGCAGCCAAGGTAGGGCTGCATGTAATTACCACATAGACCATGTGGAGATAAATACCCCATGAAGTACTGCCTTGGAAGATGAATGACAGCTTCTCTCATGGCCCCTGATTGGTCCAGGCACCCTACTTAAGCCCAGGAGGAGTTCCAGGAATAAAATGGACTCCTCCATCAGCCATAATGATGGACCTACTTCTTGGACTCCTGGCCCCAACTCCAAGTCTTGGCGCTGATTCCTGGTTCCTGACTATAGCTCTGACCTTTGGTGCAGGCTTCTGACACCACTGCTCTGGCCATTAGGCCTGACCACCTTAGTGTCATCATGGGTTGTTTTCTGAAAACATCTGCTCGGTGTACAGTACCAGTCAAAAAAGGCTAACAATGTTAGGAGCTATTAGGAAAGGGATAGAAAATAAGACAGAAAATATAAGCATGTCACTATATAAAGCCATGGTACACCCACACTTTGAATACTGCATGCAGTTCTAGTCACCTCATGTCAAAAGAGAGATACTAGAATTAGAAAATAATCACAGAAAAGGGCAACAAAAAGACTAGGGGAATGGAACAGCTTCCATATAAGAGATTAAAAAGACTTGGACTGTTCAGTTTAGATGAGAGATGATTCTGGAGGGTTACGATGGAGGTGTATAAAATCATGGATGATGTGGAGAAAATGAATAATGAAGTATTACATAAGGACTTACTTCTTCATACAATGCACAGTCAACCCGTGGAACTCATTGTCAGAGGATGTTGTGAAAGACAAAAGTATAACTAGGTTCAAAAAAGAATTAGATAAATTAATAGGGGATAGGTCCATCATTGCCAGAATCAAGATAGTTAGGGATGCAACCTCATGCTCTGGGTGTCCCTAAATCTCTGATTGCCAGAAGCTGGGACTGGACAACGGGATGGATCACTTAGTAATTGCCCTGTTTTGTTCATTTCCTCTGAAGCATGTGGCAGGATACTGGGTTTAGATGGACCATTGGTCTGACCAGTAAGGCCATTCTTATACCATTACTCTGACCACTGTGCCTGGCTGCCCAAGCCCCAATCATGATATGACATCATATATTAATATACAAATGAGATACCGAAATGGCTTATCTCACTAGTTCAGACCATCTGTAGGTAAGGAAGTATTTTGGAGTCATCTGATCTCAATTGTATCTGGAAAGCTGGTGGTCCTAATGCATCCTTTATACAGCATTCAGTACATATAGGCACAGAAGGGAGAATGGGATGAGAAAACAAAGGAAGAAACTAGACGAGAAAAGTAGGCAGAGTGCAGGGGAGAGATGAGATGAGCTACAAGCAGGGATAGAGTGATACAGCGTTTCAAAAGGAGGTGTAAACCCATCCTTATTGACGTCGGGGGGAATTTTGCCATGGCCTTCATTGGGGTCAGGACTTCACTCATGGAGTTCAAAATATATGTGAAAAGAGAGAGCGTCCACAAAGGAATTTAAGCATGATCAGAGCAGCAGGGTAGGATTTTAGCTGCTGGAAGTTGAAGGGTGAAGCGGGGAACTGGAATGGAGGAGATTACAGTAGCATAGGCAAGCTAGAATCCTGGTATGAATCAAGATTTTGGTAGTGGAGATGGGGGGAAAGGGGATTCTTTTAGAAAGATATTACTGAGGGAGAAACAAATAATTTTAGCAAGAACTTGGATGTGAGGAGGGAAGGAAAGGGAAGAGTCAAAGATGGGAGTTTGAGTTATTGGAATAGCAGAGATTCAAAGGAAAATTCAGGGGTGTTTATGGGAATCCCCACTGAAAATAAGCGAGTGTGTCACAAAAGCCCTTAAGTGTTCTGTGATGGGGACACTCGCTCATGAGTGCCTCCTGTTGGTTGGGTGTGATGCTGCAAGCTCACCTGCTCCAGGCACCCCTTGTAGCTTGTTGACCTTACTAGGTGGGTTTTCAGTGGCCAAGGCTGGCTCCAGGCACCAGTGTTCCAAGCTGGTGCTTGGGGTGGCAGTTCAAAGGGGTGGCAGTTCCTCCAGCTGTGGTGGCAATTTGGCAGCAGCTTCTTTGTGCCGCCCGCTGCGGCGGCAAATCGGCGGTGGCTTCTTCCTTTTGCCATCCGTGGCGGCCGTGTTTTTCACTGTTTGGGGCGGCAAAAACTGTAGAGCCGGCCCTGTCAGTGGTTCAGCACTCCAGCCAAGTCATTCAGTCAAAAATGGCTGAACCCCTCCTGGGGTAGCAAAGAATTCAACACACTGTCTGCCGTCACCAGGATCTTCAACCCTGTCTCCAGACCCCTTTAATTCCTGCTCTTCACTTGGGCTTCCAAAAAGAGCCTAGTCCTTCTATGGGTTCAGGCCACTTGGCTGGTAGGTAGGTGGGGGACCCAGGTCCACCCACTGCTCTGGTTCCAGCCCAGCAACCCTGCACACAGCAGCCACATACTGCTTCCTTCAGTTTGCTGCTGCTATTCCTTGGGCCTTTTCCCATGTAGCCCTATTTTTCTTCACCCTGACCTCAGGACTGAAGCTCTCAAATCCTCTTTCTCCTCACTGAGCATAAGTATGGTCAGAACCCATCTTCTGATTCTCTTCTGGCACTCCCACGACCAGCAACAAACACCCTTCCTTGCTCCTCTTGTCCAGCCAGGAACTGCCCTGCTTAGCCCGTTTAGCTCCTTCTATCTGAACCTGCTGGGCCCTGATTGGTTGTGTCTATGCAACCTCTCTAAGCAGGCCTGGGGGACCCACCTTTGCTGACGGTCCCCTTTGCTGACGGTTTCCTGGGGCGTGATGTGGTAGGACTGCGGGGCCTCTAGCAGCAGGCCACAAAGGCCAAGTACATCCCATCACTCATTTTTACAAATCCTTGTTGCTTTTCAATGGATGCACAGCATGCAGGGTCAGAGTAACTAGAGAAGGAAAAGACTTAGTAGATTGCTGCATCCATTTCTCTACCAAAGGAATAGAGGACTTGCCAGAGATTAAATGGGCACTAAATATGAACCTTAGTCAAAAAGATGGCAAGCAGCCCTTTTAATAATTGTTTGGTATTTAATATATTAAACTGAGGTCTACATTAAATGCATATTGGGGCAACTTAAAATGGTAACTATTACAGATTTTGTTACAAGACCAGAAAGCTGTCTGGTCTGCAACAAAAAGAGCTCTTGAGGTAAAAAGGAAAACATCTATTCCAAAAAGAACCTTTCCATCTTTAAAATAAACACACTGTGACCTTTACACTAAAAGTCTCTTACATTTCTTACAGTGCTTGGCCAATCAGAAAGTATTGGAAGCTGAGCACAAAGCCTCAGTAGTATTAATAAAACAGGGCTTATCCGTCTTTTAAAGTTAAAGCGTAAGGGTTATTTCAAGGAGCTGAGATATATACATCTGGATAGGTGATAGATGCTGTGCACAGGGAATAATTAGCTTACTAACAAAATGTCAATATCAGCCCTGGGAAGAGTTGAGGGGAAGGGGAAGAAGAAGGAATAGCATGGGATGGGAGGGAGCAAAAAATAAAGTTTTAACAAAAGTGAAGGGGAAAGAAGAGAGCAATGCAAATCAGTCTGGGCAAAGCATTTGCATTCACTACAGAGCCAGGTTGCTCTAAAGTACAACAAAGAGAGAGGATCAAGTCACTTGCAGAGCTGATCGGAGTCTTGAAAGCAGGTAGGTGTGTGTGTGTGTGTGTGTGTGTGTGTGTGTGTGTGTGTAAAAGTAAAATGTATTATTTTGTTTGCTTGCTTTAATATAAATATATAGGATGCCTCTAATAATGTAGTTTATGGGTCAAGTTCAGCACCCTGTTATATCTGAATGACTCCACTGGAATGGAGAGCATATGGATTTGTTCTGGTTTTTTACCATTGTAATCAAAAGCAGAATATGAATGGGTGGCCCTGATTCTAAGCTGCATTCCAGACCCTTCTTACTTATACTGCCCCAGACCATACAGAAGCCCAAATCCAGGCAGATCTCTCTGAAGTGTGTGTATGTGGGGAGAAGAGGTGGTTGTATAGGTCTGGCAAAGGGACCCCTCACAATTTCTGGTATAGAATCTTGCCCAATGGTGGGAATGTACATTGCTGGAGCACTCTGGTCTGCAGCCATTCAGGCCATCATAACTGACAGCCATTCCTGAGGTTGCTCTAAATTGTGCTGGGGGCTGATTAGGGATTTGGAAGAAGCAAAGGTGATTTGTCTGGGCTGTGCCACCTGAACTGCGACATGCATAGTCAGAGACACCGGTGCCCCTAAGTTTCCATGAATGATATTTTTGGTTTTTAACATGACCCGCTACAAGCAAGTAAAACTGTAACTAAATCTGCTCACCTACGCATGTTAATTACAGATGGACCCAGCCAGGAGTCTAGTGTCCTAACCACCTGCTAACTAACTCTGGGGGTAGCTTGGAGCTGATTCCATTTCTGGAGCAGACAACTTGAGCTCCCCTCC
Organism: Dermochelys coriacea; assembly: GCF_009764565.3. Lineage (NCBI taxonomy): Eukaryota > Metazoa > Chordata > Testudines > Dermochelyidae > Dermochelys > Dermochelys coriacea. The sequence continues at coordinate 77,133,226 of NC_050076.1, forward strand.
AGCACTTATAGATGACTAAAATATGTGTGGATGCATGTTGCTGTTTTTTGGTCTGTGTGTTTTGCTGTGTTTGTGATATTAAGAATACACTGACATATATTTAAAGGAATGATTCAAAAAATGAACCCTAGTTTCAATCTCGGTACTGATCTAATGGCTAGATCAGAAGTCTTTTATCTAAACAAAAACAGCAAGGAAACTTGCAAAATTTGCCCCTGCCAGGAAATGGGCAGTGGTTCTTCTAAGTCCCACAGGAATGGGTGAAGTGGGCAATGAATGAGGACAGTAAGAAACTTAGTGCTCATAACACAAGGACTCAAGTTCATCCCATGTGTAACCCAGTTAGTCTAGGAAGGCAGAGAGGTCCAGTGGATGAGACATTGATTGGGGATAGATGGACAGACTTGGTTTCTACTCTCAGATCTGTTTATGGCTCACTGTGGTCCAATCTAGCAAAATACTTCAGCACATGCTTAACTTTAAGCATGTGAGTCATCCAATTGAAGTTAGTGGGACTAGTTTGTGTTTAAAATTAATCATGTGCTTAAAGTGCTTTGCTGGCTCCGTATCTATGTGACCGTGGGCAAGTCAATGAGGGCTTGATTCTGCAAGGTGCCTGCCAAGTACTTTGGCTCCAATCCAGCAAAGCAAACCACTGTAGGACTAGTCATGTGCTTAATGTTAAGCATATGCATAAATACTTTGCTGGGTTGGGACTAAAATGCTCAGTATCTTGCAGGATTGAGACCTTAATCGCTCTGTGACTCGGTTTCCTTATTTCAGCAATTGGTATACTAATATTTTGCAAGGTGCTTTGAGACCTGTGGATGAAAAATGTTATATAAGGGGTAGGAAATATGTGTTCCTATGTCTGGAAAGTGCCTAGCACATTGTGAGCACACCTGCAATATGCAAAATAATACTTGTTATTGTTACTTCAGTGATATTACAGCAGAAATGAACTAGTCACATAAAATCTGTATGATCAGATACAATGATTTATACATGGAATTAAAAAGAGCTGGGGCTTCCATTTCACCTGGAATCTCTGCGCTTATCCTCTGAAATTTCCAATAATTACCAGTTATCATCCCATCAACATTTCTCCTTTTTTAAAATGCTTTCAGCTTTTTTCAATGGTAGAGGAAACAAGTGATTTTTCCTAAATCTGATCTTTTCAATAAAAGTTTGTCATGAAATATGGTCATTTCCCTCCCCCCAATTATATCATTATTGAGAGCTGTTTTTCAAGGCACATTGATAGCTCTCAGATGGGTTATTATATGAATGTGGTTTATAAATGGACTTTTATTACTCATTACAGTTAGTTTGAAGGGATCAGGTTCTTCCTTTCAGTGCATTCATGCCTTTATCTTTTTTAACAGTCATCTCTGGTCAATCATAGCCATATAGAAATATTAGGGTACCTGTAAAAAGTTATAGTCCTAACCTTAATTTTTATTGTGATTAAAAAAAAAATATATATATATATATATATTTTGCTATTGCTATCAGGAGTAATGGTGCATCTTACGAAAAGTTTAAATTGCCCCTTTCAGCATATATTAAATATGTATTTATCCTTCATAGAAAACAGGAAATATCAGCACAAGTACCACAATGACGCAAAAAATAGAGTTCAAGTAGAGTTGAACTAGAGTTGCCAAGATTGGTGATAAAGGGTTTTATTTTTCTCATTGGGTTGCTAGATTTACCGGGCCAAATTCTGCTCTCAGCCACACTAGTGTAAAATAGATGTAACTGATTTCAATGGAGCTAATTCAGGTTTGTGCAGGTGTAAATGAGATCAGGCTCTGGCCCATAGCATTCTAGCTCAGCAGAAAGTCAAGGATTTGGCAGAGAGAGAGAGCGATTGTAGGTGAAAAGAAAAGGAGTACTTGTGGCACCTTAGAGACTAACAAATTTATTTGAGCATAAGCTTTCGTGAGCTACAGCTCACTTCATCGGATGCATCCGATGAAGTGAGCTGTAGCTCATGAAAGCTTATGCTCAAATAAATTCGTTAGTCTCTAAGGTGCCACAAGTACTCCTTTTCTTTTTGTGAATACAGACTAACACGGCTGCTACTCTGAAACCGATTGTAGGTGGTTAGACTAGGTGAATGAAAGTCATGACTCTTGATCTGCAGTACTCACTGGTAAGTCATTTAACTTCGCTGTGTCTCAGTTTATCCATCTTTTAAGTAAGTCTAATACCATTTACATATTTTTCCAGGGTTGTTTTGAATGGTAGTTGACATCAATGGGCTTTGGATCAGGACTTTAATTAATTAATATTTGTAAACTGCCCTAACATCTGATGACAGGCAATATAGAAATGCAAAGTTATGATTTCATTTTGTGACTTACTATGAGCCTGTTAAATGACAGTTAAACTGATACCATCCGATGAAGGAAGCTGTAGCTCACGAAAGCTTATGCTCAAATAAATTTGTTAGTCTCTAAGGTGCCACAAGTACTCCTCTTCTTTTTGTGAATACAGACTAACACGGCTGCTACTGTGAAACCAGTTTACTAGTGTCACTGAAACCAACAGTCATAAGCTCTGAGCTTTACCATAACCCATAGAGTGAAACACAGAAAATTATCCATGCACTAAAGAAAAAACTGATGCTCTAAGACTGAGTTAGAGCTCTTAGAGTCTGGAGTGCTGCCAAAGTTCTGGCCTGGGACTTGGTGATCTCTGAAACGCACAACTGTTCATTGTTGTTGTTCTGGGTACTCTCATGTACTTTAGCTGTAATAAGTAACACACCGTTTAAAGAATATTTACAGGAAGAGGGAATTAACTCCTGTCACATGACTTTATGGCACAAGAAAATGTAACAGGAGAAGTCAATAGACAATGATGTCAGGTGAACTTTGCTAAAATGACATGCATAGAATATACTCTGCGGAAAAGCAAAAGAAGCATCTAACTAACTCTCTACACTAGTCTTAACCCTTAGTGCATCAAGACTGAATGAAGTCCTCCAGAGTAGGCTTTATAGAGGAAGTGCAACCTTAGGGTATGTCTACACTTAAAACCTTACAGGGGTGCAGCTATAGCTGCGCCACTGTAGTTCTTCAGTGTAGACATTACCTATGCCAACAGGAGGTGTTCTCCCATCGGTGTAGGTAATCAACCTCACAGAGAGGCTGTAGTTAGGTTAATGGAAGAATTCTTCCCTTGACCTAGTGCTAGTTAGTATAGCTGTCTCTCAGGGGTGTGGATTTTTCACACCTCTGAGAGACATAGCTGCACCCATGTAAGTTTCCAGTTTAGACCAGGCCTCATAAACATGTCTCTAGTTTTTCTCCCTTTCCCTCAATAGATTGGTATGCCTCTCCACTGCTTTTTCTTGCTTCTCTTAAACATGACCCCATGGCATAATACAGTTATTTATGACTGGAGGGAATCAGACTTTTAGTGATGATTTTTTTCTTGACAAACATATTCGGATTGCTAATTCCAAAACAATCAGATTCCAAACAATCCCAGCAGCCACATCATTATTTGATCCTAAACTTTGAAAGTCAAAAACAGTTTTGTATGATGGCATTTATGTGAATTCTGGTTTTTCTTGTATCTGATCAGAGCGCTGTGGTTTTTTCAGAATTAGCATTTTGTCACCTTGTTATCAGGTTAGTGGACTATGCACTCTTCTCTTTCCTTAACGTTTCCCTGCGATTGTTCTAACAAAGTTGGTTCCTTCAGTTTCTGTATAGCAGTGAAGTGTGCCGCCCACTGTTGGCATGCAATCTAACCTAGCCGGTATTAGTTAGCCATGTGATGCAGAATAAACTCTGGGTAAGCCTATTGCCTTGGTCAATATTTGCTCTAACTCTGGGAGGGAAGATTTTAACAGCTCCACTGACGCAAAAGATCCTAACTCTCTCTGACTTCTTTACAGAGTTGATGTGTGCATTTTGTGTCCCTCTCCCACAGATGTTGCCAGCAGCTGGAGCTGAAGATGAAGGACAGGCTGGAGGAATTGAGGATCCGAGTTAGCGAAGATGAGGACTCTTTGGATATTGATGATACCCTCTCATTTGATAACCCGGTTTTCAAGGAGGATGAGACCAATCCCTTGAGCAAGATATTCCAGGAAGTGTCAGATCTCTCGCTGGGCCTGAGTAAACTGGAGGAGTTATCGGAGAGCATCCAAAAGAAGCAGCAGCGGGTGCTGTGCTGCACCACCAAGGAGAGCGTTTATGAAGAAAAGAAAGAGCTAAGTAACATTAAGGCCTCCTTCACTACTCAGGCTAAAGTCATCCAGCCTCAGCTCTATGGGATTCAAGACACACTGGCCCGAGACAGCAAACAGTGGCTGGCAGGATACCGCATCCACCAGAGCCAGCTCTCCGTCCTAATCAGCCGGTACCGAGACATCATCACTCACCATTATGCCAAGGAGATGGAGTACGTGGAGAAGCTGAAGGAGCAGATCATGAGGCAAACCGAGCTGGCGGGCTTGAGCCTACGTGAAGAGGACATTAATCAGCTAGTGGAAAGCCCTGTTGCTCCTCAGATTGTGGGCCAGGACCTGGAAGTGCTCAAGGCCAAGCAGCACTTGGCCATGGCCCAAGTACGCCACCAACAACTGATGGACCTAGAGGTCCAGATCAGTGAGCTGTACTCGCTTTTCCTACACTTGGAGGTGCTGGTTTCCGAGCAGCACGAGGTCATCAACAACATTGAGTACAACGTCCTGCATACACTGGATTATGTGTCCCAGTCCAATGAGGAGGTGAAGAAAGCCCTGAAGTATGAGCGCCAGTCGCGGATCTCGGCAGCACTGTCAGCAGTGCTGGGCCTCTGTGCCTGTTGCACGTGCTTATCATGCATAGCCAGCACAGTGTAGTGAGACGGACATGGACTGTGCAAGGGAAGGGGATGGCTACTTTCATGGAGCTTGGCAGCAGCAGGGCTCTTTGAGGGCAGCGAGTGTGGATTAGCCCCACAGACTCATTGGAAGGGAGTCTCCCATGATTTGGATGGATTTGAAGGCAGGTATTATTGTGTCTTTCATATGAGGAAGGATTTTACTGAATGTTTTGTTAGGACACTGGCAATCAAGCTCATTTTTCCACTATTCTTTGATGATGGCAAGTTCTGTCTTCAACAGTGTCCTTAAAACATTTAATATATGTTAATAAGAAAGGCATATTTGAGTTTCTGATCAAATATAACTTTTTTTTAAATACAACTTTGCATAAAAAAGCCCCTGCTAAAACTTGCGTTATATCATTGGTCATTATAAAACACACAAAAAAACACAACAGCTCAGTTTCCCAGGTTGATTATAATGCTCCTCCACCCAGGTTTAAAACCTTAATCTCTGCACTTTGTCAAGTTTTTATTACTTGGTTTTAATATGGGGTTGACTCAGTGTTTGTCGTGTTTTGTTGTAAAACAAACAAGTGTTTAGAACTGCAAAATGCTTCCAGTCCTGGTGCCATCACTCTCCCAGTGGCTGGAAATACCTACAGTATGAATGAAGTGTGTTGATGTTTACGTAAGTAGTTTTTGTTTCAAACTCCTGTTACAGGGCTGTGCTTTCCTTCACACTGTATGTGTGTGGGTTTGAAATGAGGGGAAAGGATTAAATGCAACAATGGTTTTTAATCCTTTGCAATTCCGTTTTTATAGTTTTCTGGTGGAGCTGCCATCAGGCACAATTTCAGATTTTGTTCTTTCATTTGATTCACTTTCTGTTTCCATGATACTTTCAAGATTAAAAGAACCAAAACCAGCTGTTGTTATGTTACCAGTAATTTTGCAATTGTTCATTTAGTGCTCACTGACCATTCAGGCTAACAATATTACAGCTCAAAATTCAAGTTTTATGTACCTATTGATTCAGTGTAGTGCAAAAGTAATGCATGTGAGCGCGTTGGCAAAAACTCTCAAGGCTATTTTCCCAAGGATCTGATCTAATCTAATCTAGTCATCTTCATAAGAATGCAGTCTAATGTTGTTAGAGAGACACAAGAGGTATGTCTTCACTATCAGCATTAAAGCGCTGATGCGGGTGTAGTCACGGCACCAGCGGTGGAAGACAGCTCTCTCAGTGCTGTAAAAAACCCACCCCCATGAGGGGACTCGCTACCAGTGCTGGGAACGTGGCTCCCAGTGCTGGTGCACTAACTACACTGCCATTTTAGAGTGCTGAAATTTGCATCGCTCAGGGGGGTGTTTTTTCACACCCCTGAGTAAGAAAGTTTCAGCGCTGTAAAGTGGTAGTGTAGACAAAGCCAATGTGGGTGAGGTAATATCTTTTATTTGACCAACTTCTGTGGGTGAGAGAGACGAGCTTTTGAGCTTACACAGAGCTCTTTTTCAGCTCTGGGAAAAGTACTCAGAGTGTCGCAGCTAAATCGAAGGTGGAACAGATTGTTTAGTATAAGTAGTTGTTTTTTTCTGCCCTTCTCTCCCCATGACTGGAGGGGTATTAATCACCTTGAATGGTCCTTTGAAATATGTGTTAGCTACTTATGCTAAACAAGCTGTTCCACTTTCTATGTAGCTGTTTTCCACTGAATGCATCTGATGAAGGAAGCTGTAGCTCACGAAAGCTTATGCTCAAATAAATTTGTTAGTCTCTAAGGTGCCACAAGTACTCCTTTTCTTTTTTGTGAATACAGACTAACACGGCTGCAACTCTGAAACCTATGTAGCTGTGACACTCTTTCCCAGACCCGCAGGAGAGCTCTTTGTGAGCTCAAAAACTTCTCTCTTACCAACAGAAGGAGAGATAGATAAATAGATAGATAGATATTACCTCACCTACCGTGCCTTTCTCATATCCTGGACCAACATGGTCACAACAACACTGCATACAGTCTGTTATAACATTCTAAGGGGAGTTTATATGCAAAAAATCAGTTTTCGAAGGAATAACTGAATTATGTGGTGATCTCTTAGTTGAAAATACATGTTGTCAGAAGCCACATAAGAAAAGTTGATGTGAACAGCACATGTATCTGAAACTCAAACAATAGTTTTCCATAAACACTGCACATGTAAATAATATAATGGGAATTATTGATGGACTGTCTAAATAGTGACATTTCAGTAAAACAGGGGCCACGTTAAGATTCTCAGGAATTTTTGGAGGAACATCCATTTATGTATTGGGCATTTTCTTGTGTTGTGTCTAGACTAACTCTCCCATCTTTGAGATGATATTCTCTTGTATTAGCCCTAATAAAAAGATTGCTGCAATATTCTTGTGGATGGATAAATTATTTCTTGGAAAGCAGTTACTTCAAAATTTATGAAGAGTTGAAATTAATTTGATTGAGGTTTGGATTTATGGTGTATTCCTTGGTATTAGATTTTTCTGAATTTATTCATAGAACATTTGGCTTCTAAACAAGTGAGAAATTGTGTAATTTTTATCTCTCTACAGCTCTTTGTGATAGTGAGCTAAACAACAACCTCCATTTTATTTGATCTTATGAGAAGAAATTCAGTTGAGAGAACTATGGACAAGCTGCTTTGCATGCCCGATTAGTGCTTTCAGCTCCCACTGACTTCTTAACAGTATTGGAAATACATTCAACAAATGCATTTCAACTTCCATCTTACATTGAGTTCTATCAAATTTTGAATCTAGTTATTGAACCCAGAGGTAACTAAGTTGGTTGCTTTTATAAGTCAAAATATGATTAGTCCTATATTAGATCTGTTTATGATGGAGGAATGTGAGGTGGGAGAAAAGAGGTTATCTGATATCGCTCAGAGTGGGTGGAAGGTCACTTTATGAATCTTCTCTCTATCTCCTGCTGCATGGCTCTATTTAGATTGTTCTGAGTGTCTAGCCATCAGATTAATATCTCTCCATCCCATTCCATCTTCAAATATTTCTCATTGTTAGAAGTTTTTCATCCATTTCACAGAGAGATCAGTTGGACCCAGGGCAGACTTTCCTGTTCCACTGTTGTGCATCAGAGCAGGAAGGAGACAGTATGTTGACTTTTCTGGATGAGTTTCATCTAGTGTCACAAATGGAGGTTTTTTAATGTGTTGGGGGGGGGGTCCATTGAACTACCTGGCATATGGATCCAAGCTGGAAGTTAGTGTGGAATGCTCGTGGCCATTTTTAATGGGATTTGGTACTGAAGGCAAGTTGTAAAATGATACCTTTACCAGTTGTAATCTGAAGAGTGACTTTTAAAATGGGATTCTATGACTGTTGTCTATTGGTGACTCCAGAACAAATCTGTTCAATTTACAACCACACAGATTTTTTTTTTTAATTTTCTGCCCAGCAGACTCACCCTGGGACTTGTAGTCAAGCTGGGTTCTTTCTGGCTTGTGAAACTTCACCAGTAATAGATTTTCCACAGTTAGAATGTAAGAAAACAGTTCTGTTGCTGATGTGAGTCCAAATACAATCTGAATTGTTCTCTCAGAGCTGTGTTGTCTCTGTAGTATCCCAGGAGTTAAGAGAGAAAAAAATCCAAACCCACAATCAAACGAACAAAACCCAGCAACACACAATGAAACTTCTCTTTGTCACCAAGAGAACTCTAAATGTAAACATGGTGCAGATATTTGGATTACGAAGCTGCCATTTTTACACAATCATTCTTCTGACTATAACCACACTTTGGGCATACTGTGGACCTGATCTTGCTGAAGAAAATACATTCTAATGACTTCACCACGTATTTCTGCTCCCTCCTCCAGTCTCTATTCTTCCTTTTTTAGCAGAAGGTTATTGAGAATGTGGTGGGTGGGATGAATGGGGTCACATTATAGTGTTTGTTTTTCCTCCCTTTGGAAAGATACCAGTGGGCTATGATGGGCGATTGCTCATCTTCCCAAGAAGGTCTCTGCTGTGAGTTCCCACAGCATTCCACTATCACTCCTCTTATTGAATGTGCATATGAGGCTGCAAAAGAGGATTGGGAGACAGTTTGACAAGGCCATCAATATACTAAGGATATTGCTCTATGCTTCAGTATTTCATGCTGAATGAAGGTGTTGCTGTTTCTTTGATTAGCTAGTAACTGGCCAAGAAAGGAACCTGGATGAAATCCAGCTAGCATAGGCTCAGTCCAGATAAGTCTGAGTTGATGCTGTTTGTTGCCAGGAGTTGTGCTGTACTCTCCAACTGCGGCCAAAGTGGTGTCTCATTGAATTGATTTCTGCTTTTGGGTCCCTTGGTAGCAGAGACAGTTGAAAAATGGGTTTTCCTTCATTGGCCAATCTGAGAGTTGGTGACATTTCATCTCAGACACAGCCCTAGACATAGTTTTCCAAACCTTTGTCAAATCCAGGTTAGACTACAAAAAATGTCTCTACAACATATATCATCAAACTGCTCAGAAGGCATATAGCCACTTTTGCACTAATTAGCTTGCAAGTAGGATAATAATAATGAAAAGCACTGTATTACAGCTAGTTATCAATAGATCTCAGTGCTCTCCAATGAAGGATGTCAATATCCTTATCCCCATTTTACAGATGGGGAAACAGAACCACAAAGAAGTTACAGTGACTTGCCCAAGGTCACCCAGCAGGTCAGCAGCAGAGCTGGGAATAGATCATAGATCTTCTGAGTCCTAGTCCAGTGCTCTGTCTATTAGGCCACACTGCCAAAAGCACATTCTATCACTGCTCTGTACTCTCTGTACTTGTTTCCAATTCACTTCTGGGTGCCATATAAGGTGGCATTAAATAATTTATAAATACTTAAAGGCAATCCTGGCAATTTTAGAGGAAGTCCCTCACGCATTGCAGTAGCTGGGATCAGTAGGAATAGTTCAGCAGTTGATACCCAGCATGGAAATTGTGAGGGCTAGTACTAGAGCACTCTTTGGATGAGAGGCTCTACTATGGAATTTATTCCTATTGTCCGGCTATCACGGGTGATCTCTTGCCATTTTCAGGGTAAGACACATTTACTTTAGTCAGTCTTTTTCTTGATTGGGTTTCTCTTTCTTAGTCCTGCAATGAGATTTGCCCTCATAGATTTTATTGAAAGACTTAGGGTAGTTCTACACTTTGAGCTTGGGAGTGTAATTTCCATCTGGAGTAGACATACCTGTGCTAGCTCTGATCAAGTTAGTGCACTAAAAATAGAGTGTAGTCACAGCAGTGCAAGTGGTGGGAGAAGCTAGCTGTCCTGAGTACATGCCTAGTGTTTCTGATGGGTACATATTCAGGGCAGCTAATGCCTCCTGTCATACTGAGGGTGGCTAGTCCCTCCTGCTGCTCATGCCATCACAGCTACATTCTATTTTTAGCACTCTAGCTTGATCAGAGCTAGCATAGGAGCTGAGAATCACAGCTCCAAGTGTGGACGTGCCTTTCATTTCTGTTCTTTTCATTGTGGGGTGTGTGTTTTATTTGTTCTGTTGGAGAGTGAAGAATAATGGAAAGTAGAATTAATTTGGTCTCCATTTTTGGACAATGTAACTGTTTTGTCTTAATTATTGAACTTGGCTATACACACTGTGATCAAACATTTTTATCATGAATAATCTCCAGGAGAATTGGTGAATTTCTTTGTGTATGTACATACACATGCATATGTGAGTCCCTTGTACAGGTAATATTTAGCTTTTTCTAGTCTATTCATTTTTATAGGTTCTTACCCCACCCTCATCACCATTGCGTCTGAGCTCCTTTCAGCATGGCATTATAAGTGACATGACCAATGTCACGTGGTTTGTTCTGTCTCTCTCATCTTCTCCCCCAGAACCCTGTTTGTTTTTCAGATGCTGTGCTCTAGTAATGACGGGGAGGGGAGAAATGAGTTAAAGCAGCCTCCCTTGTGCAAAGTGTAAATGGAGAAGGGCCACACAGGCCACTGCAAAATGGACTCCAATCAACAAAGACCAATACAGTAGAATACTATCCAGCTAGAGAAGAACTTAAAAAATGAAATCTTCAAGCAGTACAAGAAACTCAGTCCCCTCAAGCTTCCTCCACCAAAGGACTGGGTAAAGTGATTTCCAATCCAGCTGGAGTATGATCAGGCTTGTCTGTAACACATATACAAACATTCAATAGTACTTCCAGTTGGCAAAAGTCCAAATTCATCAGCTGATTGCACATTGAATAGTTTATCTTGCGATGACTTGAAGGCTGCGGCAATGGAGGAAGAGAACTTAGTTCAGTTTGATTACAGCTGTGAGCCTTCTAACCAGAGTTGGTTGGGACATTTTTGGTGAAATTTTTGTTGTTGGAAATGACGATTCACTGAACCAAAACCTTTTTGCGGGAAAGGGTTGGTTTCAATACATTTTTTCGATAAAAAATCCTGAAAATGTCATAATTGTGAAAACATTCCACTTTGGCATTTTCTAAATGAAAATTTCCTGTTTTCTGGTTCAAAACAATGTCGTGTGTAAAAATTGAAGCTAATTATAGTAGAAAACAAATAAAAACGGTCAACATTGAAACAAAACCTTTTAAAGTAACGGAAAGGAAAATTTCAATTGACCCCAGCTAATTTTTTTTTTCATACATTTGATTGGAAAAAAATTGAGCTTTTGGCTTTTTGGCCTGATTTGGGATACACAAAATTTTCCTGGGCCAGGAAACTATTTCCTTCCCAGATATACTTTTAACCTCTTCAATCAGTTTCTCGGGGCAGGATCTTCAACTAGCATAAACTGGCATAGACCTAATGGGTTTACTTGCACTATGCCCATTTATGTCAGTGAAGGACTGGGCCTTATTTTTTTAATTCATTTATTAATATGGGTAACTTTTTTGTACAGAATTTTTTTGCATCTATTTGTTAGTAAAGCAATATCATTGTTTCCTGTGCCATTGGTCTAAAAGTAATTTGCTTTATGATTGATTTAAAACTTCACTTGCTTTAATATATTATCTCAAAGTAATTACTGATTGGAATTTATAGTTTGGCTGATTTCAATACATAATATAACAGGATTTTAAATTATTTTTATTTCAGAACTGTTCGGTGTATAAAACTTCCAAACTCTGCCTGTGAGAACTAAATGAATATTAACCTTTAATTCTTATTTGCAGTAATGCAGATATTTTTATTTCAATTTCAGGTTTATTTTTTTAAACAAAACTCTTAATTTAACAGGATTTTTTTTTTCAGATAATTATATGGCGACTTTAAAGGAAATTTGAGGTGATGAGCACAGAGGCAGTTTTGTGGTAAATGAGATTTCACCAATTAAATTTTGTACTCTCTTTCAATGAATTGGTATAAAATACAGGTCAAACAGAACTGTTATCTGGCAAACATAGGGACCCATTTTTCAAAGGGTTGCACAAGGATTTAGCTGTGCTGTTCTCAGTTACTTTAACAAAATTTGCACACCTAAAACCCTACAAACTGACTTGAAGATGTAGAGGACTTAGAGAGGTGGGAGTTTTATTTATATGTAATGTAACTTTGCCAGACTTTACCCATATGAGCTGAAATTCTACATGTCAGTTGTTTGTCTCTGGCTTATTATTTATTTTGTAAAATTTCTGCCCAGATGGTTCAGCCATTTCTGAAAACCAGACTAGGGAAAGATAATTTTTTTTTGCCCACCTTAAAAAAGTCTGGCATCCTTTGCTGTGAGAAGCTCTAGCACTGAACTGACCTTCAGAGGAAAAAGGAAATCCAGATAAGGAACTGTAGGTGTTGGAGGAGGGAGGGACTGGAAATGTCTGGCCAAGCAGCCAGGGCGATTGTGGTAATGACACTAGAAATAGCTGGGTAAGGAGACTGGGAGTGGATGAGAAACCAGAGGAGTGGAGACTGGGACTGGCTAATTGAGGAGAATGGGATTGAGATGAGGAGCCAGTAATGGGGATGAGACAGGATTGGGATTGGGGGCAGTACAGGTTTGAGATGATGGGGCATAAGGGGTTAAACTTGGTAGAATGAGCAGAAAAGTTTGTGTCCACTAGAGTACATAGAGGATGACAATCTACTACTTCTTTCAGTTGCTCCTTTAGTTCAATTCACAGAGATCTGTGCTGTGGATCTAAAGGTTCTTACCTTGCTAATGAACCACGTGGGTGCTAATATGATGCCACATGATAGAATTCTGCATTTTCAGTTTCCTTTTTTTAAAAACCTAGGGAATTACATACAAAAAATGATAAAAGAACATTATTAAGTTTGAAAAGTCAAGGAGTCCAAATTTAGGAAATAACAGAATTAAGGCTTTCCTGTGCAACCTTGTCGTCTGTGGCCTCCTTGTGCATATGTATAATGATATTATTTTGAATTACATTATCACATACTATTTTTTTCCATAGGACTCCGCTTCATTCAGTGCGCAGGGAGGGACCTGTGTAGTGAAAGAGGCTGTAGTCTGTAGGACCCTTGGCTCATTTGTTGCAGAAGTTGGAAGGCGTGTAGTGAATGGGGCAGGGGATTGCAGGAAGAGAAAGGATGGTTTCATGGTTAAGGCAGTTGAATGTCACCCTGGAGAAATGGATTCCATCCCTGTCTCTGCCACAGAGTTCTGATGTGATGCTGACCAGTCACTTAAACCAAACTGCTCATATTATTGGTCAAAATTGGCATGTTCCTCATTTTCTGAGTGCACACCTTGAGACCAGGGATCTGATTTGCAGAAGTCCTGAGCTCTCACAACTACAACAAAAACAGGTCCTAGGTGTCTCAAAGTTGGCACCCAAAATTAGTGGATACTTTTGACTTTAATCGTTCTGCGCTTCAGTTCCTCATCTGCATAATGGATATAACAACACCCCCCTCGTCTCACAGGGATGTTCAAGATAAATTAAATAACATTGGTGCAGCATTCCGTTTACTGCTGAGTTCTATAGAAAAGCCCATGATGAAATGAATAATTCTGTCTTCTGAGCAGGGTTTAGTGTAGTAAATAGGGTCTGGGGGCCACACATTGAACAGTGAGGGGAAAACAAAATACTGAATAGCTACTTACTAAGTGAGCACCATCCATTCTGTGCACTGAATAAGGATGGGGTCCTGTGGAAAATATATTATGTAATTAAAGACAGTATCATAATACATATGTGCAATAGAGCTGTGGGGCTCAAGGTTGCATGGGCAACCTTAAATGTGGTGGTGATTGACTTTGCAACCATAATGTTCATTTAACGCTCTGTGGGGATTGGGGGGAAGGAAGGGGGGTGGGGTTGGGCAGCAGCCAAACCATCAGGCCAAGTTGCATGAAGGAGCACACTGACCTCTTGTCCTGATGTATGTTGTTTTCATTTCAAGCTGTGATCTTGAGGATGCTCTGGCCTGATGAGCTGGATGGGCTCTGCATCTGCTTAACAAACATGATGTACAGAGCTGTTTGGGAGGCTGGGATTTCAGTGGATTTTGATTTTCTGTTCTTTCAGCACATGGGAATTTCCATATCGTATCAGACCAATGGCTCATCTAGTACATTATCCCGTCTCTGACAGTGGCCAGAATCAGCTTCATCAGAGGAATGTGCAAGAAATTCTATAATGGACAACTATGGAATAATGTGCCCATGGGGTAAGTTTTTTCCCAACCCCCATCAGTTAGAGTATAACTTAGGCCTCGAAGCATAAGGAGATTTGCTAGAAGTTGGTGGTTGTGCTCTCATTTGAAAGAGTTCCATAGGTGCAGTAGTCCAACTGCATGGCTGTGCCTGCATGGATCAAGGTCTATGGCAGGGAATAGATCAGGCTGCTCAGTTGTATAAGTGAAATCTTAACTCCTAAGATTTATGCATGTGTTTAATTTTAAGCCTGTGAGTAGTCCCATACAGAGAACAGTTTTGGTACCATTGACTTTTGCAATATGTGACTGAGTAGTTCCTTTCTCATTGTTCTCCAAAAATGTTAATGTGCACTGCAATACGTCTTGCAAATTCCAAGGGTGACTGTTGGAACAGTGAGTTACTAGCTCTTTGTTCTTGCCTAATGACTTGCTACAGTGTGCATGGGCCAGATAACTTGCTACAATGTACATGGGCCAGTTTCTGTCCCCCATCCCAACCCTGGTACGCCACTCCGGTGAAAGAGCAGTATGAGGCTGACGTAAGCTGTTTCCCCGCTCTGTAGACTCTCAGCATAAGAGGCATGCTGGAAGCAGGGTTATGTGTGGATCAGGGATGAAAGGGGGAATTGTGCATTATGACCATCGTATAGGGGTTCTGTGCTGTAGACCATCCCATAGGCAGCCCGGGCAAATCTGCCATAAGATAAAGCAGATCCCAGGGCTGCTCTGCCTTACACCAGGAGCCATTCTGGCCCTGCTGCAACCCAAAATCCAGGTGGTGCATAGACAGTGTATGCCCCACCCTTCCCCTTCCTGTGCTACCTCTCTCAGGAGGCACAGAACAGACTCTAGCCCTGTGAGTCTGTTTAAGATGGCTTTGGCTTTTGCTCTCTGTGTTGCACCATTTTCCTTTCTTCTATTTTTTTTTCTATCCTGCAGATATTCTATCCTGCAGATATGGCCATGAAATGAGACTTGGAGTAATGTGAAGCATTTCATTTCAGTTCCATGTCTGCCGGATCCGGTGAAGATGGGAATAACAGTTGGGGTTTGTCAATAACCTTTATGAAGAAATGTTCTCTCTTTCCATTTTCATTTCCTTTTCTATTTGTCCAACCTGCTCCGAGGGGATTTCCCATAGAAGAAATCAAACAAAAAGTAACAAACAGAAATCAAATGTTTATTTACATTTAAAATGTCATAGAACAACATTAAGGGATGTTATAGTTGATCATTTCATCCCTTTCTGCCTTACAACAGCAGGTCTATTTATACAGTGCTCCTGTTCTAATGGCTAATGTCTCCGGACACTTTATAATTCCAAAGCTGTTGACAGCAAGAAAATAGTATCTATCGGCAGTGCCCTGTTTTAAATATTTCTGAATTCAAATTGGCTAAAGAAAGTAATTTATTCAATGTGCCAGGAAATGGCATTTCAGAGCACAGACCAATGCCACACAGCAATGGAAACTAGTAATAAGGGTCATACCTCACACCAACGGAATAAGTACAGTGAGTGTACATTGCCTAGATGGGCTATGTAAAACCTAATTTAGGCCCAATCTAGCAAAGCACTTAACTTTTAACACATGCTCAAATGCTTTGTTCAACCATGGCCTTCCTGCTGTTTGTTCACTTTTTGTATTTCATTCAGCTTAGACAATGAAACTAGTCTAGGCAGTTTCATTGTTGTTTCCAGTAAGCTTTTATTTCTAGTTTTCATTCAGTAGCATAAAGTCAATCAAAATAGCACTGAGTTCTTGTATAGCATTTTTCACCTGCAGCTAGCAAAGCACTTTCCAAAGGACATCAGAATCAGAGATGTGAAGTAAATTCCCTAGCAGGCCAGTGGCACAACAGGGAATAAACTCCAGGTTTCCTGAGTCCCAGGCTAGGGCTCTATTATTAGGGTTCATAATCGCATCATTTCAGGGAAGAATAAAGTGTTAATTAATTTATTTTTTTAAATCACAAAAGCATTGATGTTCCTGTCAGGTTCAGCAACCTCCCTTTCCCTACCATCCACTTTCAGCCAGCTGTAGGTCAGTAAAACATATAGATGTCTGCCCAGCTGTCTTCAATAGGAATCCAGTCTAGCTTTAACAAAGGCATGGCTCAAGGTGATAGCAACATCCCAAAAACATAATTAAGGTGATATTAATGGGAGAGAAGGAAGGTGCATTAGTGGTAGAATGCACATATAAGTCAGAACTCAGGTCATAGATCAAAAGGGCTCAGAAGATTTAACAGATGAGTAGACTTACTCTATATTAAAGAAACTGATCAAACAGTGGAAATTGTTGAGTCAACTTAACTAACGCTGTCCAGGACAATAAAGCAGGCCTCTTCCATTAGCATGTTCAGCTGTAGAGAATTGTTATTTATCCACGAATAGCAGACAGGCATTCAGACAGAACCAGGAACAGGTTAGGGACAAAGGATATAAAGCGAATTATGACAGAAATTCCTGAGCAGAACTGGCCTCTGCAAAGCCTCAGAACTCAACAGTATGTCCCCCTACTAAACTGGGGGGGCTAGAACTTCAGCTTTCATTTCTAAGACAAGGGAGGTTTCTAGTCCTTTTCCTTGCAAAGATAATCTTGAAAATACAAACCTGTGCAAACTGACCACTGGAGCTGAACACTGGTTACTGAGAGGGGAAAGTTTTCCTAAACACCACAGGTTATTTACAGTTTGCCCCAGGCCCCAGGGCTTTGGATTCTGGGAAACCATAGCCAATGCTCTTTGGGTTATCAAGAACCACCCCCCCAGACCAGTCCACAGCTGTGGAGGAGCTGCTCCCAGGACCGGTGCTGGTGACAGGAGCGTCACCACAAACTCCCTACCAGTTGGAGCCTACATGACCTCTGGCCACAAGGAAGATCAGCTGTGTAGTACTGGGGGGCAACATGTCTAGAGCAGCAGTTGTCAGCTTTTTGAATCCGCTACCCAAAAAGTGATTTAAAAAAATCCTGCAACCAACTATGCCCAACCAAAAAGTTAGATGAAAAAGCATCTAGACACCTGGATCCTCTAATTCATACAACTAAAAATGTAAGTGAAATGAAAAGAAATCAGTAAAGAGGGTACAGCTGTGGGCACACTGAGGGTGTTTGCTCTGAGGGTGGAGCAGGAAGTGGTCAATAAACAGCAGGTGAAGAGTTCACAGACCAAGGTGCATCAAAACCGTATCAATGACCTGGAAGAAAACATAAAATCATCACTGATGAAGTTTGCCAGTGACAAAAATTTGGGGGGCATGGTAACTCACGAAGAAAAGTCAGTGGTTCAGAGCAATCGGGATTACTTGATAAACTGGGTGCAAACGACCGATATGCATTTTCAACATGGCTCACTGTAAAAGTATACATCTAGGAACAAAGACTATAGGCCATACTTACAAGATGTAGGACAGTAATTTGGGAAGCATTGACTGAAAAAGGTTTGGGGTTTGTGGTGGATAATCAGCTGAATATGAACTCCCAGAATACTGCTGTGGCCAAAGAAGCTAATGTGATCCTGGGATGAATAAATGGGGGACTCTTGAGTGGGAGTAGTGAGGTTATTTTACCTCTATATTTGGCACTGGTATTGACCTGTGTAGGAATCCTGTGTCTGGTTTTGATGTCCACAGTTCAAGAAGGATGTGAATATGTTGGAGAGGGTTCAGTGAAGAGCCATGAGCGTGATTAAAGGGTTAGAAAAAATGCCTTAAAATGTTAGACTCAAGGAGCTTGATCTAGTTAGTTTAACAGACAGAAGGTTAAAGGGTGATTTGGACTACATGGACTACAAGTATCTACATGGGGAACAAATATTTAATCATGGGCTCTTCAATCTAGCAGCAGAAGGTATAACACAACCCAATGGCTGGAAGTTGAAGCTAGACATATTCAGACTGGAAATAAGGCTTAAATTTTTATTGGTGAGAGTAATTAGCCTTGGGAAAAATTGAACAAGGGTCATATTTGATTCTCCATCACTGACCACTTTTAAATGAAGACTAGACATTTTTCTTAAAGCTATGCTCTAGGAATTATTTTGGGGAAGTTCTTTGGCCTGTGTTATAGAGGTCAGACTAGGTGATCACTATGGTCCCTTCTGGCCTGGGAATCTCTGAATCTCTGAAAATTCAAGCTTAGCTTTTTTTTTAATACAAACCTGATCAGTTCAAGACAAATCTGATTCAACAGTCCTCCAGTTACTTCTAAGCTCTTTAATTTATGAAGACAATGTATTACATCATACTAAGACTAAAAGTTGCTGTAATAGTAGAGGAGATTGAACAAACATACTGTGGGTCCATTCTTGGGACACAAAAGAATAATTCCTTTTTGGTAAAATGAGTTAGAAAAGGAAAAGAAATTTCACAAGCAACCTCAAAATGGGTAGGAGTAGCTTTTAAATACATCCCATCAAGCTGAGGCACAAAGACATAAGATGGTCATAAAAAAGGTTAAGCAGTACTTGTGGCACCTTAGAGATGTAAATGCATCCGATGAAGTGAGCTGTAGCTCACGAAAGCTTATGCTCTAATAAATTTGTTAGTCTCTAAGGTGCCACAAGTACTGCTTTTCTTTTTGCGAATACAGACTAACATGGCTGCTACTCTGAAACCTGTCATAAAAAAGGTTGGCTGTACTAGGCTTTTCATATGCTTTATGAATGCAAAATTATCCATAAATATTATAAGACAATATCAGTAGTAACAGAGAAGATTTTGTGTATTTGATAGACTGTGACTGGCAATCTGCTATTTTGTCTATACAGGACAGCACCATCGTTAGCAATGCCTAAGAAGGCTCTGATTTATGTTAAAAGGATATTATTAAGGAAACAGAAAAGTGACGAGAAGCCTTCCATATCAGAGTGGCTATCCCTGTCATTCAGTTCAGCTGCTTGCAAAATGGTGATGTACTAAGCAGATCTCCCTGATGCTTTCTTGCCTTTTATGAAATATTTACTTCAGACCAATACTGATCTCTTTGTGCTGCAAATTAATTTTAAAAAAGTAAAGAAACTTGAATTGTGGGCAGTCAGCTTTGGCAGAGTAGGGATTTTGCCTTTCTCCTTCTGAGTGAAGGTTGGAATTGCATATGGAATTTGTTTGCTTTTATGAATAGTCCAGGCATGATGGGGTTAAGGTTGAGAGTATACATCAGTAATTTAGGATGAAATACATTACACAGAAATTTTAATTATTCCCAAAATGCTTATCATAAACCCAGGATTCAGCATTAGGTTAAACTTAAAAGAAATCCAAATATGTTCAGGTATAGAAATGCACAGGAAGGGCACCCAAAAAACCTTAATGCAGCCACCATAATTATGTTTAAGGCATTTTAGTATTGGTGTTCTACATTAGATTAAACTGATTTTTTTTTTTTTTAGGCAAGGCACACAAAGGGATGGAGGGGAAATAGGTGAAGTGATCTACTCAAGTTCACATAACAGCTGGGACTAGAACCCAGGTTTGCCTGATTCCTAGCCCAGTGCCCTACCTGCTGGATCACACTGCCTCTCATTAAAGTAATAACCTTTTCCAAAACCATAGTCCTAATTTCCACTGTGTAAACCCATCTCCTTTTGTATACTGAGAATATTTTTTTAAATCAAGTCCTTGTATTTTTCATGTGAGTTGTTTTTAGCAGTGCTGTCCTCTGAACTTCCACATTCCACTGCAACTTTGTTCAGCTGTCTTATGATTAGCACTAAGCATAGACAGTTCAGTCAAATAATATTTGACTGCTTTCAAAGAAGTGCAAATGTCAGCGATAAAAAACTGCTACAGAAATCAAATAAACATTACATAAGGCAGCATAACAATAACACCAACATTATAAAAATGCACCGTATAAAAATCAAATGAGATAAATGAAAAACTGATTGTATTTAACTTTATAATTTTATTGTATTAAACACTAGGCAATAATAAAGGATAGACCCATCTGTACAAGATGAAAAACATCATGCACTCTGAGTCCAATTGCCATTCATATTAAATGTCATTCATATGGAGATTAGGCCAGAGACCTTTTCAATATTAAAACTTTTACAGTGCTTTATCTTTAATCCCTAGGATTTTATAATATTGTCAGAGCTTGGCTCAAAGTGGTTCTGTGAGTACAATACAGATCTCTTGTAAAATCATCAGACTCCTAGACTTGTTATGAAAATAATTCTTAGCTTTAACTAGGGAGGTGACTTGCATTGAGTTGCAATGGTCAGACTGCACTGAGATGAACAGTCAACTGTCTCTTCTTATAATGATAAAACCCCCAGCCTTTCCTGTTAAGCTGTGTTATGTGAACAAGCCTCTCGCCATGTGACATTTTCCCTACATCTGTTTCCTCATTTCCAGCCCTCACATTAACCCCCTCACACCTCAGCTACGCAGGGAGTCTGTCTCCGCTGAGCACTGCACCTTTTCCTTTTCACTGTCACAGAATCACCCTGAACATTTACACAGAGCTTTTTGTCCTCATAGCACTTTGCAAACATTAACTGATGCAGTCTCACAACACCCATGAGATATAGGCTGTGCTATAGGCCATGTCTTGGTGCCTGGTCTTCCAGGGTCCTTCCAAGAAGCCCATGAATGTCAAAACAGTGTTAGGTTTCAGAGTAGCAGCCGTGTTAGTCTGTATTCGCAAAAAGAAAAGGAGTACTTGTGGCACCTTAGAGACTAACAAATTTATTAGAGCATAAGCTTTCGTGAGCTACAGCTCACTTCATCGGATGCATTTGGTGGAAAAAACAGAGGAGAGATTTATATACACACACACAGAGAACATGAAACAATGGGTTTATCATACACACTGTAAGGAGAAAGAAAAGGAGTACTTGTGGCACCTTAGAGACTAACAAATTTATTAGAGCATAAGCTTTCGTGAGCTACAGCTCACTTCATCGGATGCATTTGGTGGAAAAAACAGAGGAGAGATTTATATACACACACACAGAGAACATGAAACAATGGGTTTATCATACACACTGTAAGGAGAAAGAAAAGGAGTACTTGTGGCACCTTAGAGACTAACAAATTTATTAGAGCATAAGCTTTCGTGAGCTACAGCTCACTTCATCGGATGCATTTGGTGGAAAAAACAGAGGAGAGATTTATATACACACACACAGAGAACATGAAACAATGGGTTTATCATACACACTGTAAGGAGAGTGATCACTTAAGATAAGCCATCACCCACAGCAGGGGGGGGAAAGGAGGAAAACCTTCCATGGTGACAAGCAGGTAGGCTAATTCCAGCAGTTAACAAGAATATCAGAGGAACAGTGGGGGGTGGGGTGGAAGGGAGAAATACCATGGGGAAATAGTTTTACTTTGTGTAATGACTCATCCATTCCCAGTCTCTATTCAAGCCTAAGTTAATTGTATCCAGTTTGCAAATTAATTCCAATTCAGCAGTCTCTCGTTGGAGTCTGTTTTTGAAGCTTTTTTGTTGAAGTATAGCCACTCTTAGGTCTGTGATCGAGTGACCAGAGAGATTGAAGTGTTCTCCGACTGGTTTTTGAATGTTATAATTCTTGACGTCTGATTTGTTGCCATTCATTCTTTTACGTAGAGACTGTCCAGTTTGGCCAATGTACATGGCAGAGGGGCATTGCTGGCACATGATGGCATATATCACATTGGTAGATGCGCAGGTGAACGAGCCTCTGATAGTGTGGCTGATGTGATTAGGCCCTATGATGGTATCCCCTGAATAGATATGTGGACAGAGTTGGCAACGGGCTTTGTTGCAAGGATAGGTTCCTGGGTTAGTGGTTCTGTTGTGTGGTGTGTGGTTGCTGGTGAGTATTTGCTTCAGATTGGGGGGCTGTCTGTAAGCAAGGACTGGTCTATCTCCCAAGATCTGAGAGAGCGATGGCTCGTCCTTCAGGATAGGTTGTAGATCCTTGATGATGCGTTGGAGAGGTTTTAGTTGGGGGCTGAAGGTGATGGTTAGTGGCGTTCTGTTGTTTTCTTTGTTGGGCCTGTCCTGTAGTAGGTGACTGATGATGCGTTGGAGAGGTTTTAGTTGGGGGCTGAAGGTGATGGCTAGTGGCGTTCTGTTGTTTTCTTTGTTGGGCCTGTCCTGTAGTAGGCTGTCTCTCCAACGCATCATCAAGGATCTACAACCTATCCTGAAGGACGAGCCATCACTCTCTCAGATCTTGGGAGATAGACCAGTCCTTGCTTACAGACAGCCCCCCAATCTGAAGCAAATACTCACCAGCAACCACACACCACACAACAGAACCACTAACCCAGGAACCTATCCTTGCAACAAAGCCCGTTGCCAACTCTGTCCACATATCTATTCAGGGGATACCATCATAGGGCCTAATCCCATCAGCCACACTATCAGAGGCTCGTTCACCTGCGCATCTACCAATGTGATATATGCCATCATGTGCCAGCAATGCCCCTCTGCCATGTACATTGGCCAAACTGGACAGTCTCTACGTAAAAGAATGAATGGACACAAATCAGACGTCAAGAATTATAACATTCAAAAACCAGTTGGAGAACACTTCAATCTCTCTGGTCACTCGATCACAGACCTAAGAGTGGCTATACTTCAACAAAAAAGCTTCAAAAACAGACTCCAACGAGAGACTGCTGAATTGGAATTAATTTGCAAACTGGATACAATTAACTTAGGCTTGAATAGAGACTGGGAATGGATGAGTCATTACACAAAGTAAAACTATTTCCCCATGGTATTTCTCCCCCCCACCCCACCCCCCACTGTTCCTCTGATATTCTTGTTAACTGCTGGAATTAGCCTACCTGCTTCTCACCATGGAAGGTTTTCCTCCTTTCCCCCCCCTGCTGTGGGTGATGGCTTATCTTAAGTGATCACTCTCCTTACAGTGTGTATGATAAACCCATTGTTTCATAGGTTTCAGAGTAGCAGCCGTGTTAGTCTGTATTCTCAAAAAGAAAAGGAGTACTTGTGGCACCTTAGAGACTAACAAATTTATTAGAGCATAAGCTTTCGTGAGCTACAGCTCACTTCATCGGATGCATTTGGTGGAAAAAACAGAGTAGAGATTTATATACACACACACAGAGAACATGAAACAATGGGTTTATCATACACACTGTAAGGAGAGTGATCACTTAAGATAAGCCATCACCAACAGCAGGGGGGGGAAGGAGGAAAACCTTTCATGGTGACAAGCAGGTAGGCTAATTCCAGCAGTTAACAAGAATATCAGAGGAACAGTGGGGGGTGGGGTGGGAGGGAGAAATACCATGGGGAAATAGTTTTACTTTGTGTAATGACTCATCCATTCCCAGTCTCTATTCAAGCCTAAGTTAATTGTATCCAGTTTGCAAATTAATTCCAATTCAGCAGTCTCTCGTTGGAGTCTGTTTTTGAAGCTTTTTTGTTGAAGTATAGCCACTCTTAGGTCTGTGATCGAGTGACCAGAGAGATTGAAGTGTTCTCCAACTGGTTTTTGAATGTTATAATTCTTGACGTCTGATTTGTGTCCATTCATTCTTTTACGTAGAGACTGTCCAGTTTGGCCAATGTACATGGCAGAGGGGCATTGCTGGCACATGATGGCATATATCACATTGGTAGATGCGCAGGTGAAGGAGCCTCTGATAGTGTGGCTGATGTGATTAGGATCTATTCAGGGGATACCATCATAGGGCCTAATCACATCAGCCACACTATCAGAGGCTCCTTCACCTGCGCATCTACCAATGTGATATATGCCATCATGTGCCAGCAATGCCCCTCTGCCATGTACATTGGCCAAACTGGACAGTCTCTACGTAAAAGAATGAATGGACACAAATCAGACGTCAAGAATTATAACATTCAAAAACCAGTTGGAGAACACTTCAATCTCTCTGGTCACTCGATCACAGACCTAAGAGTGGCTATACTTCAACAAAAAGCTTCAAAAACAGACTCCAACGAGAGACTGCTGAATTGGAATTAATTTGCAAACTGGATACAATTAACTTAGGCTTGAATAGAGACTGGGAATGGATGAGTCATTACACAAAGTAAAACTATTTCCCCATGGTATTTCTCCCTCCCACCCCACCCCCCACTGTTCCTCTGATATTCTTGTTAACTGCTGGAATTAGCCTACCTGCTTGTCACCATGAAAGGTTTTCCTCCTCCCCCCCCCTGCTGTTGGTGATGGCTTATCTTAAGTGATCACTCTCCTTACAGTGTGTATGATAAACCCATTGTTTCATGTTCTCTGTGTGTGTGTATATAAATCTCTACTCTGTTTTTTCCACCAAATGCATCCGATGAAGTGAGCTGTAGCTCACGAAAGCTTATGCTCTAATAAATTTGTTAGTCTCTAAGGTGCCACAAGTACTCCTTTTCTTTTTGCGAATACAGACTAACACGGCTGCTACTCTGAAACCTGTCATTATGCAAGGCACTGAATTTAGCCGTATAGAGTGGAAATCTGTCAACTTCATGAAAAAACTCGCACAGATACAGACAGACATCATCTTCCTCTCCAAATGCAAACAGATGGACATCATACCGAAAGGACTGAAGGTAAAAATCCATTACAATCTACATACCACACAGACTATGCTGACAGCTTGTGCCACACACTCTCAAGGAAACTGCGGAACCACCTGATTAACATCCTCTACAGCAAACAGGGAAAGATTAAGAATGAGCTCTCAAAACTGGATACTCTCATAAAGAACCAACCTTCCACACAAACTTCCTCGTGGCTGGACTTTACAAAAACTAGACAAGCCATTTACAAAACACACTTTGATTCTCTACAAAAGAAAAAGGACACTAAGCTATCTAAACTACTATATGCCACAAGGGGCCACAACAATGGTTCCCGTAACCCACCGAGCAATATTGTTAATCTATCCAACTATACTCTTAGCCCAGCGGAAGAATCTGTCCTATCTCGGGGCCTCTCCTTTTGCCCCTCCACCCCCACGAACATGATACAGTTCTGTGGTGACCTAGAATCCTATTTTCGACGTCTCAGACTCAAGGAATATTTCCAACACACCTCTGACCAACATATTAACCCACAGAGACCTTCCTGCCAACACTACAAAAAGAAGGATTCTGGGTGGACTCCTCCTGAAGGTCGAAACAGCAGCCTGGATTTCTACATAGACTGCTTCCGCCGACGTGCACGAGCTGAAATTGTGGAAAAGCAGCATCGCTTACCCCATAACCTCAGCCATGCAGAACACAGTGCCATCCACAGCCTCAGAAACAACTCTGACATCATAATCAAAAAGGCTGACAAAGGAGGTGCTGTCGTCATCATGAATAGGTCGGAGTATGAACAAGAGGCTACTAGGCAGCTCTCCAACACCACTTTCTACAAGCCATTACCCTCTGATCCCACTGAGAGTTACCAAAAGAAACTACAGCATTTGCTCAAGAAACTCCCTGAAAAAGCACAAGAACAAATCCGCACAGACACACCCCTGGAGCCCCGACCTGGGGTATTCTATCTGCTACCCAAGATCCATAAACCTGGAAATCCTGGACGCCCCATCATCTCAGGCATTGGCACCCTGACAGCAGGATTGTCTGGCTATGTAGACTCCCTCCCCAGGCCCTTCGTTACCAGCACTCCCAGCTATCTTCGAGACACCACCGATTTCCTGAGGAAACTACAGTCCATTGGTGATCTTCCTAAAAACACCATCCTAGCCACTATGGATGTAGAAGCCCTCTACACCAACATTCCACACAAAGATGGACTACAAGCTGTCAGGAACAGTATCCCCGATACTGTCACGGCTAACCTGGTGGCAGAACTTTGTGACTTTGTCCTGACCCATAACTATTTCACATTTGGTGACAATGTATACCTTCAAATCAGCGGCACTGCGATGGGTACCCGCATGGCCCCACAGTATGCCAACATTTTTATGGCTGACTTAGAACAACGCTTCCTCAGCTCTCGTCCCCTAATGCCCCTACTCTACTTGCGCTACATTGATGACATCTTCATCATCTGGACCCATGGAAAAGAAGCTCTTGAGGAATTCCACCATGATTTCAACAATTTCCATCCCACCATCAACCTCAGCCTGGACCAGTCCACACAAGAGATCCACTTCCTGGACACTACGGTGCTAATAAGCGATGGTCACATAAACACCACCCTATATCGGAAACCTACTGACCGCTATTCCTACCTACATGCCTCTAGCTTTCATCCAGATCATACCACTCGATCCATTGTCTACAGCCAAGCGCTAAGATATAACCGCATTTGCTCCAACCCCTCAGACAGAGACAAACACCTACAAGATCTCTATCATGCATTCCTACAACTACAATACCCACCTGCTGAAGTGAAGAAACAGATTGACAGAGCCAGAAGAGTACCCAGAAGTCACCTACTACAGGACAGGCCCAACAAAGAAAACAACAGAACGCCACTAGCCATCACCTTCAGCCCCCAACTAAAACCTCTCCAACGCATCATCAGGGATCTACAACCTATCCTGAAGGACGAGCCATCACTCTCTCAGATCTTGGGAGATAGACCAGTCCTTGCTTACAGACAGCCCCCCAATCTGAAGCAAATATTCACCAGCAACCACACACCACACAACAGAACCACTAACCCAGGAACCTATCCTTGCAACAAAGCCCGTTGCCAACTCTGTCCACATATCTATTCAGGGGATACCATCATAGGGCCTAATCCCATCAGCCACACTATCAGAGGCTCGTTCACCTGCGCATCTACCAATGTGATATATGCCATCATGTGCCAGCAGTGCCCCTCTGCCATGTACATTGGCCAAACTGGACAGTCTCTACGTAAAAGAATGAATGGACACAAATCAGACCTCAAGTATTATAACATTCAAAAACCAGTTGGAGAACACTTCAATCTCTCTGGTCACTCGATCACAGACCTAAGAGTGGCTATACTTCAACAAAAAAGCTTCAAAAACAGACTCCAACGAGAGACTGCTAAATTGGAATTAATTTGCAAACTGGATACAATTAACTTAGGCTTGAATAGAGACTGGGAATGGATGAGTCATTACACAAAGTAAAACTATTTCCCCATGGTAATTCTCCCCCCCACCCCACCCCCCACTGTTCCTCTGATATTCTTGTTAACTGCTGGAATTAGCCTACCTGCTTGTCACCATGGAAGGTTTTCCTCCTTTCCCCCCCCTGCTGTGGGTGATGGCTTATCTTAAGTGATCACTCTCCTTACAGTAAAAAGAAAAGGAGTACTTGTGGCACCTTAGAGACTAACAAATTTATTAGAGCATAAGCTTTCGTGAGCTACAGCTCACTTCATCGGATGCATTTGCATCTCCTTACAGTGTGTATGATAAACCCATTGTTTCATGTTCTCTGTGTGTGTGTATATAAATCTCTCCTCTGTTTTTTCCACCAAATGCATCCGATGAAGTGAGCTGTAGCTCACGAAAGCTTATGCTCTAATAAATTTGTTAGTCTCTAAGGTGCCACAAGTACTCCTTTTCTTTTTGCGAAAACAGTGTTAGTAATTTCTTTTGCTGTCAATAACCCCTTCATTTAGGATGAATTGATCATATCACCCTCTACATGTTCATATAAATCCTTCTTATCTCTCCTGTCCTCAGGGCCTGTCCAATTACTATTGAAGTCAGAGGAACTCTTTTCACTGACTTTGACTGGATTTGAACTGGTACTTACTGATATAAAATCATCACACTGGCCAAAGTGTAAATCCCATGTAAAAGTATTGAGTTTAGATCCCACCCATTGCTACTGTTCATAAACTTCCCACAGTTTTAGTATTCATTCACCTTTGTGATGGAGCATGTACCCCACACAAAGGCTCTGAAAGGGTTAATGTGGGCCTGAGAGGCTAGTTAACATGTCAGGCTGCAGCTGGAGGGTGAGCTAGGCTTAAATGAGGATGAAGCTCAACTGGAGAGGATTAAGAGAGGACTATAAACAGAGGAAGTCCAGAGAGGAAAGAGACTATACTTCAAAGTATTGCTAGGATTAATTGCGGGGAGCTGAGAAGAAAGTGCTGATGATGCTATATAAAGTGTTAATAAGATTCTAGGTGGCAAGACTTTAGTTTTGTGTGCCTAGTGGAGTTTCAACAATTAGTCAATTCAAACTCAGTCATTACAAATTGCATGGGTGGGGTGCATTTCTTACAATGCCACTGTGTGTAAGATGAGTAGCTACTGCAGGAATGCCTATCCATTTAAGAATGAAAATGTTAACTTTAGCCCAAGATATCAAATGGAAGGCAAAGACTGCAGCTAAGAATACTGGAGCAATGTATGAGGAAGGCTGGGAATTAAATTCATGAAACATAGCCCAACAAAATAAACTTCCTTGTGATCTTATAATTAAAAAGGGGGCAAAAGAGTTAAGTGAAAAGGAAGTGCTAGAAGATGTTACAATTTACAGTTCTGGGGCAGTAAATTACACCTGGAACCATGTTTTTCCAGGTGTAGATTTAGAATTATATAATAAAGAAAAGTCATCCTGTATGGTAGATAAAGGTTATGAGTTTGTATATGGTAACTGGAGTCATCATAGCCAAATATATAGTGATGGGTCTAAAGATGGGAAAACCATGTAGAGTGGGAGCAGCATTTTGAATCCCTGAGATTGGAGTTAAGAAATCTAAAAGAATATCTCATTTTGTAGCCATTATGTCAGCTGAATTGGTGGAACTAATGCTAGCATTAAATTGGATAAGGAATGTACATCCTACTGCAGCTGTTATATTTTTGGATTCATTAGCAGGTATACTGGCAATAAAAAGGGGTACCTCAGAAGGCAGGCATGATTTAATTAATGAAATATTGTTTTTGACTACAGAGTTAATATGCTCAAGTGTGAACATAGTACTAGCATGGACACATGTTGGGATACCTGGCAATGAAATGGTGGATGAGGAAACAAAAAATGCTTTAAAAATTGAGAAAATGATATAAAGACTCCTTTGAATAAGCAGGAATTTAAAAGTTCAGTTAGAAAGGATTAAAAAAGGAAGGGCAAGAATTATGGACCAAGGAGAATAGAGGAAGAAAAGTCTTTGAAGTATGCCCCAAAATGGAGGATAATGCGCTACTCCAAAGTTATGAAAAGATCAGTGAAATACTCCTATTTATAGAAGTGATCATTGTGGTTTGAATAATAATTTATATTTCCTGAATAGGCACAAAGATGGGTTATGTTACACAGGTAAGGTTAAAGAAACAGTTGATCACCTGATATGGAAATGCAGGCACTGTTCCCAGGAAAGAACAGGTCGTTTATGAAGAATTTAGACACTTTAAACTCCTCATAGTATATCCTTAGTAAGAATATCAGGAAGGTTGCATAACATTAAAAAAACTCTCCTAGCCTCTCAGGGAGAGGGAATCTGCAGACACTCTCTGGGATTACAGAATAGGGAAACTGGGATGGTCATCAAGGAAGAAGCCCAAGGGGGAGAGTAAGCCCTGGGATCCTTGCCTGACTAGAGAAGTGTGGCTTGGGAAGACACAGAGTAGCCCCTGGAGTGGAGCAGGCTCTGGTGGGAAGCTCTGACATAGGGGAGGAAATGGACATCAGGGAGAGTCCCCTGGCAGACATTCAGTTGTGGAGCAGAGAAGGGGAAGGTTGAGAGGGAAGTAAGATCAAGTCTAAGGAGGGGGGGAAGTGGTTTGGTTTGGGAATCTGTTAGGGGATTCCTGGCCCTGGCCATGAAAGAAGGATCATTCTAGAGGAGAAAGACCCGAGAAAGTCTGGATAGGAAGACATCCAGGTGGCAGCAAGGAATTTGGTGCAGGGAACACTGACTGGTCTGTCTTCATGTCCCTGGAGTGGAACCCAGGAGTAGAGGGTTGGTCTGGATTCTCCTACAAGCCACCAGGAACAGCTGGAAGCTCTGAGAGAAGGGTATGAGGACCATGCGGCCCAAAGACCTTTTGTGAGGATGTTGGGCTGTTTTCTGCTGGACTTTGTTACCCTGGAAGGAGTGGACTTAAACATGACCTGGCCAGAGGGCTGAGTCACAAGAACAGATGAACAGCTGCAGGACCAGAACAACCGTTCGTGAGGGGGAGGGGCACTAGATTGGAGAGAGTAGTTATGCCATGCCCAGCCATGAGGAGGCACTCTAGTGGGGAGTTCACTCTTTCACAAGCCTGCTTTGACATCCCAATATCTGCTTGTTCTTGCAGATGGCTCGATAGCGGACCGTGAATGCTAAACTATGTATTCACTTTAATTGCATTTATTTTTAAAGAGAGCCTTCCCCAAGGTGCTTTAACAGGTATTTAAAAATACACAAGTCTAATTTATAAACAAACCTAGCCTCCTCAAATCAAAGCCTGGCTCCTAGGGAAGCAACACGCATCCAATAGCTTGGTTCATATAAATGACTGAACACTGTAAATTTCGAAAAACAGAGGAGGATTTTTAGTGACGTCAAGCTTCTACTACATACACACACACACACACACACTATGACCATTTAACTTCAGACCAAGTTCTATTTCTAACCTGTTATCCATATTCATGGGGGTTGTCATAAACATACAGGTAAGGGTAGCATAAAATCCCTCCTTTACCTGTAATGAGTTAAGAAGCTCAGATAACCTGGTTGGCATCTGACCAAAAGGACCAATAAGGGAAGAATTTCAAATTTGGGGGGGGGGGTTGTTTTGTGCTCTCTTTGTTGCTCTCTCTGGGACAGAGAGAGACCAGGGCAGGAAAAACACATATCCTAGAACCCTACCTGAAATAAGCATCTAAGATTACAAATTGTAAGTAATAATAAGGAAATGCGTTAGATTATCTTTTGTTTTAGCTTGTGAATTTTCCCTGTGCTAAGAGGGAGGTTTATTCTTGTTTTTTGTAACTTTGAAGTTTTTCCTAGAGGGGAATCCTCTGTGTTTTAAATGTTATTACCCTATAAAATTACCTTCCATCCTGATTTTACAGAGGTGTTTCTTTTACTTTTTTCTTTATAATAAAGTTCTGCTTTTAAGAACCTGATTGGTTTTTAGTGTCCTAAAAACCCAAGGGTCTGGTCTGTGCTCACCTCGTGTACCTATTTGGTTGGTATATGATTCTCAAGCCTCTCCAGGAAAGGAGGTATAGAGATTTGGGGGGATATTTTGGGGAAACAGGAACTCTGTGGTCCTTTTCCTGAATATTTGTAAAAAGAAAAGGAGTACTTGTGGCACCTTAGAGACTAACAAATTTATTTGAGCATAAGCTTTCATGAGCGGAGCTGTAGCTCATGAAAGCTTATGCTCAAATAAATTTGTTAGTCTCTAAGGTGCCACAAGTACTCCTTTTCTTCTTGTGAATACAGACTAACATGGCTGCTACTCTGAAACCTGAATCTTTGTCTAACTCACTTGGTGGTGGCAGCAGTACCATCCAAGGACAAGGAAGGATTTGTGCCTTGGGGAAGTTTTTAACCTAAGCTGGTAGAAATAAGCTTAAAGGGTCTTTCATGAGGGTCCCCACATCTGTACCCCAGAGTTCAGAGTGGGGAGGGAACCCTGACAGGGGTGGAGGAGGCTAAAGGACTGCTTTATTCCATTAACTGAACATAATAATAGAGCCAATACTATAGGATGAAAATTCAGAAAATACATGGGGGGCATATTTTTTCTTCAGATATGCCATTGCTGCTGCCATTGAGTTAAGTGGAAATTGTGTATGTGTTTCTGAGGGCAAAATCTGTCTGTTAGCTTGATTCTATTGGTTGAACAAGTGGGGAAGCTACTTATTGAAATATAATGGAATGATCAGTAATAAGCACATGCTGGCAGAGGTGCAACGGCTGGAGCTTTCATCTATGCTCCACAGAAATAAGAATTTTAAAAGGTGAATAAGATCTTAATCAATGCTTCCTATCACTCCTTTTGTATTATAGTCTTGGGACCAGGTAAATAACTGTCGTGGTAAGGAATGGGGAGCAATAGGGGAAGCAGCAATAAACACGAAAAGTCAAAATGATTAATTCTGTTTGAGCTCTTACTTCATCCTGCAAACACAAGACCTCTAATCTCTCCATGTGGTTCCTAATACTCTAAAAGAGCTGGGAAAATTGTTGTAAAATTTCCCAGGTTTTCTTGTTCCATTGCTGCAGATAAAAGACCTAGGAGAGCAGAAGGATGAGAAGATGAAATATCCTCGTGGAGCCATTTTAAAGGCTGTCGCATTTCAAACGAATGTAGCTTTTTGGCTGAGGTCATACATACTAGAATACATACATACATACATACTAGAATGACTTGAATTTGGAGCTTGAAGAAAGCCTATGATGTAGGGCCAGGACCTACATATTGAAGTCAGTGGGTTTTTTGTTGTTGATTTTAAAGGGGAGAGGCTCAGGACTGCTTGATTGAGATATCTAAGATTATGCAGGATACAGTGAAAAAATGATGACTCTCTTTAACACTTTTACCTTCCTATTTCCCCATAATCAGAGAACAAGGGATCACTCCATAAAACTCATGGAAAATGCATTTTATACAAATAAAAAGAAAGCCTTCCTAAGTCTCCAGTCAGCCTGTAGGGTGCACTGTGCCATGTCACACAGAGCCTTATACTATGGCTGGAATCTTTTATGACCAGTAATATTTTTATTATGCAATACAGCATTGCACAACTGGCGAAGAGCATTCTAGGAACTTTGATCTTCCTCTGAAGCATCATGTATGGCCCAGTGTCCAAGGAAAGATCATCAACTTGATGGACTGCAAAAAATTGCAAAATGAGGCTTGCTATTTCTATATTAAATCCGAAAGGTGAGTATTAGTGAAACTGAGTCAAATGGGACTGAGAACAGTATACTATCTCCAACTGTGTGGGCTGCAGAATCAGCCCCACATAGGCAAAGTCCCTTTTTTAGTTCAGGATCAAATAAGTAAGTATTTGTAAGAAATCAAGTAAGTCCATTGCATGAACTGAACACTTTGAACTGAAACAGGCTATTTATTAAGGGACTCTGAAGAGAACCATGATTTCTGAATAGGTATTTTACAAGGATATCCAACATTGGCCTGGATAGATAATCTGTGGAATAACAGGCATGAATGCAATTTGATTGTTATATTAGACTCATTGTAATATATACACCACATATAGCTTTATATTTGTTACAAATGCAGTGTACATGCTATAGGAGAAAGAAAAGGAGTACTTGTGGCACCTTAGAGATTAACACATTTATTTGAGCATAAGCTTTCGTGAGCTACAGCTCACTTCATCGGATGCATTCAGTGGAAAATACAGTGGGGAGATTTATATACACACACAGAGAACATGAAACAATGGGTTTTATCATACACACTGCAAGGATAGTGATCACTTAAGATGAGCTATTACCAGCAGGAGGGGGGGGAGGAGGAGGAAAACCTTTTATGGTGATAATGAAGGTGGGCCATTTCCAGCAGTTAACAAGAACATCTGAGGAACAGTTCGGGGTGGGGTGGGGTGGGGGGAGAAAAAACATGGGGAAATAGTTTTACTTTGTGTAATGACTCATCTACTCCCAGTCTCTATTTAAGCCTAAGTTAATTGTATCCAATTTGAAAATTAATTCCAATTCAGCAGTCTCTCGCTGGAGTCTGTTTTTGAAGTTTTTTTGTTGAAAGATAGCCACACTCAGGTCTGTAATCGAGTGACCAAAGAGATTGAAGTGTTCTCCGACTGGTTTTTGAATGTTATAATTCTTGACATCTGATTTGTGTCCATTTATTCTTTTACGTAGAGACTGTCCAGTTTGACCAATGTACATGGCAGAGGGGCATTGCTGGCACATGATGGCATATATCACATTGGTAGATGCTCAGGTGAATGAACCTCTGATGTGATTGATGGCCCTATGATGGTGTCCCCTGAATAGATATGTGGACAGAATTGGCAACAGGCTTTATTGCAAGGATAGGTTCTTGGGTTAGTGGTTCTGTTGTGTGGTGTGTGGTTGCTGGTGAGTATTTGCTTCAGGTTGAGGGGCTGTCTGTAAGCAAGGACTGGCCTGTCTCCCAAGATCTGTGAGAGTGATGGGTCATCCTTCAGGATAGGTTGTAGATCCTTGATGATGCACTGGAGAGGTTTTAGTTGGGGGCTGAAGGTGATGGCTAGTGGCGTTCTGTTATTTTCTTTGTTGGGCCTGTCCTGTAGTAGGTGACTTTTGGGTACTCTTCTGGCTCTGTCAATCTGTTTCTTCACTTCAGCAGGTGGGTATTGTAGTTGTAAGAATGTATGATAGAAATCTTGTAGGTGTTTGTCTCTGTTTGAGGGGTTGGAGCAAATGTGGTTATATCGTAGAGCTTGGCTGTAGATAATGGATCGTGTGGTGTGATCTGGATGAAAGCTAGAGGCATGTAGGTAGGAATAGTGGTCAGTAGGTTTCCGATATAGGGTGGTGTTTATGTGACCATCGCTTATTAGCACCGTAGTGTCCAGGAAATGGATCTCTTGTGTGGACTGGTCCAGGCTGAGGTTGATGGTTGAGGGATGGAAATTGTTGAAATCATGGTGGAATTCTTCAAGGGCTTCTTTTCCATGGGTCCAGATGATGAAGATGTCATCAATGTAGTGCAAGTAGAGTAGGGGCATTAGGGGACGAGAGCTGAGGAAGCGTTGTTCTAAGTCAGCCATAAAAATGTTGTCATACTGTGGGGCCATGTGGGTACCCATCACAGTGCCGCTGATTTGAAGGTATACGTTGTCCCCAAATGTGAAATAGTTATGGGTGAGGACAAAGTCACAAAGTTCAGCCACCAGGTTAGCTGTGACATTATCGGGGATACTGTTCCTGACAGCTTGTAGTCCATCTTTGTGTGGAATGTTGGTGTAGAGGGCTTCTACATCCATAGTGGCTAGGATGGTGTTTTCAGGAAGATCACTGATGGATTGTAGTTTCCTCAGGAAGTCAGTGGTGTCTTGAAGATAGCTGGGAGTGCTGGTAACGTAGGGCCTGAGGAGGGAGTCTACATAGCCAGACAATCCTGCTGTCAGGGTGCCAATGCCTGAGATGATAGGGCATCCAGGATTTCCAGGTTTATGGATCTTGGGTAGCAGATAGAATATCCCAGGTCGGGGTTCCAGAGATGTGTCTGTGCGGATTTGTTCTTGTGCTTTTTCAGGGAGTTTCTTGAGCAAATGCTGTAGTTTCTTTTGGTAACCCTCAGTGGGATCAGAGGGTAATGGCTTGTAGAAAGTGGTGTTGGAGAGCTGCCTAGTAGCCTCTTGTTCATATTCCGATCTATTCATGATGACGACAGCACCTCCTTTGTCAGCCTTTTTGATTATGATGTCAGAGTTGTTTCTGAGACTGTGGATGGCATTGTGTTCTGCACGGCTGAGGTTACGGGGCAAGTGATGCTGCTTTTCCACAATTTCAGCCCGTGCACGTTGGCAGAAGCACTCTATGTAGCAGTCCAGTCTGCTGTTTCGACCTTCAGGAGGAGTCCACCCAGAATCCTTCTTTTTGTAGTGTTGGTAGGAAGGTGTCTGTGGGTTAATATGTTGGTCAGAGGTGTGTTGGAAATATTCCTTGAGTCGGAGACGTCGAAAATAGGATTCTAGGTCACCACAGAACCGTATCATGTTCGTGGGGGTGGAGGGGCAAAAGGAGAGGCCCCAAGATAGGACAGATTCTTCTGCTGGGCTAAGAGTATAGTTGGATAGATTAACAATATTGCTAGGTGGGTTACGGGAACCACTGTTGTGGCCTCTTGTGGCATGTAGTAGTTTAGATAGTTTAGTGTCCTTTTTCTTTTGTAGAGAAGCAAAGTGTGTGTTGTAGATGGCTTGTCTAGTTTTTGTAAAGTCCAGCCACGAGGAAGTTTGTGTGGAAGGTTGGTTCTTTATGAGGGTATCCAGTTTTGAGAGCTCATTCTTAATCTTTCTCTGTTTGCTGTAGAGGATGTTGATCAGGTGGTTCTGCAGTTTCTTTGAGAGTGTGTGGCACAAGCTGTCAGCATAGTCTGTGTGGTATGTAGATTGTAATGGATTTTTACCTTCAGTCCTTTTGGAATGATGTCCACCTGTTTGCATTTCTAGAGGAAGATGATGTTTGTCTGTATCTTCCAGCCTTGACTACACACAAACTTACACTAGTCTAACTAAATTGGTTTAAAAACATCTCTTGTAGCTGAACTGGTGCAAGTTTGTGTATCGTCAAGCCCTCAGGCCCTGTATGTTTTCCTGTGCGGTGGGTGCTAGAAGCTGGTTCATATTTAGCCCATCTCAGTGTTTGTTCAGGGATAAACAGGGTTATTTTTAAGTAGCAAAGGCCTGATCTTGTTCCCATTGAAGTCACTGGCAAACTCTACTGACAGCCATATTGGGCCATGAATTTGTAACACATAGTGGCAATATTGCAAGCAATAGTGGTGGATGTTTCCATATTAACATGAATTAGAATGCATGGTTTGTTCCTTTGGTTCTATAAACATGGGCTTGTTTTGTTTTTAGCTCCTGTGTCTGTCAACTCCAATGCTCTCTTCTCCAGTATATTAAAGTGGCAGAGTAGCTGCCTCTGAGTAAGAGCAGCTAGGTCAGCTTTCATAAAGGGTCTTGTTAGGCCCAAGTGGGTGAAGTAATAAGAGGGCTTGATTTATCTGCAGGTTGTCTGGGTTCTGCTTGTTAACTATAAAAGCATCACTTGGAAAGCTGAGGGAGAATCAGAGGTAGCAGGGATTTTATAGGTAGGCAGTTACTAGAAGCATTCGCCTGTGTAGGGGGCAAGTCTTGAGTAGCCTTCCTTGGATGGGTTTTCCTTACGAGAGGAATTTATTTATTTGTGGTATAGTTTTCATGAGTTTTGAAAGGGCATTTGATTTTTGTGACTGCACACTTTTTGTATGTGCATGAAATAATCACTTCTCTGCTGAACTGGGACAACCTGGATTACCTCATGACACAATTAGAGTATTTAATGTATATGGAACACCATAAGGTTTTGGAGGTGTCTGTAGAGCACTATAAACCAAGGGCCTTTCCTGAGGAGGCCCCAACCTAAATCAGAAACATGGCGGTGTGCTCACCCCCACACTAGCCCTGAATGGGTTATTGTGGGCCAGAAGGGGCCAGCTAATCTTATATGCTACACCTGGAGGGAAGCCAGGGCCTGATAAACATTAATTGCTGATGAAGCCCAGCTGGGGGAGGAACTGGACTAGCACTATAAAGTCAGAAAGTGAGGGCAGGAAGCAGGGATTTCTAGACCTAAGGGTTGTAGTTGCTCCTGAAAGGCCAGGGGGCAAGGAGATGACCTAGGGGGAGAGTTTTACAAGAGGAAGTCGAAGCTCTGGGAGTGAAGGCAGAGTTATGCAAGGAGACAGAGAGGT
Organism: Dermochelys coriacea; assembly: GCF_009764565.3. NCBI lineage: Eukaryota > Metazoa > Chordata > Testudines > Dermochelyidae > Dermochelys > Dermochelys coriacea. The sequence goes on from NC_050076.1 coordinate 77,171,016, forward strand.
GGAATGGGAAAGAGCCCAGGGAAATAGCCCTCAGGTCTGCAACTGAGCAGGCCTAGTAGATTAGTCATGGTGTCCCTGGGCTGGAACCCAGAGTAGTGGGTGGGCCCAGGTTTCCTTACTAGCCACTGGGAAAGCAGCACAGGACCTGCAGGAGAAGACTGCCTCAGATGGCATATGGACTGCTTATCGGATGTGATTTTGTTACTCTGGAAGGCGAAGTGATTATTTAATGACCTGAGACCCACAGAGGGAGCCCTGCGTTTCATGGCATGAGAGAAGGGTTATAGCATGAGTGACTGACAGAAGGGGGTGCCAGATGGGGTAATGGTTAATTCTCAGACCCAGCCACTAGGAGGGTGCATCTGCGGTGAGTGGAACCCCTTTACAAAACACAGATATTATACATCATATGGTGCTAACAAATCAAACACAAGATGCTCAGTAAGCAAGATCGGTATGGAGATCAATTTAGGCAGCTTTCCTTAAAGAAGCAGGCTTTACAGAAGGAGCTAAAAAGAGACGGGGCAAAAATTGCTCCAAATAGCTTAAAAAGGGTGCACGGCATGGCAGGAATGTACTGCAGGACAGTAGGCAGAAAAAGAGTGGGGCAGAAGCAGTACTAGAATTCTGTAGAGCCTTGAAGGTGGGCAGAGTAACGTTTCTATGAAACGTGGAATAAAAGACAGACCAGAGAATGGGCTCTTCAGGTGTGGCAGAGTCAAATGAGCTGAGTGGTGGGACAGGAGGATGACTGTCAGCTTTTGAATCTCTGAATTTCTAGAATCTCCTCTGAAGGCACAATGTCCCTGCCTCCTTTTATCTTCAAGTGCAGCTTCTCTGAAGCATTTTGGGGCATTGATGTTGGTGCAAAGAGCTATAAAAATGTAAAATTTTTGTAGCAGGTAAAGAAGCAAGAGCTCCTAAAGGCAAGTGTGCTTTCTTCCGCAGTATGGCTCACTATGATCACAATGCCCAGACTGTCATGGTGCAAGGAAGCGTCTTTCTTAGATTTCAAATCTCTCCTCCCACTGCCATTGGCTAGGAGCATTATGAAGACTTCCCTGCGGCCTGCCAATTGTTTTTAAATGCTGCTGCACTCTGTGCAGTGAAGCCACTTTCTAACCTGAATTCTGGTGCTTTGTGTGTCTGAATTGTCTGTTGGAGTTTATAGATTAATTTGTCATTTCCTTGAGGTAGGTACTATATCTCCTGCATGTTGTATACGTTGCCAAGCAGAATGCTAGTTGTCAGGCAGTAATGGTAATACTGGAGCTCCCCCACAGTTAATTTAGTATAAGAATTTTCTTCCTCTACAGATGTACCCTTTTCTTCTCTAATTGTGCCTGTGCTGATGCATGCCTTGCCCAGTCTCTGTTGTTGTTAGCTGTGATCAGGTGATTGAACCCTATTCATTTTGGGGAATTGAAGGAGGGATGAAAGATCACCAAGGCATTGCAGCAAGGGATCACTGCTTGCCCTTCAATGGGTTTAACAAAACTGGTCTGAGTGAAATAAGAGGGGAGAAGTGACGTGACACTGCTGCAAAATATTTCTTCTTCTCAGAGAAGTGATTTGTTACCTTGTGCATTTCTAAAAGGCATGGATAGATCTTCACCATCTGAAAATGCTGCTGGGTTATTCTGAGCCTTCCAGGTGAACTCACAATTTACCATGCATGTCAAAGCCGCAATGTTCTGTTAGAAGGCGAATGGTGCCGGAGCAGGGAAATCTGTTCTCTCCTGTTTCTTTTAAGTATTTCAAGTGAATGTAAATGTTTATGGGGGGTGGGGTTCTGAAGTCTCTAGCCATAAAAAGGTACTGGACAGCCAGCTGTCATGCATCTTCCTCCCTCTGCCCTGCCAATGTGTTCGCCTCTGACTGCTCCAAAGCCTGGGGGAAGAGAATCTCTACTTCTTAGCCCAATGGCCCTACTGTATTTACAGGGTTGTAATTGATACCTTACTCAGAATGAATTGTTTTCCATTGAAAAGCTTTTGGAAATGATTGTTTGAGCCTAAGCACTTCCTTTTGTCTCCTTGTCTTTATTGAAAACATAAAGGGCGCTGTCTTATGTAGAGAGGAAATTGTAGATGCCTCTTATCACCACACCTCTGTCTCTGCACCATCAGCCTGAGCTAAGGAAGGGGGAGGGGGAAGCTAAGCAACCTCTTGAATTCCTTGTTAGATCCATCATTCTGCTGCAAACTGATCCCTCTAAGCTACCACTCCTGACGTTAGATAGCAGCACCACCTGGATTCTGTGTTTACATCTGTAGTCTTGTATTATTATCTGGCCTTCCTGGTGATAATCCATCTGAACAGATTATCTTGAAAAAGCAAGCTGTCAGGACTTCTGCAAAAGCCCACTACAGGCAAACGAACAGTTAGAGAATTAAAGGGCTCTTTTTAAAAATCTAGCAAACCCTAAAAAAACATAAAATTTATACATGATCATCCACAGCTAGTGATTTTACCACTATAACTGCAACAAATATATATCTCTAATGTGACATTTCCCTCAAAGTAAACAATATCAGTAAATTTCTTCGTTCGGTGGCAGCAGACTGAATTACTGTTCTTGAATAGAACAGATCGATAACCCCAGTTCAGGAAAGCACCCCTAGTCAGGAAGCACACGTGTATGTTAACATGTCTCCAATGTTTCAAATGGGTTGTAACACCACTCAAATCTGGCCCAGCTGCACCTCTGGAAATGGATGGGCCAAACCTGAGTGGCACTGCAACCCTGTGCTCCAGGTTGCAATGCAATTTGCCTGGGGGGAGGGTGGGGGAGCTCTCAAATAGGAGGCCTAGGGCAAACTGGCCCCTCCCTCCACTTCCCCAGTGGCCCTGAATGTGCAAAATGGTCACTTCAGCTGGGGCAGGAGGTTTTTGGAGTCAAAGCAGGACAGTCCCATGAAACCTGGGATTGTTGGGAAGTTGGTTCAAACTCATGTCTAAGTGCCTTCTTGAATCAGTAGCAATGGAAACGTCCCCATGCCACCGAGCCAGTGGTGTACTGAAAACTGTTAAAACCTGCAAGCAGGTCCTGGAAACCTGCTTGCAGGTTAGGGGGCTCTGAGGGAAGCATATGAGCTGGGTCATTCGCAGTCTACAAATGAGGCAGTCTGGAGCAAGGTAGGGTGAGCGACACCTTGCTGGGTACATCTGCACTGCAATGTGAGCCTGGGCTCAGACTTGGGCTTGAGCCCAAACCCCATTTCAGTGTTGCATATCTCTGAGACTTGGGCTTGGACCCAGGGTCTAGGACCCTGTGGGTATGGAGGGTCTGAGCGCAAGTCAAGCCAGGTTTCAGCTCTATTGCTTTTCAGTGTAGCCACGGTCCCCCAGCTGCGGTTGTGGGAATCTGCCAAAAGTATCCAACAATCCCCTGGGCCAACTTCCTTTGTCCTTTCTCTCTCTCTGGAGAGTCATCCAATCATCTCAAGTGAAAACAGAAGCAACCTCCCCCTCCCCCCCTTGGGGTATTGCAGCAGCTTAGTGAGTCAGCGTTAACCCTTCCATTGTCTTCTGACCACTGAGCTACAACTACCCCCTCAGGGAGCCTTCTGTGATGTGCAATGGAGACTGATTGGCACAAGCCTTTTGCAAAGCATACTACTTCCTCATCACAGGAGCACAGCCAGACTTTGGTAAGTCTGTGGTCCAAGGACAGAAAAACAGCGGACTTCAGTAAGAGTACCAGGAATGATTGCACATACCATCAGGTAGCAAAGAAGCTGGTGGTATTGCAAATATACTTGACCAATGGATGGAGGGGGTTAAGTGATTACAGGAAAACCAGGGACCAGAACCACATCTTGGGAAACTCACCAGCATCCTGCCCGTTTTATGAGATGTTTGGTTGGGTGCTGGATGCTGCCCAGCATGGAGCCAATGGTGCTGCTTGATGACCTGGTCAGCTGGGATGGCACCCTGGTGGCCCCAGAATCCAGTGATGGGAGCCAGCAGCAAGTGCAGACTGAGGCCAGTGAAGTAACTCCCTTCAGAGTAGCAGCCGTGCTAGTCTATATTCGCAAAAAAGAAAAGGAGTACTTGTGGCACCTTAGAGACTAACAAATTTATTTGAGCATAAGCTTTCGTGAGCTACAGCTCACTTCATCGGATGCAAGTGAGCTGTAGCTCACAAAAGCTTATGCTCAAATAAATTTGTTAGTCTCTAAGGTGCCACAAGTACTCCTTGAAGTAACTCTGTTACTGAAACTGGTCCCACAGGAGTCTCTGCTGCAGGAACAGCCACAGCATAACCTGGGGCTGGACGTGGAGGAGCTGTTTGATGCTCTGCCTGAAGAATAGCCTGCCACCGATAGGGAAGGGACAGGAACTGCCCCAGAGCCTCATAAATTTCTGGCTCCATTAAGTGCATTAATATAGGAATGGAAGGGATTTCCATTCTATGAACTAATGTGGAAGTAATTAGATGCCTTGGGTAGCAACATGTATCCACTAATGTCTGTTTGTATCCCAGCAGCCTGGCTCCCCCCACCACATGGAATTCAAAACGGCAACCAGGAAATGCAAACGGCAAAAACCTCCTTGAAAGTGGATTTTTGCTAGAAAAGGACAGATTTTTGCTAGGGCATTCCTGTTTCTTAAAAATAATCTCTACACTGCTATACCTGCAAATATGCCCCTCTGGAACCACTCAGCAATGTAATGAGCTGCCTCAAAACAGTAAACTGTGCAGGGGAGAGGAAGGGGGAAATGTGTTCCATTCACAAATTTAGTCCATTTCTGTTAAAGATAGTTCATAGGTGACACAAGCGTAACCCACACACCGCTGGAGTGTGATGCTCTGTCCCATCTAGTGGCACCGACCACTTAAAGAGAGATTAATGAATCTGCTCTACAGCCTTAGCTAAGGGCCATATGGCTTTTAGTTCATGCAGTAGAGGCTCATGCACTAAGCTTGAGAGGTCCCAGGTTCAATCTTGCCTGCAGACAACCAGGGTCTGTCAGTGTTACACAAGCATTTGTCCCAATTCGACTGAGGTTTGAAAATGCGTCCAGAACTATGCTAGGAGCGGAGGAGTAAGAGGAATGGCGATGTGGACATAAGCTGCAGTGTACACATAGTCAAAGAAATGCATTGTTAATCTTCTTAAAATCAAGGGCAATCTGTGTTTAATGATGGAGTTTGAAAGAATTTGAAAAGCAAATGCTAGTTTAGTGTGCTGTGCCTCATTTATTTGTGTTCTGGCAGTGCCCGATCAGGGCGGGGTGTGCTAGACACTGCACATACAGAAGGGAAGGCAGTCCCTGCCTCAGAACTGACAATCCAAATGACCACACAGATATAGACAAACCACAAGCTTGAAAGAGAGAATCTGGGTCCTCAGCAGGAAGTGAAGTGTGTGTAGCATTGACCATCACAGCAGTCAGTGCTGTCTGTTGCTCTCCTATTCTGGCTTTGTTGTTATCTCTGTATTTGTTGCACTAAGGACACGACAGCAAGATAATGCATCATAACCTTGGACACTGTATGCAGCACATATTGAATATTCCAATCTAGCAAAGCCTTTGACATACGCTTAATTGAGTATTTCCATTTGAAGTCAATGGATCTCAGGCCTTAATGTTGTATCTTTTCCAATAAAATGTCCCTTCCAAGGTTTAGGCAAATTTGTACTCTTTTACCTCCTAAATTTACACCCTAGATGAAGTGGCTTTAATAGAGTTCTCTCTCATATGAACACCAACCTTTCACTATAGGGCACTGTTATTTTCCCCCAGAAGTTAGTTGTTCTGCCCTACAAACAGTTTCAAAACTACTAGCTCTGACATTACAAGGTGTCATCTTGACTTCAGCTCAGCAGTGTTAGGCTTTCTAAAAACCCATAACCCCTGTAGGGCCTTGGGGCCTGCTCTTGCCTCATGGGGCAAAAATGTTTTTACTTTTTTAACTTGATTAATTTTGTAAATTTTTTTTTTAAATGTTTCATATGAATTTAGGACCTGCTCCAAAGTCCATTGAGGATTCCCATTGGCTACAGTGGGCTCTGAGACAGCCCCCTTGTGCTCTGGAAAAATGCCAGATTTTCGGGCCTGGAAGCTGAAATTCTTTATCCATAGAAGGGGTAGCTCAAAGAAACTGGCTGTGCAAACATTCCCATACTGCCCTACCAAGGAACACTGGCTCTGACCTGCAGGGACTACACAATGAATGTGTTATTTCTGTGTTCATGCCCATGTAGCTCTTGGCCTTTCTGCTGAGAGTGCCAGTAAAAGTGTCAGCTTGTACCAAGCATCATGAAGGGGTTGTGATTTGGACACCTAACAGGAATTAAACCAAAGATTCTACTTTCATTTGACACAAGCCAGCAAATGCTAGATTATTAAAGTCCTATAACTGTTGACTTTTTATCCTGAGCCTATTTCACACCTTGGGGCCAATTCTGCTCCAAGTGAAGTCAGTGGAGCAGAACAAGATTTGTCAAGTCAAGTTCCACCATCGAATGTACTACTTGTGTACATTGACCAATATGTTTTGTATGTTACATTTACACACGCTCTGAGAATACTTTCAATGTAGTGTTTTTTCTGTGATCCTGCTAAGGAGTCTAAAGTACTGGGAATTTCTCTGCTGTTATGGTTTTAAACATATACCATAAATACTAAGGTCATACCTGTAACGCTGGCAGACCAGGTGCCAGCTCATGCTAAGGTCCCTGGGCCTCCCTGAACACTTACAAATACATAGCTGGACACCAGTCCTGTGTGTTAGCATTATCAAAATAGATATTAGTTATAACAATGTGTTTAGATTTCATGGAAGGCTTGTAGGCTTGCATCATGTATTAATCCTACTTATAATATCTGTGTCCCGTGTTATAAGGTAATGTTTGCTCTATAACTATAAAAAAAATTTAAGACTGTAAATTCCCCACAGTCATCAAGGGAGAAGCCTTACCAAATGTGAAATATTGGTTTACCCCAAGAGGTAAACTCCAGACAGCATGACAATAAATGGTTAAAAGGAGAACACAATAACTGTTCGGTCCTCTAGAAATAGCATTTGCTCAAGTGTAAGGCCTGGAAAATGTTCTTGGGTGTTCATCTGGTGTTGGTATTAGAGATGAGAACATGATTACATGTGCTCTCTGCTAATTTTAATAAAAAGGTTTGCAAAATGTGTGTTTATTCAGCCACTTGACTGAATAAGAGTGACTATGGGCTATGCTGACAAGTCACTCTAAACCCCATATAACATGAAGGCTTCACAAATATTTTAAAAATTGTGATATTAACTTTTATGTGAAGAAAATGAACAATTCCACAGCTCAACCTGAATGTTCAGGCACCGTTCATAGTAATAAATAAAATATACCAAATATTGTATGCTCCCTATCAGAAGGGAAATAGTAGCCATGGATGAGTAAGACTATTGAATACTTTCAGCAGCTTATTGCTGTGAAAATGCTTTTATATATAAATTAACCTGTTTAGAAAATGGTCACATACAATATGGGCTCCTCTGGTGAACCTTTAGAAAAACTCATTAAAAGGGTTTGATTAAGCGGTACATAAACTTGTGACAGCGTGAACTGTGCTTCATTTACACAGCCTTTTGGCTGCAGAAATGCAATAGGAAATTTATTTTCTGAGATTATAAAAATCTTATCTTGATGTTTAGAGAAGCAAATAATTCCAGTGCAGTGTAATCAACAGATAGGGAAAATCTTCATGGGAAAATAAATTCTTCTAAACTTATGTAGCTAAACCGTTAATATAGTTTATTTTCAGAGACTCTATATGAAAATTTGCATAACATAATTTGAACACTAAATCTTTATCCCTTTATATATAGTTCTTTTGTATGATTATAAATCTTTCTTAAACTGATTTATTGTAAACATCTTCAAGGGTATTTTTTACTCTTTTAAATGCTGAGGAAACTGAAGTTCCTGGGTATTTTAATTCTGACAATGTAGAATGTCTGTTTGTTGAAAATAAATGTGCCACTCTGGTCCTCTATAAGGGGCCAATCCTGCAATGTGCTGAATGATGGCACTGAGTTCCATGGCAGTTGGAAGCTGAGTGCATTCAGTATGTGCCTGAGTGTTTATCTGAACAGGATGGACTTAAGCATGTGTTTCAAAACTTTCCTGAATTGGGGCTCTGGTTTGCTTGGAGGTTTGAGTTTGACCAATCTGCAGTGGAAGCTCCCATCAGCCTTCCACCACAGGGGCCCCTTTCTATTCCTCTCCATTTGCCCCCTCTTTAAACAAGCCTCAGCACCTCCTACTTATCATAGCTGTGTTTAGGAAGCTTGGTGGCCTACCCTTCATGTCTTTCTCCTAGGGCTGGGTGGCCACTTCCCTTGCTTTCAGGAGGTCCATACTTTCTGTAGCAGTGTGAGAATTATTTCTTGGTTGCAGGGACACACCAAGCTTCAAACACAGGTTAATTTCAAATGTGTTGAAGGTTTGCTGCAATTGTTTTGCATAGTTCTCACTGTCTATATAGCAAAACCATCACATCTGGCACCATTAATTAGGGCTTGAAAGGTATGTTCAAGAGAGACCCAGAACTGGAAGTGAGATGGCACTGCAGGTCAGGACAAACAGGCATTTGCCAAGTAACGTGGGGAAGCTTGAATAGCACTTGCATGTACAATGCATGACTCCAGACAGTGTTGTAACTTTCTAAGCACTAAAATTCCCTATATACCTTGGAAATAGACACTGAAAAGCTTTAAATTGTCCTTTATTCAGAGAAATATGCTCAATCTCCAATCAAATTGTGGATACAAAAAACTTAATTAAATACTAGTGAGAAATGCTACTAAAGAAGAGGAGAGTGATCACCTAGAAAACATTAAACGGCTGTGCCCCATGGATCACTGGGTGTCATGTTCACTGATCTGTTATAAAGGAAGCAATCAACTTGTACTACCAATAGATGTTGCTATGGATGGTGGAAAGAAAAGTTAAGAATACAGGGAGGAGTAATAGTTTATGCTGAGCACTGAAACCAGCATATAGGGGTTTTTAACTAAATACTATGTAGGAACAGTTTAACAAACTTGGTAGCCTCCCCCCCGCCCAAATAGAAGAGAGATCCCCTCTCTGGTTATCTGAACTTCAATCTCTCACCCTCACTGTATCTCTTCTTCTTTCCTTTCATGCCATGCACACCTAATGTAGCATGCATTATAATGCAGTGTAGAAGCAACATAGAATCAGGGTGAGAAGGAACCGCAAGGGTCATCTAGTCATGGAAAAAGGTATGTTTCTTGCATCCATACTGACTGCTATTTAATAATAGCTTTTGTTCTGTAAAATAAGTGACATTGTCTTAGCAAAGTTTTGTAATGGAGAAGAGGTTTTTTTTGTTTTTTTTTTGACACTTCTAAAAACACATTTAGGACAGGATCAACTCAGTCAGGGGAGAGACTGCTGTGGGCTTTGGATCATGCCCTTAATACTGACGTACTAAGCTGAGTACTCTGTGCAGATCAAATCAGATGACAAAATGAGGCTTGTTTTGGACATTTGTGTTTAAACTTCTTGGAGAGAAATCCAAACATTTACATGCAAATAAAGAAAATAATCTTGACTGAGCAAGCTGAGCAGTTCTTCTGAGTTCCGCAGATCAGTCTATATGTTTGAGGATCTTAGGAGGTTCCCTTTTACACATGTCTTCTCCAGAGAAAGGCAAACACCTCTATCTTTGACAGGTTTCAGAGTAGCAGCCATGTTAGTCTGTATTTGCAAAAAGAAAAGGAGTACTTGTGGCAGCTTAGAGACTAACAAATTTATTTGAGTATAAGCTTTCGTGAGCTACAGCTCACTTCATCGGATGCATTCAGTGGAAAATACAGTGGGGAGATTTATATACACACACAGAACAGGAAACAATGGGTTTTATCATACACACTGTAAGGAGACTGATCACTTAAGATAAGCCATCACCCACAGCAGGGGGGGGAAAGGAGGAAAACCTTCCATGGTGACAAGCAGGTAGGCTAATTCCAGCAGTTAACAAGAATATCAGAGGAACAGTGGGGGGTGGGGTGGGGGGGAGAAATACCATGGGGAAATAGTTTTACTTTGTGTAATGACTCATCCACTCCCAGTCTCTATTTAAGCCTAAGTTAATTGTATCCAGTTTTCAAATTAATTCCAATTCAGCAGTCACTCACTGGAGTCCGTTTTTGAAGGTTTTTTGTTGAAGTATAGCCACTCTTAGGTCTGTAATGGAGTGACCAAAGAGACTGAAGTGTTCTCCGACTGGTTTTTGAATGTTATAATTCTTGACATCTGATTTGTGTCCATTTATTCTTTTACGTAGAGACTGTCCAGTTTGACCAATATACATGGCAGAGGGGCATTGCTGGCACATGATGGCATATATCACATTGGTAGATGTGCAGGTGAACGAGCCTCTGATAGCGTGGCTGATGTTATTAGGCCCTATGATGATGTCCCCTGAATAGATATGTTGGCAGACAGAGTTGGCAACAGGCTTTGTTGCAAGGATAGGTTCCTGGGTTAGTGGTTCTGTTGTGTGGTGTGTGGTTGCTGGTGAGTATTTGCTTCAGGTTGGGGGGCTGTCTGTAAGCAAGGACTGGCCTGTCTCCCAAGACCTGTGAGAGTGATGGGTCATCCTTCAGGATAGGTTGTAGATCCTTGATGATGCACTGGAGAGGTTTTAGTTGGGGGCTGAAGGTGATGGCTAGTGGCGTTCTGTTATTTTCTTTGTTGGGCCTGTCCTGTAGTAGGTGACTTTTGGGTACACTTCTGGCTCTGTCAATCTGTTTCTTCACTTCAGCAGGTGGGTATTCTAGTTGTAAGAATGCATGATAGAGATCTTGTAGGTGTTTGTCTCTGTCTGAGGGGTTGGAGCAAATGCGGTTATACGTAGCGCTTGGCTGTAGACAATGGATCGAGTGGTATGATCTGGATGAAAGCTAGAGGCATGTAGGTAGGAATAGCGGTCAGTAGGTTTCCGATATAGGGTGGTGTTTATGTGACCATCGCTTATTAGCACCGTAGTGTCCAGGAAGTGGATCTCTTGTGTGAACTGGTCCAGGCTGAGGTTGATGGTTGAGGGATGGAAATTGTTGAAATCATGGTGGAATTCTTCAAGGGCTTCTTTTCCATGGGTCCAGATGATGAAGATGTCATCAATGTAGTGCAAGTAGAGTAGGGGCATTAGGGGACGAGAGCTGAGGAAGCGTTGTTCTAAGTCAGCCATAAAAATGTTGGCATACTGTGGGGCCATGCGGGTACCCATCGCAGTGCCGCTGATTTGAAGGTATACATTGTCCCCAAATGTGAAATAGTTATGGGTGAGGACAAACTCACAAAGTTCAGCCACCAGGTTAGCCGTGACATTATCGGGGATACTGTTCCTGATGGCTTGTAATCTATCTTTGTGTGGAATGTTGGTGTAGAGGGCTTCTACATCCATAGTGGCCAGGATGGTGTTTTCGGGAAGATCACCGATGGATTGTAGTATCCTCAGGAAGTCAGTGGTGTCTCAAAGATTGCTGGGAGTGCTGGTAACGTAGGGCCTGAGGAGGGAGTCTACATAGCCAGACAATCCTGCTGTCAGGGTGCCAATGCCTGAGATGATGGGGTGTCCGGGATTTCCAGGTTTATGGATCTTGGGTAGCAGACAGAATACCCCAGGTCGGCATCTACCAATTTGATATATGCCATCATGTGCCAGCAATGCCCCTCTGCCATGTACATTGGTCAAACTGGACAGTCTCTACGTAAAAGAATAAATGGACACAAATCAGACATCAAGAATTATAACATTCAAAAACCAGTTCAATCTCTCCGGTCACTTGATTACAGACCCGAGAGTGGCTATCCTTCAAGAAAAAAACTTTAAAAACAGACTCCAGTGAGAGACTGTTGAATTGGAATTAATTTGCAAACTGGATACAATTAACTTAGGCTTGAATAGAGACTGGGAGTGGATGAGTCATTACACAAAGTAAAACTATTTCCCCATGTTATTTCTCCCCCCCACCCCACCCCCCACTGTTCCTCGGACGTTCTTGTTAACTGCTGGAAATGGCCCACCTTGCTTGTCACCATGAAAGGTTTTCCTCCTTCACCCCCCCCCCCCCCGCTGGTGATGGCTCATCTTAAGTGATCACTCTCCTTACAGTGTGTATGATAAAACCCATTGTTTCATGTTCTCTGTGTGTGTATATAAATCTCCTCACTGTATTTTCCACCAAATGCATCCAATGAAGTGAGCTGTAGCTCACGAAAGCTTATGCTCAAATAAATTTGTTAGTCTCTAAGGTGCCACAAGTACTCCTTTTCTTTTTTAAAAAATGTGACATATCTATCCCACGTGTGGCTTTTTGGACTCTCTTTAAGTAAGAGAATGTAAGCAGACTCCTGAAAAGCCTACAATAAAAAGTACAGTATACTGGAGACTGGAAATAAGAAAATCAAGGTATCTTAGAGCAACAGCTGTCCTATTGTAATTGTGATGGAGTAAACTGTGAGGCCAAAGCGTAAGGGGCACTGCTGTTATCTGTACAGCTACGGACCCAAAATAGAGCAAGAGTCTGGGATATTGCCGTGAAAATGCCAAGCATTGGAATTTTCTTCTGATTGGACTTTGCGCAGAACTGTTCTCTCTAGTGTCACATACAGAAAGAATGTGTCTGTAAGCTAAAGATTGCATTGAAGGTAGGTGGGAAGCGGGTAACCCTATGGGAATTCTGGCTGAGCAAGCCAGAATTCTCCTGGGGACAGTGGAAGTAATGCATATATGAATGGGAGCCCTGCCAACCTCTGAACGGTATGCAGTGTACACTCTGATTCGTGATCTAGCTTTGACTGGTGGGCCATGCATGGCCCAACATTTATTCCGCCCCCTTTGGAGAGTCTAGCTCTGGCATCAGCACTAGTTCAGTGGTCACCTTTGTGACAGTAGCTGGGCCTGCAGAAAGTGTGTGCAAGTATGGGGAAGGCTTCTTGTGCCCCCTCTCTGCTTGTGCTCCTGTGCAGGGCTAGGTACAACCTGTCACAAAACTCCATGTGAATAAGTGCCCTATTAATGGACAAATCTATGACTGAGATGTAGGGACGTCACTGTTTGTCTTGATCACCCATTTTTCAGAAACAGCAATGTCTCAACAAGTTAAATTGGATGTGCCTGTCATTTTGCTTGGCCATAGGTCTAAGCGTAAACTAGAGATAGGAAACAGGGCTTGTTTGTTTCCAGAGCTTATACAGTATTTGATTGTTTGGTTTAACTTGGAATTCTCATCACGTTTCTATTGCACTCAAGGAAAAGTTAGGGAGTCTCTTATGATAGCAACTGTACATTCCAATGAATGGTAATGAACGACTGCATAGCCTGTGGGATAAACTGTCATTTGGGTTGGTGTACACTGAAAAGTCACACTGGCATAACTGTAGCTCACGAAAGCTTATGCTCTAATAAATTTGTTAGTCTCTAAAGTGCCACAAGTACTCCTTTTCTTTCTACTGGCATAACTACAACTCTTGGGAGCATGAAAAACCCACACCTCTGGGAGATCAGCTATGCTGATCTATGAAAACAGTGTTAGGTCGATTGAAGAATTCACTACCGCCTCTTGGGAAGGTTGATTATGTACAGTGACAGGAGAACTCCTCCCACTGCTGTAGTGGGAGTCTACACTGAAGCAGTGCAGCTGCGGTGTTGCAGCTGTGCTGTTGTAGCATTTGAAGTATAGACAGAGCCCTGGGAGTGAATTTGCATCCAGTTAAGTTGTTCTTTCATTCAAATGTTTACTCTTGTGGGTGAAAATCCTGTCTCCACTCTGGAAGATAACATGATTGTGTTCCACAAGAATACTTTTCATATGGAAGAAGTAAGGGAGACAAGACATGACAGAAAAGCCATTCTTTTGTATCCAAAGTGGTAATGTTGCCTCAGGATTGAAAAAGATCAAAGAAGCTTCCAATTGATACCAGGTTTTCAATATGGAAACTGTGGAAGATGCTTGTCAAGATCCAGATTGTCCAAGGAAACAGAGACATATACGTAACACACCTGTGGATGGCAGCTTGGTCCAACCTGAAAGAAAATCAAGCTTGCCCACAAAGATCTACAATTGTCCAGGGAGACATGATTTTTGTTGTGGATTCAATACTCGGAAGAACTGAATGAGCATTTGTCAAGGGACAAGTAGAAAACAGGATGGAGTGCTGTCTTTCCAGACTGCCCAGAAGTCACTCTAAGATTAGATATGCTTCTGAAGTTGCCCGGCAAGGATCTATTAGTGATGGTTCATAGCAACACTAGTGACATTGCATCATGGGATATCTCACAGATAACAGATGACTTCAGGGTTCTCAGAAGTGTGATGAAGAAGAATGTCCAAGAGATATTCCCTGAGATCCCCTGTTCTATGAGAGAAGGCACAAACCTGCAAGAAACATGAAATCATCACCAATGAAGTTTGTAGATGAGACAGAGTTTGAGAAGGTGGTATATAATGAAGAGGACAGGTAACTGATACAGAATGATCTGGATTGCTTGGTAAGCGGGGTGTAAGTAATCAATCTGTTTTTAATGTGGCTAAACGTATACATCCAGGAGCAAAGAATGTAGAGAGGTACTATCCTGGGAAGTAATGACTCTGAAAAAATTTGGCAATCATGGTAGATAATCAGCTGAACGTGAGCTCCCATTGTGACGCTGTGGTGAAAAGAGCTAATACAGTCCTCGGAGGCATAAACAGGGGACTCTTGAGTAGGAGTAGAGAGGTTATTTCACCTCTGCATTTTACACTGGTGTGACTATTGCTGGAATATGGTGTCCAGTTCTGGTGCTTGCAATTCAAGAAATAAATTGATAAACTGGAGAGGGTTCAGAGAAGAGCCATGAGAATGATTAAAGGATTAGAAAACATGTGATAGGAGCTCAGTCTATTAAGGGCACGGCTACACTACAGAGTTTACAGTGGCGCAGCTGCAAGCTCGCTAATGTAGCCACTTTAAGGCAACAGGAGAGCTGTCTCCCATCAGCTTAACTACTCCAGCCCCTGCGAGTAACGCTAGCTATGTTGGTGGGAGAAGCTCTCCTGCCAATGTAACAAGGTCCACACCAGTGCTTATGTCAGTGTAACTTATGTCACTCAGGGGTGATTTATTTGCACCCCGAGCAACATAAGTTATGTCGACATAAACTGTAGTGTAGGCATAGCCTTAGCTTAGCAAAGAGAAGGTTAAGGGGTGACTTGATTAGAGCCTAAAAGTATCTATGGGGGAACAAGTATTTAATAATGGGATCCTTAGCCTAGCAGAGAAAGATATAACATGACCCAATGGCTGGAAGTTGATGCTGGACAAATTCAGACTGGAAATAAAGTGTACATTGTTAAAAGCGAGGATAGTTAACTACTGAAACAATTTACCAAGAGTTGTGGTGTATTCTCCATCCCTGACAATTTTAAAATTAAGATTGGATGGTTTTTCTAAAAGATCTGTTGCAGGAATTATTTTGGGGAAATTCTATGGCCTGTGCTATACAGTGCGATATAGACTAGATGATCACAATGGTCCCTTCTGGCCCTGGAATCTATGAATAGGGCTTTGACAGAAGCTAAAGGCAGTTAGTTTCTAGTCTAGTCTTTTCCCCTAATCCCTAGATGAATGGTTAAAAAGTGGGACCAAAGGGACTGTTAGTTTTTACTGAGGTCTCATTAAGGTTATCTTCTGAGAAATAGCAGTTGAAGCTGCCCTGACAGAAAGTGTAAAAGATCCAGGATTTACTCCTCCTCTTCACAGCCTCCTGTTCTCCTCCACTTGGAGAAGGTTTTTTCATGGTCCTGTTGCTTGGTTCCTTTTCTCCTCCCCTCATATTATTAACGTAAATCCTGAACTGGACCATCCTTCCTGCTGGAGCTCATCAATGCCATCTGTTGACTTGAGGTCAGTAGAGAATTAGTTGCTCCTCCTTCCCCACTCTGGACTTTGCCTCAAGAGTATGTCCAGCTTTTGCCAGTCTAAGAGTAAGAGACAGACCTAAATTCTAAAAGTAGGAGCCCCCTTGTGCTAGCATGTTGCATTATTGCTGGTCTGGCTTTGCATCTTCTTTCTAGTTAATTATGTCTGGAAAGAGTAATAAAGGATTTGGTTCAATTTCTATCTTTAGATTTAGACATTTGCCTCTACCAGTAATTTTCATGGCTTGTACAAAATTTTAAAAACAGAATAAAAAAGAACTGTAGTGTTAGAGTCTGATTCTCAGGTACACTAGAGCTCCTTTATACTGCTTAGCTGTGTAAAGGGCACTTACAGTCTATATAATTCACACTTACACCCACATTAAGGCCACTTTACACTGCTAAAAAGGTGTAAAGAGACAGTGTAAATGAGATTTGGGCCCTTTATATTCATTTTACTGTGATCAGGTCTGCTCATCAGATTATGTTAGCTCACACGGACTATTCAGTTGAAATCAGTGGGAGTTAGGCACCTAGGTGCTTCTGAAAATTCGGTGTGTCACCTATTTGTATCTTTAGGTTCCTAAATGCCTTGAAGACTCTGTCCTTGAAGTATATGTTTGAAGCCAGAGGGATTACTTGCATGGTTTAAATTAAGCCCAAGTATATGTTTTCAGGATCAGGGCCTTAAATGCTTTTTCTGCTGCATACAATGAAGTGACAGACTGGTCTAGTCAATATCTTACTTAGTTTAAAAAAAAATTAGGCTGAATCTTGGAGACCAGTATGATTCTGGGGATCTGTGATGGCACGTTTGGTTGTCCAAAGCAATATGTCTGTAGTCTGCCTCTTATTAAAATGTTATAACATATTTGGGGCAGGGACTGTCTTGTTGTTCTGTGTTTGTACAGCGCCTAGCACCATGAGTCCTCCATCTCCTAGATGCTATGATAATACAAATAATTCACCTTGGTGGTCAGAATGACAACCACTCCCCTGCAAGAAAAACTGCTGATTATAGCCATGAGAACTACAGAATGAATTAACTGGGTATTCTCTCCCACTTAGATTTCCATAATGCACATTTCTGCTTATGTCCTGTATTTAGTCTCTGTTGGAAATAATTTCCCTAATAAGTTGATTAAGGTTTTATCATGACTCAGCTTCCACACAAGCATTTCTTTGTTAGACACTTAGTGTTGGTTACATCCAAAATATCATTATAAGCA
Organism: Dermochelys coriacea; assembly: GCF_009764565.3. Classification (NCBI taxonomy): domain Eukaryota; kingdom Metazoa; phylum Chordata; order Testudines; family Dermochelyidae; genus Dermochelys; species Dermochelys coriacea. Next base: position 77,188,179 of record NC_050076.1, read on the forward strand.
TATACATATATTCTTGCAACTATACAGTTACAAGCATTGGCTGAATACTCAGAACCGGAGCAGGCCTAGGAGACACCTTCCATGGCTCCAGAGGGGTAAGGAAAAGTTCTGACAACCCCTAGAAAGCCTTGCTTTTTATAGTATAATGAACAAGTGATATCCTTGCTAGTTATTGGACGTTAGCTAACATCGGCTGAAGCAGTTTAGGGCTGCACTCGGCTCTCCAAGATTTTTTCCCTATATTACTTTGCCATATTTTTTCCCAACTACTGGACTAAGGATTTCTAACCAATTATAGACTACAACTGATGCCCACTTAACCATGTTTTCTTTATTGCTCAGCCCGAACCTTAAATAATATATCACTGGTATTTCTAGAGTCATTTCAAGTTTAACACAAACAACTTTCCTTTCTCGAATTCTTTCCTTTTAAGCATATGTTTTGGGCCTGTCACTCATGCTAAAATCCCAACTTAATTTAAAACTATAGTTCACTCAGGCCTAATGGGGGCCTATGTTCCTACAGTCTCCATGGAAAGCTAGAGCAGGGTAGCAGATGTGTCATCAGGCTATAGTGCAGATCATAGGAGCCATTGTTCAAAACTAAAGGCCCCTTAAATATCCTCTCAGGTACATTGTGTGTGCAGAGAGATACACAATTTAGACTTTGCTAGCTGAGTTAGCAAGTAGTATTTCTTCTCACACAGAATTCTCCAAGGAGAACATATTGGTAAATGCCTTCCCCACTTATTCCACAGAAGCAAATCTCTTCTCCTGATCTGCCAATCTATTTGTAACTTAATATTTGACCTCAGGACAGCAATGGATATTTTTATACTAGAGTCTGCACCTAGTCAAAGCAAAGGTCACCAGCACATGTGGGAAGTTGCGTTGGATAAAACAATGCCAATGCTACCCTGATGGTGGAGAGCTCAGTACGTACTGAGTACTGCCTTTAATCCCTGAAGCTATGAATCAGTTCAAGTCCAATACTATTATCTTGCTTATGGCTTTTTCATTATATTCAAAGGCTTTTCAGCATTTTCACTAGTAATGAAAGTAATGAAATTGTAGTATCAGACAGCTGGAGTGTTTTACATAAAAAAACTACAATAACTAAGAGGTACGGAGTCTTGTAATAATAATAATTTGATGTCTGGAAAATATAGGCATCAGCTCACAGAAACAAGGCCCAGGTGGAAAGTAAGAATCCACATGCGCTCTTTTGAGAGATGCAAATAAGCCATGAAGTTTGTAATACTCACTCTCTTTTATAAGCTTATCCTTAGTTATCAGCCAGCTGGCTGGTGGGCGGATCTACATTCATCGAACCTGTGTGGGGTAAAGTCCACTTGTGTGACAGTGAAGACCTAGCAGTCATGTTGCCAGAGTTACTTTTTAACTATTCTCCTTTGCTATAGTTGATTCATAGACAGAAAGGTCAAACGTAATGTTTTTGTCATTTGGGTGGATTTGAATAGGTTCTTGAGGAAGGGGCCAAGTCCGTTTCCCATAATCATATATTTTCACTACTGTCCACAGATTCAGTTTCATGATTTTAATTTAACTAGCTTATATCCTGAGAGGCAACCAGCAATGAATTCAGAGAAAAATATACTTTCAGGGAAACAGAAAATGGTGAGATGTGGAAGAGCATGCATCCCATATGAATGCCTGTAATAGATTTATAGTGACAGTATAATAATACCACCTAGCTCTTATAAAGGGTTTGTCAAAACACTTAAATGATGTAAGCTTCATTATCCCCATTTTACAGATGAGGAAACTGCGGCTCGCCCAAGGTGACTTGACTCGCCCAAGGTGACCCAGGAGACCAGGGACTGACCCAGGAATAGAATACAGGTCTCCTGAGTCCCCATCCACTGCTCTATCCACTATTACCATTGTCCTGAGATAGGACATTAGTCAACATTTCGCCACAGCCTATATCCCAAGACTAAATTCATCCCTGCTGTAAGTCTATTCAAGTCAATGGAGTTGTAACAGGCCCTGTACTTTCAATGGAAGTGCCTTTCCGAGTCTTAAAATTAACACATTCCATTACTACGTCAGAGATGATCACAAAACAGAAAACAGTATTTTTTGTGGTTGTCTTATTAAGGGCCGGATCCACTGGCCAATGAAATTAGTGAAAAAACTCCCATTGCCACAAAGGACCTTTGGATCACAGGTTATGTGCATAGTCACAAATTAAATGATGTATTCCAATAAACTAAACAGGAGAGTATCTTAGCTCCAGGGGTTGGGAGAAGGGAGGTGAGGAATCTTTTTTTCAAGTAGAAAGTAGGTTTAGGTGTCTCTACTTTGGGACCTTAGTTCAAACATATCCCCATGGCAGATCGAGTGACTGGTTTCCTGATTCACAAGGAATATTAATAACCACTTCCAGGCTGCAGCGACCAAATTACCTGTGATCTGTCAGAACATTATCCACATATCCACTGGTGGGCTTCCCAATGCCTTGTATCAGATGCCTCAATGGAAGATGCAAGCCCCATAATGAGAAATTATGCAATTGTTTCTTCCTAATCTCAGACAGTTAGTGGTTCTTTTCTATCCTCAAGATGAGAGTTTATATTTTATACATTTTTATCCTAGCTAGTGCAGATATTCTGATGATTCACATGCAAGTCTGGTCCAGGGGCTCTCAAGGAGGAGGAAACACACACTGTTAGAATGCAATAAGTATATATTTCAAATGGAGTTATTATATAGCTGAAGACCAGCAGAATGTGTAAGGGAACCTTGTCTCTTAGCTGTGTCAAGCAGCATCCTACCGTATAAAGTATGCCAGTTCTAGAAGGAATCCTCAAACATGCAACTTTAAAACTTTGTTTTCAACTAGCATTCACAACTGTAATGTATGGTGTGTGATCTCAGCCACGCCAATTCATTTTAAAATTAATGTGACTAGTCACTAGCCTATTTTTGTGATATTTGTCATCTCTAATAACGTGTAAAGTGCTTTGGCATGGCAGGTGCCATCTACATGTAAATGTTATTACAGTGTACTCTACCTAATTGCTGAATCATGATGGTTACTTTATTTGAATGTCTCGGAGGAAAGTGATTTAGCCTAATGATAGTGAACAGTAATGACTGCTGCCTAACTGGGCTAGTATTATCATAAATTCTACTTATCTTTATCTATACTTCCTGACTATCTTATTTTAGCTACTGCCAAATATTTATGTGGCATTTATATGGTTTTAAAATGTGTGATGTTCTCAGCGCTGGCCTTTGACAACGGAAACTGACATATTAAAAATTACAGGACAAGTTTTCAGCTTATAAATTTTTGATTTGGGGCTTTGGGCATTTACATTAACTGAGGATCTGCCCCAGTGGTGAAATCCTGCTCTATGGAAGTTAATGGAAGTTTTGCCATTGATTTCAATGGGGCCAGGATTTCACCCTATAGATATATCTTCATGAATGTACAGGAGGCATCAAGCCAAATCGTTCCAAAACATGGAAATCACAAGCTCCATTTGAAATTTTTGTCTTTCTTTAAAAACAAAACCAACCAAATGCCCAAGGCCACTTCAGGGTAATTTATAGCTTTAAAACTCCTGAACTGAAATTTAGCATGGATTGTACTGTAGGCCTCATTGAAGCTTATCTATCTATCTATCCAGATACACATATAGCACTCATCACTATAGCATCTGAGTGTACTAAAAATTCAAGTCAACTAAAACAACAGGTTACAGGACAATACAAATAATCTGTATATAAAGTTCTGCAAGGAGTTCTACTTTGCATTTGATTACATTATGTTGAAACATTTTTTTAATATAGAGAGCACATTTTAAGACATAACATTTCAATCTTAACTTGGCATTTTTGGAAACAATTTGGAAACCATTATGATGCATTTTTTGCATGCAGTTTTGTTTTTGTTTGTTTGTCCTCTCGTTTTTGAGGACATGATTTTGAAAAGCTAGCCTGGGTTCTGATATTCTTCCTTTTATACATTATATCTCTAATTCTTTTACATCTAAAACCATTTTTTGTACTAAAGAATGAAATGTATTAAGCTTTTAAAGTAATTGGCAATAGAATAGTCGACAATGCATTGCAGCAATGATATTTCAAAAATACTGTCTTTGTAATCTTATTATGCTGATGTATCAGTTAATGATCTAAATATATAAAAAATTCTCAAAGCTTTTAAAATGAGCTGTTACTGTGATGGACAGCTGAAACTGGATATCTGATCATATTATGTTCTATCTGATTTAACATCTGATCATAGAAAATGATGAGTTAAGGCAAAAATGAAACACTTAAAGCTTTGAAAAACCTGAGATGGGCGTTATAATATCTAGTGTTACAGCAATGCACAGCATTGCTTCCACATCAGGCTTGGCTTGTAGTTATTCCAGGGAGATGTATAGATAAGAAATGGGCCAGGAACGGGATTCAATTAATGACTTCCACTTTCTCCCTGTGGGTACTTTCCAAATACATAAAAACTGGAGAGAGAAGTTGGAGTGTCAATACAGTATTTATGCTACACATAGGAATAGCCTGTTAATGTTCTTTTTGACAGGCTTGCTTCTGCTAGGATAACAATTGCTGAAAACATACAAGAGATCTTATAACTCAGTCACAAAAATATCAAATTACAAGGGTGAGTGCAAGAAAAACTATTGCATGAGATGGCTTCGCTGAATCCATTATCAGTTCATTGCCAATAATTTTTAATATGTACCTTGCTTTCCACCCTTCACATGGGCAAAATCTAGTGAAGTGTGTGTGTAATTAGGGTAGGATATTCTAGGTCTTGGACAGGAAGGCAGAGCCAGGGATCAGCCAGAGGCCAGGCAGACTTCATTGTGGAAATCTAATTGGAATTGGTGGTGCTTGAAGAGGTATTCATTTCTCTTCCATGCCTTCTGCCCCCCTTAGGGAGTGAACAGCCAATGGCTGTACAGCTCCTGGGAGAGCCATGGTCCCTGAAGAGAAGGGGCCCTGTAACTGCAAGAATAGAAGTTGTTTAATTGGTGGTTGTTTTTGGTCAAGCCTCAGACCCTACTTGGTTTCTTCACTGAACTTTCTACCCACAACTTCTGCACTCTGTCATGTGGGAGGGAAGGATACAGAGTTCCTTGTGGCATTTACTGCATGATTCTTGGAGCTTCAACCATACTGCAGAAGATTTTGCCCCTTTGTGTTGATTTTTCCAGCAATCTGGTTCAGTAAATCCAAGATTTTTTTCATCTTTGAAACCAGAATTGACTTACACTGATTATTTCCTAGGACAATGTGTATCAGGGAAACCTTGTCCTCCGGCTGAGTAACTCAGCCATTTTATTTTGACTCATCCTTTAAGCACTTGAACAATATATCCCAATCATTTACAGCAGTGTTTTTTTCCTGTGCATCACTTGAAAATTGCTGAGGGTCTTGGCGGACCACTTAATGATCTTTCTAAATGTTGTTTGTACCATTAGCTAACTATTGTAAAGTGCTTTGGATAAAAGTGCTATATAAAAAAAACCTTAATAATAATAACCTTTTTTTGTTCTACAAATAAAAGCACACAACTCATATTTTCATGTCAGTAATTTTACCTTTCTAATGCGATGGATGTGCCCTCTCTCTTCCGCCACAGCAGCCCCCGAGCTGGGGCTGGGAAGGAGGGGGGTCTCTCCCTCTCTCCCCCACCACAGCAGCCACAGAGCTGAGGCTGGGAAGGAGGGCTGTATCTCTCTGGCAGCTGCAGCCCTGGAGCTGGAGAAAGTCATCTCTTTCTCTGGCTGCCGCAGCCCTGCACATCCCAAATTCCCACCACTACCTCTTCTCATCCCACTACCACCTACCTCCTGTTCCCCCCAAGGTCACCACCTCACCTTACATGCGCATCTTCTCCAGGGTCCAGGCACCTAATTAGTGGAGCCAGGCCTGCGCAGCTCCACTAATTAGGTGGGTGGCCCTTCATTCTCTTGTGTGTGGCCGCCCAGGCGTGCACCTTAGAGGGAACTATCCCTGGACCACCTGAATGGAGCTCCTGGACCACTGGTGGTCCATGGGCCACAGTTTGAGAACCTCTGATTTACAGCAATAGCTCTCGACTAGCTATGTTTTACCATGTAGCTTCTCACAGCTCACAAAGGGTTCATTCAGGATTCAGATGAACTCCCCTGGAGTGAGATTGTGATTTTTTTGCTCTCTTAGCAAAAGAGGAGTTATCATGTCTTATCATTTTTACTTTAAAGGAAGCACACTGTAATTATTTCCTGATAATTAATATCTCTGCTTAGATTACTACACATAAGCCTGTTAACAAGTTAATACGGGAATAATGTTTAACCATAAGTATTGAAGTATTAAAGCAATTGAAGTATTAAATCCAGATTTCATGAATGAGGTTTTTAGCAATTCTACAGCAAGCCTTTCTCTGTGAGCGGGATTCAGAGGGCCTGGATCTCTGTAGTACTAATGCTTCTCTCTTTTGCTCCACAGATAAGGGGGAAGGGTGGGAAGGATGAAGAGAATATCTGTTGTGTATGGGGCTCCGCATTGATGTGAAGCTGAAGTAGTTGCTCTATGTCAGTTCCTCTCATACTCCCAATATAGGGAGGAACAGGGATCATGCTGAGAGTGCATAGAAGGAAGGAGACATGCTGAAGGAGAGAGGAGGCTGCTACCATTCCCTGAACTCCAACAATTCTCAGCAGCTGTTGTCCTTAGGGTCATGGTTAGCACAAGAGTTAGGCCTTGTCTACACGGGCAAGTTTCTACGCAGTAAAGCAGCTTTCTGTGGTGTAACTCCCGAGGTGTCCACACTGCCAAGCCACTTTGTGCACAGAAACTTCTCCATTGCAGCGTTGCAAAAAAAACCATGTTGAGAAGAGTCGTAAGCCTTAAAGCACAGAGGCTCCAGCGCTGTATTGGCAGTGTAAACACATTACAGGGCAGAAAGCAATCAATTGGCCTCTGGAAGTGTCCCATAATCCCTCAAGTAGCCTGTCCTATAATCCCTCAAGTGGCCGCTGTGCTCATTGTTTTGAACTTGGCTGGCTGCCCTTTCACAGCTCTATTTCTGACAGCCATTGCGTGCTGTGCTGATCTGGTCTGGACACAAAGCAAACCATTAATGTGGAATGCTTGTGCTGTTGAACACAGAAGCAGGTGTGTGTGTGTGTGTGTGTGTGTGTGTGTGTGTGTGTGTGAGAGAGAGAGAGAGAGAGAGAGAGAGCTGGGGAGGAAGGGAGGTGGGGGCTGATGTCGGGGTTTCCCCCTCCCTGCGTCTCAGGACTAGTTGCTTCCTGCCACTGTCTGAACTTACCAGACAGCATGCTGACACACTCCCTGTCCCCCAGAACACACACACACACTCCCTGTCACACACTCCCCCCGCCCCCACTTCAGTTGAAAAGCAGCAATGTAGTAGGAGGCCCATGGAACAATGGGACTGGGATCCTGCATCATGTGACATTGTGCCTACCCCATGAGTAATTACAAACCCTTCCCAAAGCACCCTGCAGCCAGCTGCACAGTGGGATAGCTACCACAATGCACTGCTCTCTTTGCTGTTGCAAAGACACACAACAGTGGTTTAATTCCAGTGCTTTAATAAAAGTGGTATAACTTGTTGCGTAGAAACTTGCCAGTGTAGACATACCCTTAGGTTGTCCTGAGGCTACTCTAATTTACCCCTCTGGTTAACCAAGCCCCATGCAGCCTCCAGAATCTAGAAGAGAAGTTTTTAAATTCTATTTCAGGAGATTGTGTCCTTCAAGAGGGTCTTATTGTAGAAAGGAGGGATCAGTTAAAAATAATTATTGCTTGCTACAGCTTGGTTTCTAAACAAAGAATGTAAAAAAGTCATAACTAAAGGCTATTCATATCCAATTATTGATCTATGCGAGTTATCTATCTTAATGTCTTCATTTGGCTTCTTAATATAAAGCTTTGTGGGAACATAGTTTAGAACATCCTCTGGCATTGCAAGACTTTTATTATAGGCCAGGATAAGCTAATCAGGACTCTCCACTCATCAGCATTTCAATACCTGGACAGTATTATCTTAGTCTTTAATCTGTGTTGCTGCCTGATGATATTTGCACAGCAGTTTTATCAAAAGTTCTGAACGTTTACCGAGAGCTCCAGCAAATGGATGTGCCTGGCTAGCAAAGAAGAGAAACAAATAACATAAATGGTAGTTTTATCTCCTCTTGCTGGGGACTAAGACCATCAGTTCCTGTTCTGTAGCTAATACACAGTGAACGCATGGCACCTGCATCCCTTGCGTTATTCAGAAGCTATTTGCCTCCACATCTTTTGACTGATCCAGTCCTTATTCTAAATTAAGAGTCGCAGTTCTCTAAATCAGGGTTGGGTGGCCATGTAATGCATCTGTTTCTGAGGAGAAAGTAACCCTCTGGAACAGAGCAGCCACTAGCATTTGAGAAGTCTAGACCTCAAGACCATTCTGATGGGGGCAGCCATACATGTACTTTAAATACCATGGTAAAAATTTTAGTTGTGAAATTGCCACTTGATTTAGTAACAACACTGTCTTGCTTCCTAATGACTAACAAGGCAAAATGTCATTATGTTACATACATAAGTGTCAAGCCTTAGTGAATACGGTCTTAAGCCATAAAAACTACATTAACTTGCAGCAGTTGAGTGATTAAATCTAGAGAGCTATATCTAGCTGGACTAAGTATTACATGACTAAGTATCAGTTGATTATGGTTTTGGTACTTACTGATGCTTTGTACTTACTGATGCTTTGACTATTTGATACCTTTGTAGTGTTAAATTTTAATAAATACACTTCAATAATGGAATAGCATCATATTTAACACACCTTACCTGTCAAACAAAATCTAAATTTATTTATACTAGATGTGGAAAGCTAAATATAGCCTTATCTGAGATCTTTTATAATTTGGCCATGCATTTTTAAGAGCACTAGCTAATATTTAAGGGACCAATTCTGCTCCCAAGTCAATATCAAAACTCCCATTCTCTTCAGTGGAAGCAAAATCAAACTTTAGCTGACAACTTCACATTATTAACCAATAATGGCTTAAGTTCCCCATCTTAATGTAAACCACGTGCTAATTATATTTTATGCTTTAATAATAGCATGTTACAATGAGATGGCATTGGCTCCCACAAAATAAGGAACAACTTGAAGTAGCCCAGAACCTAAATTTGTCTTAAGTTTTAAAAAGTTTGGGTAAGTTTTTTAAAACGAATTTTAATTTGTGCCTGCACTGTGCCAGAAATCTTGCAGCCTCTTTTATTAATGAGATTTTTTCCAATTCCACTCAGATACTTCTCTGAACCAAACTTTCAGATATTTACACTTTACAACTTAGGAAGTTAATGTATATTTCCTACACAGGTTTCAGAATAGCAGCCGTGTTAGTCTGTATTTGCAAAAAAGAAAAGGAGTACTTGTGGCACCTTAGAAACTAACAAATTTATTTGAGCATAAGCTTAAATATATTTGTTAGTCTCTAAGGTGCCACAAGTACTCCTTTTCTTATTTCCTACACAAGTAATGCAGGGTATGTGGGTTGATTCTACATTCATTGCCCAACCAAGAGTCCTATGGGAATCAGAGGGTGTCTTGGGTACACATGAAATGCAGGATTGGAATTTACCATCATGGAAAAGCCCCACCTATAAAAACAGTTATTAAATTTGAGGTGCAGAAATTCATGCCACCATTTTTATTTAAACAGATACAAAACATTCTATTGTAAAAATGGACAAACTTCCATTCCATTGGCCAGTTTTATGTATATAGATGATTATTATGTGTATTACAGACACACCTAGAGGCCCTCATCCAGTTCAGGGCCACATCCTGTTAAGTGCTATACCCATAAACACAGTGGGAGAGACTCCCTGCCTCCCAAAAGCTTACAATCTAAATAGAAAAGACTGACAAAAGATGGGGAAAAGGAAGTAGTATGATCCTCATTTTACAGAGGGGAAAACTACAGCACAGAGAGTATGACTTCTTGAAAACAATGAATCAAGAAATCTTCATAGAAAATTGGCAGTATGCTACATGTAGGGATTAATGCCTCAAAACAGAAATTATAATGGCAGCGTTTAAATCCTTTTGCTTCTATATGAAAGCATGGGAATAAATCTAGTCTTGAATCTTGGAGCAGTAATGGAGTGTTAGGAACATGACGCAAAACTACCAGGGACTAAAACTGTTCACCACCTGCCCTGATAGATGACATCAGACGGATTAGATCAAGCCAGTTTAGCCTCAGACACTAAAGTGCCATCAGATGGGTCAGGCAGATGCTACTCAGTTCCACGCACAGTTCTGATAAACATGCATTTGTCTGTGGCAGTCTTAATTTATCAGAATGTCACAGTGGAAATGAATTAACAAACCTGCTACATCTGGGCTATATTGGGCCTTTAAGCAAAGCTCAGAGTAAGGGGTTGCACAGAGCTTCACTGCCCCAGCCAGAGCAGACATTTCTTGATCTCCTGGGTGCCTGCTACTACAGCCATTATCTGGTGAACTTTTACTCCTCCTGAATGCTGGTCCCACTCTGTGGCTAGTGAGGAGACAGGGCTATGAGTCTGCCTTTCCCCTAACCCATCTTGGATTCTGTGCAGCCCTGAGGGAGTAGGGATTTTCTCTCCTGGGTGCTGAACTTTCTGCAGGCTCTGCAAAGGTGGGAGAAGGCAGTCTGTGTGAGCTCCGTTTGAATTCCTGTGGCTAACCTGTGTCAGCTGGCTCAGGCTATGGGGCTGTTTAATTGCTGTGTAGGCATTTGGGCTCAGGCTGGAGCCCTGGGAGCCTCTCTCCCTCGTCGTGAGCACCTATACAAGAGCAAGGCAGAACCTGAAATACTCCATGCTGGTAGTAGGTGTTGATCCTGCTGGGAATAGGGTAAGTGGGTTCTGCTGACTCACTGAGACAAGGTACCCCTTACCCCACCCAGATATAAAGGAGGTGGGAGTAACCCTCTGAGAGAGGGCATCTGGGGTGTAGACTCCTCCCCAGGGAGGAATCCTAGGAATAGACAAATGTAGGGAGAAGGTTTGAGAGGAACATATTGCATTATTGCTATAGGTGTTTATAAAACTAAAACCTAGCAAAAGGATGAGTTTGAATCTATTGAGCATGTTGCCTGTACTTTAGAGCAGGTTGGGTATAGCACAGTTTTGCAGAACCTTACTGTGATTTGGGATGGTGCACCCCATAAAGCTTTATGGAAATATGCTTATGAATGTATATATGACATAACTGGAATATGTTTTATGCTACATATGCCATGTAACATATCTCCATACAAGTTATGATCTACTGAATTTATTCATCCTATTTGTATGCATGTGTCATTACTGTATTCAAATGTATGCATATTGGCTGTATACATGTTTTGATTTTAAATAGCCTTAGTAAGGCATTTGGTCAGCTTCTTTAGAAAGGAATTTGCAAGTTAAGAAGCATTTAACGGGCAATGGATCTTGAAAGGCTCCAATCCACATAAAAAGTCTACCCGAGGACATTCAAGGTAGCATGTGAACAATGGCTGCTGCCTGTAAGAACTGAGTCATGCATGGACATGTGACTTGCCCAGGTGACTCCAAAACTCCATCTTGGAGCTAGACTTTGTCTAGGAAAGAGAAGGGGGTCTGCACCCACAAGAGAAAGTCTATTTACGCCCATGGGAGACCCCTTCATTTTGTCTTCAGCTGGCTAAAGAGAGAGCCTTCCACCCCCAAGGATACCTGAAAGAAACTGGAACAAAGGACACTGACTACAGGGGGTCTGAGTGATTACTGGACCAAGACTAGAAGGAGACTAGTCTGTAAAAGGAAGATTACTGGAATTCCTCTATGGGTGAGGTTTTATCTGTATTCAGTTTTCTTACTGTATTAGACATAGACTTGCATGTTCTATTTTATTTTGCTTGGTAATTCACTTTGTTCTGTCTGCTATTACTTGGAACCACTTAAATCCTACTTTCTGTATTTAATAAAATAACTTTTTACTTATTAATTAACACAGCGTATGTATTAATACTGGGGGGGGGAGGCAAACAGCTGTGCATCTCTCTCTATCAGTGTTATAAAGGGTCAACAATTTATGAGTTTACCGTGTATAAGCTTCATACAGGGTAAAATGGATTTATTTGGGGTTTGGACCCCATTGGGAGTTGAGCATCTGAGTGTTAAAGACAGGAACTCTTCTTAAGCTGCTTTCAATTAAGCATACAGCTGTTAGGGGATGTGGTTCAGATCTGGGTCTGGGTTTGCAGCAAGCTAACGGGTCTGGCTCAAACCAGGCAGGGCACTGAAGTCCCAAGCTGCCAGGGCAGGAAAGCAGGGGCAGTAGTAGTCTTGGCATATCAGTTGGCAGGCCCAAAAGGGTTTCTGTGATCCAACCCCTCTCAGGATTATAATGGGTCAAACAGTTATTAAAACAGAATTTAGTGTCATTAGACATATACCTGTAAAAAGTCTGACAGTTTTTTTAAAAAAAAACAAAACATTTAAAATAAACTTTCCTTGGCAGGCTTGGCTTAAAGGACATTTATCAGTGTTTTAGTTGTGACTAACAATACAAAACAATTTAAAGTTATTAAACAGTGGAGCTGATTTATGCTGCAGACTGCCTGCTTTGGGGGGAGGAAAGGGCAGGGAGCAAGTCCTAATGTTGGGGGAGGGCAAATGTACAGAAGTGAATTCATTACACTAGCATTAATCATATTAGCAACTGTATTTCCTCAGAATCATGAGTGTCTGTTCTGTCATTTTAAAGTTCTGAATGAAAATGATTGATATACTTTGCAGTCTAACGGAATCTCATATTAGCATCAGATTATGAGTGTAGCAGATAATAGCTTCTCCAGGGATCATTTGCTGCTTAAATTCTATTTCTAAAACTTCAAGGCAATTCTAAAGGACAGTTTGATATTGTCCCCAACAATCTGCATTACTAAAGTGCCACAAGACTATAGAGTGAGTCATCAGCACAGGCTGGACAGCCGAGATAGCATGACATAAAGATAAATTACATCTCCCCAGTCTTTCTTTGAAAGGGAATGTATGCTTGCATTGACTACGGTGTGGACTTGCAATGTTAAACAAGTCTTTAGAGGTCTTCTAAATTAAAGTTTTTGGTGCAAAGTTAGTCAATTAAACAGAAGGCCAAATCCTGAGGTTCTTGTGCAGTTTTCATTCAGCTTTTGCATAGAACTTGTCCAAATAATGACTGAGCAAATATGGAGTAAAAAAAATGAATAAAACGTTTTGTAATTTTGAAAAAATTGTGCCCTGAAAATTATTTTGTTTGTGTGTTTTGTAGGTCAATAGGTAGTCAGATGCTATAATCAGTATCCATGAATAATAATAATAAATGTAATGTGAAACTTCATTTATTTACTGTGTCCATGTGTTTGCGCATGCGCAATAGAATTGAATGAATATTGGTAAAAAATCTGGGTATTCTCTCAAATTTGAATATGGATTTCCTTTAGCTGTATTTGCATCTTATTGTGTTCCCTTTCCTCAAACATTTACTACCTGAATTACCATAGTGTGTAGGGATTCTCGTCATAGATGAGGACCCTGTTGTGATAGACATTGTATAAACACAGAAACAAAAGACAGTCCCTGCCTTAAGGCTTACATGACAAGAGACAACAGATGGATGCAGACAGATGGGGGAGTGTGTGTAGCTTTATGCTGCAGTGAAAAGCATGTTGTGTCCACACCACATTGTGTAGCGACATATATTAATGAAGGCTCTGGCAGTGGGTAGGCAGTGGGAAAAGGATTCAGCAGCTTCCCCTGCTTCTTCACCTTCACTAAGGTGAGGAAAGGTTCAGGCAGCAGGGAAAGGCTCAGCCTTTCCCCGCTGCCTCTCTCCTGCCAGAGCCTTTCCCCACTGCAGGAAAATGCTCAGCAGGGAGACAGCAAAGCACTACAGTGCAGATAAGGTAAGGTGTGTGTGAGTAGAGAGCTGTGTAGGGTATGTTCTTCGGTACGTACCCAGGCCATTCAGACCTGGTCTCTGTACACTAGCAACCAAACCAAGTAACTAGGCATCACAGCATGAGGAGGGATTTGAAGGTGGATAATGAGATAGCTGTGCAGATGTTTACATGGATCATCTCCCAGGCATGTGGGACCGCATGGGAGAAAGCACTAAGGTATTTGTTTGTAATTGTAACAAGTGGGACAGTGGAGGCCACTCATGGAAAGTTAACTTTAAGCTCACATGTACAAGTAGTCAGACTGGATGGCACTGCTTGACATGGTAGGGAACGAGGTTCCCAAACTCCTGGCCAAAGCCATAGCACTGAGACTATTTAGCAAACTAGATAAGGATCTGAGTGCCTTAAACAGGACTGACCACATTGTTGGTGGATAGAAAATCATTTCTGTGATTCTAGACTTAGTATCTTCCCCTTGATCTTTTAAATAGAGAAAATGTTGGTAGCATGAACCTGTAGGGATACTCTCCTGCTCCTCTGGTCTACATTATGGGGGGAATTGACCTAAGATACGCAACTTCAGCTACGAGAATAGTGTTGCTGAAGTCGACGTATCTAATGGACTGCCGCCGCTCCCCCGTCGACTCTGCTTCCACCTCTCGCCGCGGTGGAGTACAGGAGTCGACTGCAGAGTGATCAGGGATCAATTTATCGTGTCTACATTAGACACGATAAATCGATCCCCGATAGATCGATCACTACCTGCCAATCTGGCGGGTAGTGTAGACGTAGAATGATCTATCCTCATGCTTGAATGATTTTTTTTTTGAGTGAGAGAGACACTGTGGAAGTAGTTTATTACATGACTAAGTGTTATGAGATCTTGAAGAGATTTTTACTTGTAACTTTTCTGGAAGTTATCCAGGCCGATGTGTAGAACTACATTGATTAACATTGGCTGAAGATCACCCTAACGCTATTATTTGTCCATCCATGTGGTGAACCAACAATGAGAATTGGGAGTCTAACTCTCATTTATGCCTTTGAAAATCATCTCTGTAGATTCTGTTTCTAGCTCTGCATGAGCCCTTTCCTCTAGTGAAAACTGAAGGAGTTTGGATTCCATGCTCCAGTTTTGGCCTGTCTCTACTTTAAACCTTTCTGAGGTTTGCCCTTCATTGTTTGTTTGTATCCAATCCAGTTTTAGCTTTGATGCATATAAATCAGGTGCAAAGAAGTGTAATGGTATGATTCTTAGAAAAATCCTCATTGATGTGCCATTATAATTCATTGCAAAATGCAAAATGCAATAGAAAAGAAAAGACAAATTCTTCTGAACAGAATAGCAAACAGACATGCTCCTAAAGCAATCTGCCTCTAGGTTCTTCTGGGTCTGGATGAATTTAGGGATTCTATCTGTTCTTGGGGAATGCTGCAGTAGTTAGATGAGCTCTGAATGACTTGGCAGCTGGCATTTAGCAATCTTGGAATCGTATTCATTCTATTGTTGAACTACAGAACGCAATTACTATTTATTCAAAATATACTGCAGTTCATTTAACCAGCTGAAAGGCTGTTCTGAGTTACATAAGCAGTACTTACTGCTCACTGGAGTGTTTAGAGAAGAGAGGGATTTGGTGTTAAGTCTAAATCCTTATGTTTTCTAGCACTTTGTATATTTGGTCTGTAAGAGTAGTGAAAACTATGTTGCATCAATTTCTTTTATTGGGATTTCGTTAGTTCAACTGGAAATTAATACTATGAATGATCTACAATTAAATGGATATGAATCTTAATGAATTTCAATATATATTTTGCGGTACTGTTTTTATAATCTGCTCTTGAAGGTTTTTATGAGAGAACAGAAACATATAGCATGGTTCAAGGAAATAAGGTTGGTTGAAGCTAAATAAAAATATTAAGGAATGTAGTATTATGATTTTCCAGTCACAGAGAGCCATATGCTTTAGGTAAGAATAGATTTTATTTTAGATTATGAGAATAACAAAACAAGAGCGAACCAGAGAGTCTCCATAAGAAAGTACACAGTGTAGGTCTCCTCCTTGAAAGTGTGCACTGAGCTCTGCCTACCAGCATGATCCTGGAAGGCATAGAATAGTAATAGCAGAGAGACACAGAAAATCAGTCATAACAGATACAAACTAGACACCCTGAAGACAACACTTTATGATCTAAGAAAGGGTGCAAGCATTCTAGTTGCCAGAATGGGTGACATTGTCAGACATATAAGTCATTTCAAATGATGGGGTTAGCTACTATATGTAAGAATAGATGGATAGTACCTCCAGGAATGGGGGGATCCAATTATTGCTCATCTTTAATTCTTAATCTGATTCTGATTGCAATCTATTTAGGTAGGATCATTCATATCTGTACTGTTTAATTTTATGAAGTGGTTACCAAATGCTATTGCACATTCAGTGACCCAGATTCTAAGTGGATATGAAGCATAGCACAGCTTCATTGACTTCACTAATATGTTTATAGTAATTGTAACAAATCACATTTTTAAAATTCTGCCAAAAAAATAGAGCAGACATGTCATCTGAACAGCAGCATTATTCACATACAGCACTATTACAATATCCTTATTTTGCATACAGATAGATAATAGAATAGACTCACCTCTGGATTTGAACCTTCATGTTCAAATGATTGTAACGAACCATTTCACAGAAAACTGCTATTGCCACACACAGTGTTTTGATATTTGTACAAAAAAGGTTATTTGTGGCCAACCAAAATGTCAGTCTTTGGGAAAGCTGGTGATTTTTAATTGAACCAGATCAGTATGTTATTGCATTAGCATTTTTATAGTACTTTGTTTCTGATTGCCTAAATAAAATGATATGAGGTACACAGCAGCTGATTCATTGTTTGCCACAACTAATGACTTGTTGAATGCAGTACATTGGACAAGATATCTGCATGATATTTTAATATGATTTTCATTCGAAGCCACATGTGATCTAATTATACTGAACATGTACCTGTCATTCATTCTTGATATTAAGAAGTGCTACAAACAGACAGGGTGACCCATTAAATCTTTGGAAGGATAAAGGGACAATCCTATGAAAAATTGATTAAGAAGGTGCTGCAGCAAAATGGATTTTATTCAAAATTATTTGAGAATTAATATCATAGAGCTGTATCCATACTATGGTATAATCAAAAGCTGATGATAATATTACTGCAACATATCTCCCAACATGGAAAATCAGTTTAGCCTTTCTTAATCTACTGCATTATCGCATTCTGTGACAAAGCTTTGTCCTTGCCTCCATGGGGTCTCGCGTTTCCTGATGGATTTCGCTAGCCTCAGAGGCTCACTGTGACCCTCCATGTAACCCTTCTTTCTCTAGAGATAAGGGTCACAGTCAACTGAGCCATTTTCATCATAAGCCAGCGTGGGAGGTGAGGAGAAGTTATCCTTGCACAGTCTCTGTTGTCTCCCAGTCTCAGTGATTAATCAGGGGGCAAAGCCAGGGAGGGGGGAAGCCCAGGCCCACCCTCTACTCCGGGCTCCAGCCCAGGGACCCTAATAGTATCAGCTATGGTAGCTGACCTTTTAGAAACATGACATGTACAATTCCCTGGGCTACTTTCCCCACAGCAGCCCTCACTTCCTCAAGCTCCACTTCACCCTTACCTCAGGGCTTCCTTCCTTGTGCCTGATATGGGGTGTACTACTCAGCCTCTCCAACCACGCAACTTCTTCCCACACCTCCTGACATGCACTCCCACCTGACTAACAGGGAGGCTTTTAACTAGTTTCAGCCAGCCCCTGATTGGCTTCAGGTGTCCCAATCAACCTAGCCTTCTCCCTGCCTTCTGGAAAGTGCTTAATTGGACCCAGGTGTCTTAATTGACCTGGAGCAGCTGCCATTTCACTGATCCTGGTACCAGGGATTTGTTTAGCGTGGAGCAAATCTCTCTCTCCTTCTCCCACTGCTCTCCCATAGCCTTCTAGTTTGGAGGGAAGTGGGAAGCTGCTACTCCTGCTGTTACTAGGCCCTAAGTTCTCCCTGCTGCTCCAGCTGCTCCCCTGGCTGGGCCAGACACCACCCCCCCGTTCTCTGCTACTTGGCTGCTGGACCCCCCACTCTTGGGTGCTGCTACTGCTGCAACTGCAGCCCTGGGGGGGGGCTGCTAGCCCACTCCCCAGAGAGGGGGAGTGAGGGACCCCAGCCACTGCTGTTGTGGACACCACCACCACCACCTGAGAGGGGTCCATTCTGCCTGCCTGGACTACAACCTGGAGTTCCTGGAGCTGCTACTGCTGCTGCAGAGGCTGCTGCCTGGAGCTGCTGAAGCCCGAGGAGGAGAAGAAGAGGATCATCTGCCAGTGGGGCGGCACCTAGAGACTTTGCAGACCACCGTGGAGGGGGCCCTAAGACTGAGTAATTTTCAAACTGTGCTCTTGTGGTGGGGGTTTTGACTGTGTTTGTAAGGACACGGGGGGTGTGGCGTGGAGCTGCCCCCCGATCCATCTGTGTGTCCCCCCCAACCCCCACCACTATTACCAACACCGCTGCCCCCTCCACCACTCCCACTGGCTGTATACCATCTGCCTCAGCTCCTGCCTCTGGACTCAGCTGCTTGCTTGGCTTGCCACGCCCTATTTCCACCCTTGGGGCCAGAAGCAGCAGCCAGCTAAAAAAAGACTTGTGCAAGTGCACATGGGCACATGTGCCCCCCCGGACTGCCTACCCCCCAGCTTTGCCCTTTACTACCTGCCCCATTTGCCACTTGCTTTGCCTCCTCTTTTGCTCCAGCCCCCCTTACTAGCTTCAGTTTGTTTGCCTGCCCCGCCCATTTCCTTCTGCAGCCTTTGTTTGTTTGCCCCGCCCCAGCCGCTGAAGCTAGCCCCTTGGTTTCCCTGTTCTACCCCCAGACCGCTTAGCCCCTCGCTCCGTGTGCCCATGCCCCCTCCCATGCGCTTGTGCAATTCCCCTTTTTAGTTGCAACCCTCTTCACTGCACCCTCAATGTTGTTGAATCCCCCCCGCCCCCGTAGTGCACCAAGAGGAGCCGGAATTTCCACCTTGTGTCGGTGACTGACCCCTAACCCCTGATTGCCCCCCGTCCAGCCCACCCCTTTTGGCGCCCTCCTCCCCTGCCTGCAGCCTAGCGGGGAGGAGTGGTCGACCTGCTTCCCCTCTCCCCTCCTCCTTTTGATGTCCTCCCTTTCTTCCTTGCTCATGATGGCGGGGGATGAGACGGGTGAGACTTCTCCAGTAGCCCGAGCTCCCCCTCCCCCGCCTGCCCCTCTGTCACCCCCCCAAGCTTCTACCTCTGCTGCCAAACCATCTGCCATCGGCCCGTTGGGGCACCAGCAGCGACGGGCACCGGGGTGACCTCCACTGCTGCCACGTCTATCACCCCCTCAGATTTGCGGGGAGTCCTCCCAGCCGGCGGGAAGGGCCAGGGGAAGAAGAAGGGGAAGGGCCCCGCTAAAAAGACCAGGCCCTCCATGGCTGGGGCTGCCCCCGATGCCCCGGCCCCATCTCCAGCTGGGGCGCCCCTCCCCGCTGTTCCCTCCACCAGCTCTGCAGGTGTCCCTCCCCCGGCCCCTAGAGCATACGCCCAGGTGGCGGCAGCCCCCCCGCCTGCCGCTACATCATTTCTCCAGCCCACCGCCTCCGCTACCATCTATAGCGGCCGGAGCCCCTTTGCCACCATGACCAGGAAGCACGGCGTCCGTTGCCTCCTGGTGCCCGCCTCACCCCACGTGGAGACCTATGTGCGGGCATTGGCGAGGGTGGTGGGGCCCACGGCCATTGTGGCGGCCTCCAAAATGTATGGCAAGGTCGTCTTCTTCCTAGCATCGGAGGCCGCCGCCCAGGAGGCGGTGGAGAAGGGCCTGGCGGTCGGGGGCGTATTCGTCCCCTTAGAGCCACTAGAGGACCGGGGCGTCCACCTGGTTCTGACCTCCGTCCCTCCCTTTCTGCCCAATGCCGCCCTGTTACCCACCCTTTCTACCTTGGGAAAGCCCATCTCTGTCATCAGCCCTCTCCCGTTGGGCTGCAAAGACCCCGCCCTCCGTCACGTCCTCTCGTTCCGCCGGCAAGTGCAGCTTCAACTGCCGCCGGCGGCGCGCGACGGAGAGGCACTCGAGGGGTCCTTCCTAGTCCCCTACCAGGGGACCCCTTACCGGGTGCATTATTCCATGGGGGAGGCCCGGTGTTACCTCTGTCGGGCGATGGGGCACGTCCGGAGGGACTGCCCCCTAGCCCGGGAAGAAGGGGCAACCAGGACCCCCGAGCCCCGGCAGGGCAGCGGCCCCGTCATCACCGACGCCCCTGGCTGCCCGGCACCTGAAACTGCCCCTCCTCCTTCACAATCCACCATTGCTCCCGCTCAGGCCCAAGGGGCACCCCCCCCACTATGCCGAGCCGAGCGGGAGAACCCCGCCCCCGCTGCTTCCAATCTGGCGGGGTCTGTGGAGGAGGGTGCGGCAGGGACAGCGCCAAGCATGGGAGAGGGCCCGCCCCAAGGGGAATCTTTCCTCCCTTGTGCTGCCCCACCGTTACCCCTTCGAGTCCCTGAGCCATCGCCTCTGCCCCCTGACACAACCCCTGCTAGCCAGCCCCCGGATGATGCCATGGAGGGCTGGGCCCTAGTCCAGGGGAAGCGGGGCAAGCGGAAGGCTCGAGCTCCGCTCCTCCCATCTGACGCGGAGACCCCCCGGAAGACCAGGAAGGGGGGCACCGATGCCGAGCCTTCCGCTCTACCCACGGGTGTGTTCCACCCACCAGAGCCGGCTGGGGAAGACGTGGCAGCACTGGAAGGCGGTATCTCCCCTCCACGGGAGTCCCTCCCCTCCAAGACCCCCGAGGCACCATTTGAAACCCCAGTGTGCCCCGAAGTAACGGTCGCGTCAGGTGCCGGCGGGGAGAATCCCGGGGTAGCGGAAAACAATTTCCCCTCTATATATGAGGAGATCGAGGCCCTGGGTCTGACCCCGGTCACCCAAGGGGAGGACGATCCTATGCCAGCGGGCCTCGATCTGGGCGACTTCTTTCCAGCCCCCTTTTCCCCATACTCCCTCCCCATAACCGTTGTTTCTGCTCCCACCTCCGAGGAGCCCCTGGACTCCTCCATCAACCCGGCTGCAGAGGGCACCCTGCTGAGAGCCACCGAGCCAGTTGAGGCGACGGCCAGTGCCACGCGGCTGGAACCTGAGCCACCAGGGGCATCCCTCGCTGGTGAGGAGCATTCGACCTCCTTTCCGGGAGAGGACCCTACAGAAGAAAGTCCACCTCGTGATGCTGTGGCTGCCAAATCCACCAGAGAGCTTGCGCCCGGCATCAGTGAGAGCCCTCTCCCGACCCAGACTCTCACCTCTACCCCTGCCCCTGCCCTTATCCCGCCCACCTCCCGAGATATTATTGCCACCCCGGGACACTCTCCTTCCCCTTTTCAACAGATGACTCCCAGGGAATGGCCTTTGTGTTTGCCCGTCCCGACCCCCCAGGGGCTGCTATTCTCCCTCCGCCGCCCCCTATCGCCTCAGCATTCAGGTCAACCCATCAAGAGCCACGTCGGGGGTCCGCACCCTGTCTGCCCATCTCGCTGGGCCAGGGGGCTGTACCAAGAGCCCCATCGGGGAGCAACCAGACCATAACCCCAGCCCCCCATGCGCTGTGAGAGGAGTTGCGGGAGTTCCTAGAAGACGTCCGTGGCTCCCGCAACAAAGTCCAGCTTGCCCTTCAGCGATGGGGGGACTTTAATCAAATCCTCCGGGCCGCAAGGGCCCTCATGGGGGAGGGGAAAAGGACCGGGAGACAGGGCGCCGTGGCCTACCAGCGGGTCCGCCACTTCCGTGACTCCTTACTCACCTACGGGGTGGGTCACGGACTGCTGCACAGCCCGCCGGGAGCCACGAGCATCCCTGCCGGCGAGGATCCCCCCCAGCCCTCCTCATGGCACCCTTTACCATTACAACATTGAACACCCATGGCTGTAAGATGGGTCTCCGCAGGTCCCAGGTGCTCTCCTTCCTTCGAGAGGGGAGGTACTCTGTGGTTTTCCTGCAGGAGACCCATACGGATCCGACCGCCGAAGACAGCTGGCGGCTGGATTGGGGGGACAGGGTCTACTTTAGCCACCTCACAGTTCATACGGGTGGAGTGGCGACCCTGTTCTCCCCCGAACTACGGCCCGAGGTGCTGGGGGTCGCCGAGGCTGTGCCGGGTCGCCTGCTGCACCTCCGGGTCCAAATGGAGGGGATTGTAGTCAACCTCGTCAACATCTATGCCCCAGCAGTGAGCCCGGAGCGGCTGCAATTCTATCAGCAGGCATCCGCCTTCCTCGGCACCTTGGATCCTCAGGAGTGCCTGGTCCTGGGAGGGGACTTTAACATCACCCTTGAGGAACGGGACCGCTCGGGAACCGAGCAGAGCCCGGCCGCCGTCGCCGTCCTCCAGGAGATAGTCGAACACCACTCCCCGGTGGACGTCTGGCACGACCACCACCCGGATGACACTTCCACGTTCACCTTTGTCCGGGTGGAGGCCCATCGGTCGCGCCACTCCCGGTTGGACCGCATTTATTTATCACGCTTTCATCTTTCACGAGCCCACTCCTCCAGCATCCGGCCGGCCCCATTTTCTGACCATCACATAGCCACCGTGACAGCCTCCCTCTGCGCGGAGAGGCCGGGGCCGGCCTATTGGCATTTTAACAACAGCTTGCTGGAGGATGCGGGCTTCGTGGCGTCCTTCCGGGAGTTCTGGCTGGCCTGGCGAGGGCAGCGGCGTGCCTTTCCCTCGGCACGGCGCTGGTGGGACGTAGGGAAGGTGCGCGCCCGGCTCTTCTGCCGTGACTACACCCGGGGCACCAGCCGACGGAGGGATGCAGCGATAGAGCAGTTGGAACGGGAGGTCTTAGAGCTGGAGAGGCGTCTGGCCGCCAGCCCCGAGGATCCACCCCTCTGCGGAGCGTGCCGGGAGAAGCGGGAGGAGCTCCGGACCCTCGAGGACCATCGGGCCCGGGGTGCCTTTGTTCGATCCCGCATCCGTCTCCTTCGGGAGATGGATTGCGGCTCCCGCTTCTTCTACGCCCTGGAAAAAAAGAGGGGGGCTAAGAAACATATCATCTGCCTACTGGCAGAAGATGGCACCCCCCTCACGGATCCGGTGGAGATGTGCGAGAGGGCGAGAGCCTTCTACGCAAGCCTTTTCTCCCCGGAGCCGACCGATCCTAACGCTTGCAGAGTGCTGTGGGAGGAGCTCCCGACGGTCAGCGTGGGCGACCGAGACCGGCTAGAGCTGCCCCTCACTCTGGCCGAGTTCTCGGAAGCCCTCCGTCGCATGCCCACCAATAAATCTCCCGGCATGGACGGGCTGACAGTGGAGTTCTACCGCGGGTTCTGGGACATCCTGGGCCCAGACCTAGTCACCGTCTGGGCCGAGTCTTTGCAGAGCGGGGTCCTCCCTCTTTCGTGCAGGCGAGCCGTGCTGGCCTTACTGCCAAAGAAGGGGGACCTCCGCGATTTACGAAATTGGCGTCCCGTCTCGCTCCTCAGCACGGACTACAAAATCGTGGCAAAAGCCATCTCCCTGAGGCTAGGGTCCGTGCTGGCGGACGTGGTCCACCCAGACCAGACCTACACCGTCCCGGGCCGCAGTATCTTCGACAACCTATATCTGGTCCGGGACCTATTGGAACTTGAGTGAAGGGATGGTCTGTCGTTCGCCCTCCTGTCTTTAGATCAGGAGAAGGCGTTCGACAGGATGGATCACGGGTATCTCCTGAGCACTCTGCAGGCATTTGGCTTCGGACCCAGGTTTGTGAACTTTCTCCGGGTGCTGTACGCTTCCGCAGAGTGTCTGGTAAGGCTCAACTGGACCCTGACCGAACCGGTCAACTTCGGGCGAGGAGTACGGCAGGGGTGCCCCCTCTCAGGCCAGCTGTATGCTCTGGCGATCGAGCCCTTCCTCTGTCTCCTCCGAAGGAGGTTGACAGGGTTGGTGCTGAGGGAGCCGGAGCTGCGGCTGGTCCTGTCGGCGTACGCTGATGACGTGCTCCTCATGGTCCAGGACCCGGGCGACTTGGTGCGAGTGGAGGCTTGCCAGGCCATCTATTCAGCAGCCTCCTCTGCGCGGGTCAACTGGGTCAAGAGCTCTGGCTTGGTGGTAGGGGACTGGCGGCAGGCGAGCCCCCGCCCACCCGCGCTTCAAGCCATCCGGTGGAGCACGGGTCCGCTGCTCTCTCTGGGCGTTTACCTTTCTGCCACGCATCCCTCTCCGCCGGAGAACTGGCAGAATTTAGAGGGCGGGGTGATAGAGCGGCTCCGGAAATGGACAGGACTACTCCGGTGCCTCTCCCTTCGAGGGAGAGCGTTAGTGCTTAATCAACTAGTCCTGTCCATGCTTTGGTACCGGCTCAACACCCTGGTCCCGGCCCCGGCTTTCCTGACCAACCTGCGGACATCGATTCTGGAGTTCTTTTG
Source organism: Dermochelys coriacea (assembly GCF_009764565.3). Taxonomy (NCBI): domain Eukaryota; kingdom Metazoa; phylum Chordata; order Testudines; family Dermochelyidae; genus Dermochelys; species Dermochelys coriacea. Next base: position 77,212,628 of record NC_050076.1, read on the forward strand.
GTCAGGACTGCACTGGGTCCCTGCAGGGGTTCTCCATCTACCTGTGGAGGAGGGAGGGCAGGGCCTCAAATGTCTGCTTACTCAGGTCCATGTCTTCCGCCTCCAGACCCTGCAGAGGCTCCTTTATGGTGCAGGTAGTCCGGCGTGGAGCATACTGGCGCACGCCTTCCTGCGCCGCTTCCGAGGGCTCCAATACGACCGGCAGCTTCTTTATCTCCATCCGAGAGGTCTTCTGCGAGACCTCTCCGGGCTGCCGGTCTTCTACCAGGACCTCCTCCGGACCTGGAAATTCTTTACAACGAGCAGGTCCGTGGCGGCCACCGAGGGGGCAGATCTCCTTGCGGAGCCCCTGCTTCACAACCCCCAGCTCCGTTTGCAGGTGGCGGAGTCCCGCTCGGTGCGCCAGAGGTTGGTCCTGGCAGAGGTCACAAGAGTCGGAGACCTCCTGGACTATGACCGGGGAGACTGGCTGGATCCCCTATCCTTCGCTCAGCGCATGGGGCTTTCCAGACCTTGTACTCCCCGACGCATACTTCAGGAGGTGAAGACCGCTTTGCCGCCCGCTGCTCGGGTTTATCTCGACCGGGTCCTGCACGAGGGCACGCCCCGCCCACCCACTACCCCAGGCCCGCCGGACCTTTTAATTGGACCCCTGCCCCGTGGACCCAACCGATCCCTTCACCCCTTCACTAGAAGCCGGCTGCACGAGATGCAGCCGGTCTGTTTTCAAACCGCGCCAAGAAAACATCTCTACACGCTTGTGCTTCACACCCTTCACGCCCGCACCCTCGTGTCCCGCCCCGATACAAAATGGCGGGACCTCCTGCCACCTTTGGAGGGTGAAGAGCCCCGGTGGGACAGCCTATATTCCATCTTCGTCCCAAAGCCCGCCGGGGATGTCAGTTGGCGGCTCCTTCACGGAGCCGTGAGCACGGGCGTGTACTTGGCGCGGTTCACCACAATCCCAGACACCTGCCCCTTTTGCGGCGTGAGGGATACCCTGGCACATGTCTACTTGGAGTGTGCCAGGCTGCAGCCCCTATTCCGGCTCCTCACCAATATCTTATTACGTTTTTGGTTGCACTTCTCCCCTCACCTTCTCATTTATGCACTCCCTATCCGTGACCCCACAAAGTCACGGGATCTCCTGGTCAACCTCCTCCTGGCCCTAGCTAAAATGGCCATCTACAAAACCAGAGTGAGGAGGTTGGCCGATGGAGTCTCCTGTGACTGTGGGGCCTATTTCTAATCCTCGGTCCGTTCACGTATCCGGGCAGAGTTCCTCTGGGCGGCGTCCTCTGACTCCCTTGACGCCTTTGAGGAGCAGTGGGCTCTGTCCGGGGTTCTCTGCTCGGTGTCCCCGTCCGGTTCCCTTCTTTTGACCCTTTGACCGCACTCCTGTCCCTGTTATTTTATTAGTTGTTCCCCGGAATTTTTTGGGTATCTAGGTCCTGTGGATCCCCCTTTTAGGCTGGGGGGGATCCTTTAGCAGTGGACGGGCTTCGCCCGCCCACTTCCCGGATCCCAATAAGACTGCTCTTCCATAGCCTTCTAGCTTGGAGGGAGGTGGGAAGCTGCTACTCCTGCTGCTAGGCCCTAAGCTCTCCCTGCTGCTCCACTAGCTGGGCCAGACAACCCCCAATCTCTGCTACTTGGCTGCTGGACCCCCCCACTCTTGGGTGCTGCTACTGCTGCAACTGCAGCCCTGGGGTGGGGAGGGGGCTGCTAGCCCACTCCCCAGAGAGGAGGAGTGAGGGACCCCAGCCACTGCTGTTGTGGATACCACCACCAGCACCACCACCTGAGAGGGGTCCATTCTGCCTGCCTGGACGACCACCTGGAGTTCCTGGAGCTGCTGCTGCTGCTGCAGAGGCTGCTGCCTGGAGCTGCTGAAGCCCGAGGAGGAGAAGAAGAGGATCATCTGCCAGTGGGGCAGCACCTAGAGACTTTGCAGACCACCATGGAGGGGGCGCTAAGACTGAGTAATTTTTCAAACTGTGCTCTTGTGGTGGGGGTTTTGACTGTGTTTGTAGGGACACCGGGGGTGTGGCGTGGAGCTGCCCCCTGATCCATCTGTGTGTCCCCCCCAACCCCCACCACTGTTACTACCACCGCTGCCCCCTCCACCACCCCCACTGGCTGTATACCATCTGCCTCAGCCCCTGCCTCTGGACTCAGCTGCTTGCTTGGCTTGCCACGCCCTATTTCCACCCTTTGGGCCAGAAGCAGCAGCCAGCTAAAAAAGACTTGTGCAAGTGCACATGGGCACATGTGCCCCCCCTGGACTGCCTACCCCCCAGCTTTGCCCTTTACTACCTGCCCCATTTGCCACTTACTTTGCCTCCTCTTTTGCTCCAGCCCCCCTTACTAGCTTCAGTTTGTTTGCCTGCCCCGCCCATTTCCTTCTGCAGCCTTTGTTTGTTTGCCCCGCCCCAGCCTCTGAAGCTAGCCCCTTGGTTTCCCTGTTCTACCCCCAGACCGCTTAGCCCCTCGCTCCGTGTGCCCATGTCCCTCCCATGCGCTTGTGCAACTCCCCATTTCAGTTGCAACCCTCTTCACTGCACCTTCAATGTTGTTGAATCCTGCCCCCCATAGTGCACCAAGAGAAGCCGGAATTCCACCTTGTGTCGGTGACTGACCCCTAACCCCTGATTGCCCCCCGTCCAGCCCACCCCTTTTGGCGCCCTCCTCCCCTGCCTGCAGCCTAGCGGGGAGGAGTGGTCGACCTGTTTCCCCTCTCCCCTCCTCCTTTTGGTATCCTCCTTTCCTCCTTGCTCATGATGGCGGGGGATGAGACGGGTGAGACCTCTCCAGTAGCCCGAGCTCCCCCTCCCCCGCCTGCCCCTCTGTCACCCCCCCAAGCTTCTACCTCTGCTGCCAAACCATCTGCCATCGCCCCCGTTGGAGCACCAGCAGCGACGGGCACCGGGGTGACCTCCACTGCTGCCACGTCTATCACCCCCTCAGATTTGGGGGGAGTCCCCCCAGCCGGCGGGAAGGGCCAGGGGAAGAAGAAGGGGAAGGGCCCCGCTAAAAAGACCAGGCCCTCCATGGCTGGGGCTGCCCCCGATGCCCCGGCCCCATCTCCAGCTGGGGCGCCCCTCCCCGCTGTTCCCTCCACCAGCTCTGCAGGTGTCCCTCCCCCGGCCCCTGGAGCATACGCCCAGGTGGCGGCAGCCCCCCCGCCTGCCGCTACATCATTTCTCCAGCCCACCGCCTCCGCTACCATCTATAGCGGCCGGAGCCCCTTTCCCACCATGACCAGGAAGCATGGCGTCCGTTGCCTCCTGGTGCCCACCTCACCCCACGTGGAGACCTATGTGCGGGCGTTGGCGAGGGTGGTGGGGCCCAGGGCCATTGTGGCGGCCTCCAAAATGTATGGCAAGGTCATCTTCTTAGCATCGGAGGCCGCCGCCCAGGAGGCGGTGGAGAAGGGCCTGGCGGTGGGGGGCGTGTTCGTCCCTTGAGAGCCGCAAGAGGACCTGGGCATCCGCCTGGTCCTGACCTCCGTCCCTCCCTTTCTCCCCAATGCCGCCCTGTTACCCGCCCTTTCTTCTTTGGGAAAGCCCATCTCTGTCATCAGCCCTCTCCCGTTGGGCTGCAAAGACCCCGCCCTCCGTCACGTCCTCTCGTTCCGCCGGCAAGTGCAGCTTCAACTGCCGCCGGCGGCGCGCGACGGAGAGGCACTCGAGGGGTCCTTCCTAGTCCCCTACCAGGGGACCCATTACAGGGTGCATTATTCCACGGGGGAGGCCCGGTGCTACCTCTGCCGGGTGATGGGGCACGTCCGGAGGGACTGCCCCCTGGCCCGGGAAGAAGGGGCACCCAGGACCCCCGAGCCCCGGCAGGGCACCGGCCCCGTCATCGCCGACGCCCCTGGCTGCCCGGCACCTGAAACCGCCCCTCCTCCTTCCCAGTCCACCATTGCTCCCGCTCGGGCCCAAGGGGCACCTCCCCCACTATGCCCAGACGAGCGTGAGAACCCCGCCCCCACTGTTTGCAATCTGGCGGGGCCTGTGGAGGAGGGTGCGGCAGTGACACGGCCCTGCATGGGAGAGGGCCCGCCCCAAGGGGAATCTTTCCTCCCTTGTGCTGCCCCACCGTTACCCCCTCGAGTCCCTGAGCCATCGCCTCTGCCCCCTGACACAACCCCTGCTAGCCAGCCCCCGGATGATGCCATGGAGGGCTGGGCCCTAGTCCAGGGGAAGCGGGGCAAGCGGAAGGCTCGAGCTCCGCTCCTCCCATCTGACGCGGAGGCCCCCCGGAAGACCAGGAAGGGGGGCACCGATGCCGAGCCTTCCGCTTTACCCACGGGTGTGTTCCATCCACCAGAGCCGGCTGGGGAAGACGTGGCAGCACTGGAAGACGGTATCTCCCCTCCACGGGAGTCCCTCCCCTCCAAGACCCCCGAGGCACCATCTGAAACCCCAGTGTGCCCCGAAGTAACCGTCGCGTCAGGTGCCGGCGGGGAGAATCCCGGGGTAGCGGAAAACAATTTCCCCTCTATATATGAGGAGATCGAGGCCCTGGGTCTGACCCCGGTCACCCAGGGGGAGGACGATCCTATGCCAGCGGGCCTCGATCTGGGCGACTTCTTTCCAGCCCCCCTTTCCCCATACTCCCTCCCCCTAACCGTTGCTTCTGCTCCCACCTCCGAGGAGCCTCTGGACTCCTCCATCAACCCGGCTGCAGAGGGCACCCCGCTGAGAGCCGCCGAGCCAGTTGAGGCGACGGCCAGTGCCACGTGGCTGGAACCTGAGCCACCAGGGGCATCCCTCGCTGGTGAGGAGCATTCGACCTCCTTTCCGGGAGAGGACCCTACAGAAGAAAGTCCACCTCCTGATGCCGTGGCTGCCAAATCCACCAGAGAGCTTGCGCCCGGCATCAGTGAGAGCCCTCTCTCGACCCAGACTCTCACCTCTACCCCTGCCCCTGCCCTTATCCCGCCCACCTCCCGAGATATCATTGCCACCCCTGGGACTGTCTCCCTCCCCTTTCCAACAGATGACTCCCAGGTAATGGCCTTTGTGTTTGCCCGTCCCGACCCACCAGGGGCTGCTATCCTCCCTCCGCCGCCCCCTATCGCCTCAGCATTCAGGTCAACCCATCAGGAGCCCCGTCGGGGGTCCGCACCCTGTCTGCCCATCTCGCTGGGCCAGGGGGCTGTACCAAGGGCCCCATCGGGAAGCAACCAGACCATAACCCCAGCCCCCCATGTGCTGCGAGAGGAGTTGCGGGAGTTCCTAGAAGACGTCCGTGGCTCCCGCAACAAAGTCCAGCTTGCCCTCCAGCGATGGGGGGACTTTAATCAAATCCTCCGGGCCGCAAGGGCCCTCATGGGGGAGGGGAAAAGGACCGGGAGACAGGGCGCCGCGGCCTACCAGCGGGTCCGCCACTTCCGTGACTCCTTACTCACCTACGGGGTGGGTCACGGACTGCTGCGCGGCCCGCCGGGAGCCACGAGCATCCCTGCCGGCGAGGATCCCCCCCAGCCCTCCTCATGGCACCCTTTACCATCGCAACATTGAACACCCGTGGCTGTAAGATGGGTCTCCGCAGGTCCCAGGTGCTCTCCTTCCTTCGAGAGGGGAGGTACTCTGTGGTTTTCCTGCAGGAGACCCATACGGATCCGACCGCCGAAGACAGCTGGCGGCTGGATTGGGGGGACAGGGTCTACTTTAGCCACCTCACAGTTCATACGGGTGGAGTGGCGACCCTGTTCTCCCCCGAACTACGGCCCGAGGTGCTGGGGGTCGCCGAGGCTGTGCCTGGTCGCCTGCTGCACCTCCGGGTCCACATGGAGGGGCTCGTAGTCAACCTCGTCAACATCTATGCCCCAGCAGCGAGCCCGGAGCGGCTGCAATTCTATCAGCAGGCATCCGCCTTCCTTGGCACCTTGGATCCTCAGGAGTGCCTGGTCCTGGGAGGGGACTTTAACATCACCCTTGAGGAACGGGACCGCTCGGGAACCGAGCAGAGCCCGGCTGCCGTCGCCGTCCTCCAGGAGATAGTCGAACACCACTCCCTGGTGGACGTCTGGCGCGACCACCACCTGGATGACACTTCCACGTTCACCTTTGTCCGGGTGGAGGCCCATCGGTCGCGCCACTCCCGGTTGGACCGCATTTATTTATCACGCTTTCATCTTACACGAGCCCACTCCTCCAACATCCGGCCGGCCCCATTTTCTGACCATCACATAGCCACCGTGACAGCCTCCCTCTGCGCGGAGAGGCCGGGGCCGGCCTATTGGCATTTTAACAACAGCTTGCTGGAGGATGCGGGCTTCGTGGCGTCCTTCCGGGAGTTCTGGCTGGCCTGGCGAGGGCAGCGGCGTGCCTTTCCCTCGGCACGGCGCTGGTGGGACGTAGGGAAGGTGCGCGCCCGGCTCTTCTGCCGTGACTACACCCGGGGCACCAGCCGACGGAGGGATGCAGCGATAGAGCAGTTGGAACGGGATGTCTTAGAGCTGGAGAGGCGTCTGGCCGCCAGCCCCGAGGATCCACCCCTCTGCGGAGCGTGCCGGGAGAAGCGGGAGGAGCTCCGGACCCTCGAGGACCATCGGGCCCGGGGTGCCTTTGTTCGATCCCGCATCCGTCTCCTTCGGGAGATGGATTGCGGCTCCCGCTTCTTCTACGCCCTGGAAAAAAAGAGGGGGGCTAAGAAACATATCATCTGCCTACTGGCAGAAGATGGCACTCCCCTCACGGATCCGGTGGAGATGTGCGAGAGGGCGAGAGCCTTCTACGCAAGCCTTTTCTCCCCGGAGCCGACCGATCCTAACGCTTGCAGAGTGCTGTGGGAGGAGCTCCCGACGGTCAGCGTGGGCGACCGAGACCGGCTAGAGCTGCCCCTCACTCTGGCCGAGTTCTCGGAAGCCCTCCGTCGCATGCCCACCAATAAATCTCCCGGCATGGACGGGCTGACTGTGGAGTTCTACCGCGTGTTCTGGGACATCCTGGGCCCAGACCTAGTCACCGTCTGGGCCGAGTCTTTGCAGAGCGGGGTCCTCCCTCTTTCGTGCAGGTGAGCCGTGCTGGCCTTATTGCCAAAGAAGGGGGACCTCCGCGATTTACGAAATTGGCGTCCCGTCTCGCTCCTCAGCACGGACTACAAAATCGTGGCAAAAGCCATCTCCATGTGTGGCGGACGTGGTCCACCCAGACGAGACCTGCACCATCCCGGGCCGCAGCATCTTCGACAACCTATATCTGGTCCGGGACCTATTGGAACTTGGGTGTAGGGATGGTCTGTCGTTCGCCCTCCTGTCTTTAGATCAGGAGAAGGCGTTCGACAGGATGGATCACGGGTATCTCCTGAGCACTCTGCAGGCATTTGGCTTCGGACCCAGGTTTGTGAACTTTCTCCGGGTGCTGTACGCTTCCGCAGAGTGTCTGGTAAGACTCAACTGGACCCTGACCGAACCGGTCAACTTCGGGCGAGGAGTACGGCAGGGGTGCCCCCTCTCAGGCCAGCTCTACGCTCTGGCGATCGAGCCCTTCCTCTGTCTCCTCCGAAGGAGGTTGACAGGGTTGGTGCTGAGGGAGCCGGAGCTGCGGCTGGTCCTGTCGGCGTACGCTGATGACGTGCTCCTCATGGTCCAGGACCCGGGCGACTTGGTGCGAGTGGAGGCTTGCCAGGCCATCTATTCAGCAGCCTCCTCTGCGCGGGTCAACTGGGTCAAGAGCTCTGGCTTGGTGGTAGGGGACTGGCGGCAGGCGAGCCCCCGCCCACCCGCGCTTCAAGCCATCCGGTGGAGCACGGGTCCGCTGCTCTATCTGGGCGTTTACCTTTCTGCCACGCATCCCTCTCCGCCAGAGAACTGGCAGAATTTAGAGGGCGGGGTGATAGAGCGGCTCCGGAAATGGACAGGACTACTTCGGTGCCTCTCCCTTAGAGGGAGAGCGTTAGTGCTTAATCAACTAGTCCTGTCCATGCTTTGGTACCGGCTCAACACCCTGGTCCCGGCCCCGGCTTTCCTGACCAACCTGCGGACATCGATTCTGGAGTTCTTTTGGTCAGGACTGCACTGGGTCCCTGCAGGGGTTCTCCATCTACCTGTGGAGGAGGGAGGGCAGGGCCTCAAATGTCTGCTTACTCAGGTCCATGTCTTCCGCCTCCAGACCCTGCAGAGGCTCCTTTATGGTGCAGGTAGTCCGGCGTGGAGCATACTGGCGCACGCCTTCCTGCGCCGCTTCCGAGGGCTCCGATACGACCGGCAGCTCCTTTATCTCCATCCGAGAGGTCTTCCGCGAGACCTCTCCGGGCTGCCGGTCTTCTACCAGGACCTCCTCCGGACCTGGAAACTCTTTACAACGAGCAGGTCCGTGGCGGCCACTGAGGGGGCAGATCTCCTCGCGGAGCCCCTGCTACACAACCCCCAGCTCCGTTTGCAGGTGGCAGAGTCCCGCTCGGTGCGCCAGAGGTTGGTCCTGGCAGAGGTCACAAGAGTCGGAGACCTTCTGGACTCTGACCAGGGAGACTGGCTGGATCCCCTAACCTTCGCTCAGCGCATGGGGCTTTCCAGACCTTGTACTCCCCGACGCACACTTCAGGAGGTGAAGGCTGCTTTGCCGCCCGCTGCTCGGGTTTATCTCGACCGGTTCTGCACGAGGGCACGCCCCGCCCACCCACTACCCCAGGCCCGCAGGACCTTTTAATTGGACCCCTGCCCCGTGGACCCAACCGATCCCTTCACCCTTTCACTAGAAGCCGGCTGCACGAGATGCAGCCGGTCTGTTTTCAAACCGCGCCAAGAAAACATCTCTACACGCTCGTGCTTCACACCCTTCACGCCCGCACCCTCGTGTCCCGCCCCAATACAAAATGGCGGGACCTCCTGCCACCTTTGGAGGGTGAAGAGCCCCGGTGGGCCAGCCTATTTTCCACCTTAGTCCCAAGGACCACTGGGGATGTCAGTTGGCGGCTCCTTCACGGAGCCGTGAGCACGGGCGTGTACTTGGCGCGGTTCACTTCAATCCGAGACACCTGCCCCTTTTGCGGCGTGAGGGATAACCTGGCACATGTATACCTGGAGTGTGCCAGGCTGCAGCTCCTATTCCGGCTCCTCACCAATATTTTATTACGTTTTTGGCTGCACTTCTCCCTTCACCTTCTCATTTATGCACTCCCTATCCGTGGCCCCACAAAGTCATGGGATCTCCTGGTCAACCTCCTCCTGGCCCTAGCTAAAATGGCCATCTACAAAACCAGAGTGAGGAGGTTGGCCGATGGAGTCTCCTGTGACTGTGGGGCCTATTTCCGATCCTCGGTCCGTTCACGTATCCGGGCAGAGTTCCTCTGGGCGGCGTCCTCTGACTCCCTTGACGCCTTTGAGGAGCAGTGGGCGCTGTTCGGGGTTCTCTGCTCGGTGTCCCTGTCCGGTTCACTTCGTTTGACCCTTTGACCGCACTCCTGTCCCTGTTATTTTATTAGTTGTCCTCCAGAACTTTTTGGGTATCTAGGTCCTGTGGATCCCCCTTTTAGGCTGGGGGGGATCCTTTAGCAGTGGACGGGCTTTGCCCGCCCACTTCCCAGATCCCAATAAGACTACTCTTCCATAGCCATCTGGCCTTGCCCCATCACAATTTGTATACCTTTGCATCAAGGGATACAATTTATTTTTGCTTTTATAGATGTTCACCTTGATATCTGTTGTCAAAACACATCTATTGGTAGATTGCAGTGGATCTTGAAGACCCTGAATTTTTCTTTCTATTCTTTGTTCCTTAGTAAAGAAAATTAATATGTGTAAATCTGATCTGAGTTTGATATACGATTGGAGTTTCTTGATGAATACAAATGCAGAGTGTGACTGAGTGCCTGGGATGGGCCTCACTGAGGGTATGTCTACACTACGAAATTAGGTTGAATTTATAGAAGTCAGGTTTTTATAAATCATTTTTATATAGTTGATTGTGTGCGTCTCCACACAAAATGCTCTAAGTGCATTAACTCAGCGGAGTGCTTCTCTCCCTCCCTTCCTCCGTGAAAGCAGACAATCGTTTCGCATCTTTTTTCCTGAGTTACCTGTGCAGACGCCATACCATGGCAAACATGGAGCCCGCTCAGGTAACTGTCACCGTACATCTCCTGGGTGCTGGCAGACGTGGTACTGCATTGCTACACAGCAGCAGCAACCCATTGCATTGTGGCAGCAGACGGTGCAATAGGCCTGATAACCTTCGTCATTGTGTCCAAGGCTCCTGGCCACGTCGGTAAAGTCGGTCAGGAGCGCCTGGGTAGACATGGGCGCAGGGACTAAATTAGGAGTGACTCGACCAGGTCATTCTCTTTAGTCCTGCCAGCAGTCCTATTGTACCATCTTCTGCCAAGCCGCCAGGAGATGTGGATGGCTAGCAGTCCTACTGCACCGTCTGCTGCCAGCCAAAGATGTAAAAGATAGATGGAATGGATCAAAATAAGAAATAGACCAGATTTGTTTTGTATTCATTTGCTCCCCCCTCCCTCCCTCCATGAAATCAGTGGCCAACAATCGTTTCGGTGAGGTCTGTCAGGGGCACCTTGAAAAGTTTAATGGAGATTCAGTCCTGCCTGAAATACCGGGGGCAGGGATAGCTCAGTGGGTTGAGCATTGGGTTGAGCATTGGCCTGCTAAACCCAGGGTTTTAAGTTCAATCCTTGAGGGGGCCATTCTGTGTGACAGTTGTTTTTGTTGATTTGTTGATTTTAATTCCATGTAAGCCAACCCTGTAAGCCATGTCGTCAGTTGCCCCGCTCTCCATTAGAGCAACGGCAGACAATTGTTATGAGCCTTTTTTTCTGTGCTGACACCATACCATGGCAAGCATGGAGCCAGCTCAGATCACTTTGGCAATTAGGAGCACATTAAACACCACGTGCATTATCCAGCAGTATATACAGCACCAGAACCTGGCAAAGTGAAACCAGGTGAGCAGGCAACGTCTGCGCAGTGATGAGAGTGATGAGGACATGAACACAGACTTCTCTCAAAGCAGGGGCCCTGGCAATGTGGGCATCATGGTGCTAATGGGGCAGGTTCATGCAGTGGAATGCAGATTCTGGGCCTGGGAAACAAGCACAGACTGGTGGAACCACATAGTGTTGCAGGTCTGGGACAATTCCCAGCGGCTGCGAAACTTCCGCATGCGTAAGGGCACTTTCATGGAACTTTGTGACTTGCTTTCCCCTGACCTGAGGCACAAGAATACCAAGATGAGAGCAGCCATCACAGTGGAGAAGCGAGTGACAATAGCCCTGTGGAAGCTTGCAATGCCAGACAGGTACCGGTCAGTCGGGAATCAATTTGGAGTGGGCAAAACTACCGTGGTGGCTGCTGTGATGCAAGTAGCCAACGCAATCAAAGATCTGCTGATATCAAGGGTAGTGACCCTGGGAAATGTGCAGGTCATAGTGGATGGCTTTGCTGCAATGGGATTCCCTAACTGTGGTGGGGCCATAGACGGAACCCATATCCCTATCTTGTCACCAGAGCACTAAGCCGGCAAGTACATAAACTGCAAGGGGTACTTTTCAATAGCACTGCAAGCACTGGGTGGATCACAAAAGATGTTTCACCAACATCAACGTGGGATGGCCGGGAAAGGTACATGACACTCGCATCTTTAGGAACTCTGGTCTGTTTCAAAAGCTTCAGGAAGGGACTTTCTTCCCAGATCAGAAAATAACCATTGGGGATGTTGAAATGCCTATAATTATCCTTGGGGACCCAGCCTACCCCTTAATGCCATGGCTCATGAAGCCATACATAGGCAGCCTGGAGAGTAGTCAGGAGCTGTTCAACTAGAGGCTGAGCAAGTGCAGAATGGTGGTAGAATGTGCATTTGGACGTTTAAAAGCATGCTGGCGCAGTTTAATGTCTCGGTTAGACCTCAGCAAAACCAATATTCCCACTGTTATTACTGCTTGCTGTGCGCTCCACAATATCTGTGAGAGTAAGGGGGAGACGTTTATGGCGGGGTGGGAAGTTGAGGCAAACTGGTTTTGCGCAGCCAGACACCATGGCAGTTAGAAGAGCACAGGAGGGTGCGGTGCACATCAGAGAAGCTTTGAAAACCAGTTTCATGACTCGCCAGGCTATGGTGTGAAAGTTCTGTTTGTTTCTCCTTGATGAAACCCCCCGCCCCTTGGTTCACTCTATTTCCCTGTAAGCTAACTACCCTCCCTACCTCCTTTGATCACCACTTGCAGAGGCAATAAAGTCATTGTTGCTTCACATTCATGCATTCTTTATTAATTCATCACACAAATAGGGGGATAACTGCCAAGGTAGCCTGGGAGGGGTGTTGGAAGAGGGAAGGACAAGGCCACACAGCACTTTAAAAGTTTAAAACTTATTGAATGCCAGCCTTCTGTTGCTTGGGCAATCCTCCGGGGTGGAGTGGCTGGGTGGCCGGAGTCCTCCCCACTGCATTCTTGGGTGTCTGGGTGAGGAGGCTTTGGAACTTGGGGAGGAGGGCAGTTGGTTACACGGGGCTGTAGTGGTGGTCTGTGCTCCTGCTGCCTTTGCTGCAGCTCAACCATATGCTGGAGCATATTAGTTTGATTCTTCAGCAGCCTCAGCAATGAATCCTGCCTCCTCTCATCATGCTGCCGCCACATTTCAGCTTCAGTCCTCTCTTCAGCCTGCCACCTCTCCTCCCGGTCATTTTGTGCTTTCCTGCACTCTGACATTGTCTGCCTCCACATATTTGTCTGTGCTCTGTCAGTGTGGGAGGACAGCATGAGCTCAGAGAACATTTCATCGTGAGTGCGTTTTTTTCGCCTTCTAATCTTCACTAGCCTCTGGGAAGGAGAAGATCCTGTGATCCTTGAAACACATGCAGCTGGTGGAGAAAAAAAAGGGACAGCGGTATTTAAAAAGACACATTTTATAGAACAATGGGTACACTCTTTCACGGTAAACCTTTTTGTTAACATTACATACATAGCACATGTGCTTTCTTTACAAGGTCGCATTTTGCCTCCCCCCACTGCGTGGCTAGCCTGTCCCCCACCTCTACCCAGTGGCTAACAGTGGGGAACATTTCTGTTCAGCCACAGGCAAACAGCCCAGCAGGAATGGGCACCTCTGAATGTCCCCTTAAGAGAAGCACCCTATTTTAACCAGGTGACCATGAATGATGTAACTCTCCTGAGGATAATACAGAGAGATAAAGAACGGATGTTGTTTGAACGCCAGCAAACATACACTGCAATGCTTCATTCTACAATGATTCCCGACAACGTGCTACTGGCCTGGAGTGGTAAAGTGTCCTACCATGGTGGATGGAATAAGGCTGCCCTCCCCAGAAGCATTTTGCAAAGGCTTTGGGAGTACATCCAGGAGAGCCACGAATGCCAGGGCAAATTAATCATTAAACATGCTGGCTTTTAAACCTTGTATAATATTTTAAAAGGTACACTCACCAGAGGTCCCTTTTCCACCTGGTGGGTCAGGGAGGCAGCCTTGGGTGGGTTCGGGGAGTACTGGGTCCAGGTCCAGGGTGAGAAACAGTTCCTGGCTGTTGGGAAAACCGGTTTCTCTGCTTGTTTGCTGTGAGCTATCTACAACCTCATCATCACCGTCTTTCTCGTCCCCAAATCCTGCTTCCATGTTGCCTCCATCTCCATTGAAGGAGTCAAACAACACGGCTGGGGTAGTGGTGGCTGAACCCACTAAAATGGCATGCAGCTCATCATAGAACCGGCATGTTTGGGGCTCTGACCCAGAGCGGCCGTTTGCCTCTCTTGTTTTCTGGTAGGCTTGCCTCAGCTTCTTAAGTTTCACGTGGCACTGCTTTGGGTCCCTATTATGGCCTCTGTCCTTCATGCCCTGGGAGATTTTGACAAATGTTTTGGCATTTTGAAAACTGGAACGGAGTTCTGATAGCAAGGATTCCTCTCCCCATACAGCGATCAGATCCCATACCTCCTGTTCAGTCCTTGCTGGAGCTCTTTTGAGATTCTGGGACTCCATCATGGTCACCTCTGCTGATAAGCTCTGCATGGTCACCTCTGCTGATGAGCTCTGCACTCACCTGCAGCTTGCCACGCTGGCCAAACAGGAAATGAGATTCAAAAGTTTGCAGTCCTTTTCCTGTCTACTTGGCCAGTGCATCAGTTCAGTTGAGAGTGCTGTCCAGAGCAGTCACAATGGAGCACTCTGGGATAGCTCCCGGAGGCCAATACCATCTAATTGCATCCACTGTACCCCAAATTCGATCTGGCAAGGCTGATTTCAGCGCTAATCCCCTGGTCGGGGTGGAGTAAAGAAATCGATTTTAAGAGCTCTTTAAGTTGAAAAAAAGGGCTTCATTGTGTGGACGGGTGCAGGGTTAAATCGATTTAACGCTGCTAAATTCGACCTCAATTCCTAGTGTAGGGGCTGAGAATAGTATACTCAGGGTAGACTGCAAGGAGTAGGGCAGATAATCCCCCAAACTGGTGGTTTATTCTATAATTAGATTCACCAAGCCAGTAACTACAAAACTGTAATAGCACACTGGTTGCCAAGAAGCCAAATACAGTCCCCTTTAAGCATTCCAGCCCTTGACTCTGATCTAGACAGCCAAGTCTAATAGAGGGGCAGCTCTACAAACAGATGGAGAGTGAGACTTAAGAAATAATGTAAATAAAATGTCATAATAACAGCAATGGGCCCAATGCAACACAATACCCACAGCTTTCTAAACCTTAGAACCTCCAGAAGTCTCTAGATACTAGCTGTGCATGCAGCAGGTCCCTTGTGGTCAGGAGGCGGTGGAATGTTGGCGTGTTGTGCAAGCCTATTAGGGAACGAAAAACTCTCTGCAGCAGGGGGTGACAGACAGACAGCACCTTGTGAGGGTGGAGGACTGAATGAAATGAGCTTTCCATAGCCTATAACTCACTACTAGACCCGTCTGTCTCACCTTCAGGGACCATGCAACAGGCAGGACTTTACTACATACCTAGCTCTGCAGCAGCTCCCTGCTTTGCTCTAAGACAAGAGAGGCACCTGCTTTTCTGGTGCACAGCAGGATGCGATTTACTTTTGCGTGTATAGATGTTCACTCTGACTGGAATTTAAAAAAAAAATCACCTGGAAGTAATGGAAGGCAGTAACTTTCCCATTGGTGGTATGAACCCAGGGGACTCTCCCCTATCACTGTCATATGGGGACCTTATCGGGGCCATCATAGTGAATGGCCTCTCTCCTTTCCTCCATACTCCCATTTAGTTTTGGGAGGGTGAGGAGGGAATTGCTGGCCCTAATTTTTTGCTGGCTGACCTCTGGTACAGAGGTGTCAACAAAAACTATCTTAGGGCTCCACGGCCCTTTTACAATTCTTCACTTGCTGATTAAATGTTACGCAGCCAAGGCAGAACCCCCTTTTCATGATAGGACATTGGCACTCAGCACATCCTCCACATCATTCTCTAAGCTTTATTGCCATGGCATTACACTGAGGGGAACCTGAAGCTGTTCCCATGAAAGCAGAATTATTGACTAGTCACTGAATGCCTAAATTGATTTGCTGTAGATACAACCAACGAGAAATACCTCTTCACAGTATAGACCGCCTCCATGTATGCTAGCACTCTTGCTGTTTTAGCCTTTGTCCTTTATGGACCAAATTCCTATCAGGTGTACCTCTAGTGGTCTCAGTGAAGTTACACCAGAGATGAATTTGATCCTATTTGTTTTTCTATTCTATAAATTGGGAATTTTATCTGTAATTCAATGCAGCCATGATCTATTGCCCTAGATCAGAGCTAGCTTGGCACTTCTAGTTGTTTTGTGCTCTGATAAAGAGGAAAAGCATAGCTTATGCTGAAATATAATTTCTGGAAGGCTGTGTTATCACTCACTTCATTACCCTCTCATTTTTAGGAGGTGATAAGGCAGATATACAGTAATGTGCATTGATTCTCTTATCATAATCTGAGTGGCCCAAGTACAGAAAGATAGGTAAACTGTATTTGTAGAGAAGCTATGTTCTCCTAAAATGCAGTACATGAAGACTATTTCTGGCAGCAATAGAAACAAGTAGCATTGCCATGTTACAAATGAAGCAGGTAGGTACCTAAGAGAGGAGGGATGTTAAGATTTGTAAATACTCTATGCTGGGTCAGATCTGATGGTTTCCCAAGATGCTTTTCTGACCCTGATTTCCTACTTAAAGATCCTTGAAATGTTCATTTTGCATAGATTTAGAAGAACGTACAGCATGCCGGGAGAGTCTGTCACTGTAGAAATGCTGGCACACACCACAGTCCTGCATCTCTAATGGAAATGGCAGGCTCTGCTTAATCTTGGTTATCTGCCATCTATAACCCTGCTGATCCACAACATTGCTCACTTTTTTGTATGCATTGTAATCCTAATGCAGCAACACTTGCATAAATTATCTTAGAATCCCTGCCTGTGTCCTGCCAGACTCTCCTTTAACAATACAAAACATCTTATTCTGGCAGAGAGAACTGGCTGTAAGAAATGTCACGGTCAATACAGGAAGTACCTGGTAGCCTTAGATTAAGCCCATTTTGAAGCAAATGCTAAATATGAAGCAGTGCACGTGTGCAAAAGGTTTGAGGGAAAACGATACGGAAGGTCTGGGATCAGACAGGGATCGGGCCCAAGATGAGACCCATGCCCAGGGTGGAGGATAACCACCTCCAAAAAGCCCTGCAATGGGGAGAAAAAAGCAGAGTGCCATATGTGGCCGGCAGGGTCACTTTGCTGGGGAATGCCCACATTGCCCACTGGGGACCAGTGCCATGCTAGAAAGGTACCCCAGCCTCATAGTTAACTGGGGGACCAAAGAGTTATATTAACACTCTTAAACTTCAAAAGGATCTTAAAGACCTTACAGTAGTACACTTCTCCCTAGTCTTATATCCAAAAAACCAGTTCAGACCATGTTAATGTTGTTATCCTTTTTACAGTTCCAGGAACAAGATTTTCAGAACTGGATACCTAAAGTTAGACTCTTATGTCTGTATTTATCCATAAAAATAAATAGCCTGACTTTCAAAACTACTGCACCCACATAGCTCCCATTGACTTCAACGGGAGGTGCAGGGGCTCAAAACTTTAGTCTTCCAAGTATAGACTTAAAAGCCTAACTTTCAGCACCCAGTTCTCAATCTCTTGGCCCCCAGTAGTGGAAATTATGCTAAATTTAATTATTTCTTCCCTTTATGGATGATGTGCTTATAATGAGTATGTCTTCTTGGAACCTCATTGTACTTAAAAATATATTCTTAGAAGGCCAGAGCTTAAAAAATAATCTTGAAACATCTTCCTAAAACTCTGGCCTTTAAGAATACATTTCTAAGTGATAATTTTAGTGTTCACTAACTTTATTTTTTTTGAACAATAAAATTCTAATGACTATTGTCAGCAATTAAGATGATGGCACTGTACTTGCAATTGAATAATGGAAAATCTTCAGTGCAGTACATTTTTCGAAACTGTTTTGTGTTAGGTCAGTTCCTTGTTCAAGTTGTCGCTCATTGCCAGTAAAATTTGATTAATTCTGACTCATTGCTCTCTGTTTAATACCTGCATGTCCAATTTGTGAAGAGGAATATGATATCAACACCAATGTAGGCAGCATGTACTTTTCTCATGAAGTTGCAGTCTCTGCTTTTTGAATTAAGCATACTGGACCAAATTCATTCCTGGCGTTATTCCATTGAGGTTAATGTGGGACTTTCAGCCAGCCACAATTTAGCCCCAAATATATGGATTTTTTAAAAGAGTCTTCAGAGAATGTCAAATAAATGTTTGCATGTGTAAAATACCCTTTTGTGCTCTAAATACTTTGTGTAGTTAAGTGGTGACATCAGAGCTGCTGAAGTTTCATGCGCAGAACAAAATGCTCATCACCAGTTTTTCAAAAAGGTGACAAAAGCAGTAGGATGAGCAGGTTTCACCATAAACTTGGAACAGAGAGCATCCCTGTGTAATGTATCAGCACTCACTTCACCCTCATATGGAGAAGGGTCTATATGTACAAAATCTGACCTCTTTAGGGTGGGGACTATCTTTTTGTTCAGTTTGTACAACACCTAGCACAATGGCATCTTGGTCTATGATAAGGGCTCACAGGCACTACCACAATACAAATAATAAATTATTTTGCAGTTCAGTCCTGTCTCTAGAAATAACTAGCTTTTCCTCAAAATGATGAATGCAGCCATCTGAAAATCCCAACTCCTAGGCCAAGTAACCTAGTCCCAATAGCTGATGTATCTGTCACATTCTCTCTCCAGTCTCCTTGCAAATAGTGCATTTATGCGCTAATAGTGAGCTGACACTAGGTCATCCAGCCCTCATAGTTCATTTTCTTCCTGAAATCTGTATCTTCTTTTAGAGCATGATTCCTTTTCTCACATACAGTTTCTTCAGTGGATTAACTCTGTTGCCTTCAGTGGAGTTGCTCCTGATTTACACCACTGTGCAAGGCCCTTAATCTTGATTTCCTTCTTCTTGTTTTAGTCATTTATTTCTTTGAAGTGTTTCAAGACTTTCCTCCAAGTTATTACAATCACTGTGGCCTCCAGATGAGGAACATGTCAGGAAAACTTCCCATCATGACTACTATTTGATTTCAGTCACCTAAAGTGGATGCTTCGCATGATGTATTCATACAACTGTCAAACCCTGTTATTGTGATCTTTTCTTCTGAAAACCCCCAGGATATTTTTTTCTGCCCCCTCCCCACTTTTTAAATATATTTTTGCATTAATCAAAAAAGTTAATGGGCCAAGTTGATATCTAGTGTAACTCTATGGACTTCAAGGCTAAGTTTGACCCCCATATGTTAGAATTACACAAAAATTACTCAGCAGGTGTCTGTGATTATTTTATAGTTCAGAGAAGTGCTACCATGGATGGATCAGTCTCTGTCCCCCTGAAAGCTACAGCTCTATCTGCATATTGTACAATGGAGCATCAGGCATTTATGTTCTTTATACTAAATCTAGAGACTAATTATTTTTTCTTCTGCACAAAGGTGAGGCAAATGGTCTTACTGCAAAAGACTTCTGTGGAGTGCAGAATACAGAATCTTCTCTCCAAAGCTTTTGGGCAGTAGCAAAGCTGTGCTGGTTGCTAATGCAACCTATGAACTCTAGTAACGTCTAAATCCCCTGCACAAGTTTGTCCAGTGAATATGTATCTGCCTTTAGGATGAAATAATAGGTAGAATGGTACATACAGAACTCTAGGAACTTATTAAAACATTCATAATACATTTCATTATTTGTAGATCATAAGGCACATTATTCTTAATTTTTGTAGGGGTTTTTACATGCATATTTTAAGGCTAAGATTTTATTCATACAAGCTGGAAAATTCAAACACCAATTTTCTGCAGTGATCTTAATCCTGCTGTCCCGTGCTCTTGCATTATAAATGATAATGACATCATGCCTTGGATTTTTAAGCAGCAGGTCCCGTTGATATCAATGGCAGGTTCTGCTTAAAAATCAATAGCATTGTGTGGCCTCATTTATGGCTTTCATTACATGATCACGCAATCTTTCCCCAGTAACACACAATCCTGTATATGTTCCTCTAAGGCTGTAGACAAAGGTTCACTTTAAAAATAAACTGTACACAACTGAGCTGATTTACACAATCTTATGAGCTGCAATATTAAAATTCAGCATAATAATGCATCTATTTTATATGTGAACGTTTATAGTGATTGAAAATAAAGGTTCAGAATAGAAACAGCTGATCCTTCACGATAGCATTTCTACTGTGGAATTATGATGCAGATGCATGACTGTTGCTAAACAGGCAGGTTGTAGTAAGTCATTAACACAGAATTCTTCATTAGTGCACTGCTTTTAGCCACCTGAGGAATAAGAGAACCAAAATACACATCCTTTCACCATCATAATGCTGCTATAATGGGGATTGTTTGTTTGATATCTAGCTCTTTTCATGGTCATGGTGGCTGAAGCAAGCTACTTTTAGGGGTAAATGATGCCCCTTCTGTGGCTCTGGGAGTCTCCAGATGCAGCCAAACTGGCACAGGTTTACCACATAGCTGGAGGGCAGGATTTGGGGATCCCAATCATGAGGTCGGCACTATGCAACGCAGTTCTACAAAGTTCCCTGTATGTTCCCACTGCAGGTGTAATCTTGGGAGGAGCAAAGGTGGGGCTAGCGTATCTGCCCCATCCTGGATTCACTGTCCATTTCCTCCTGCAGAATGGAGGCTCAGTAGAGGCACAGGCTGCATCAGTCACAGGGCCAAATATAGGGGCCACAGAAAGGCTCCATTGCTAAACTGTGGCCTAGGATTGAGCGATTCTTATTCCTCCAGCCAAGCTACTGGGTTTTGTTGCATTCTGCCTCGAGTTCTTAGAACACTAGACCCATTTCAGCTCTGAAGCATGTTCTTTAAAAGGTGGGTATTTCTGTGTTGAAAGAGGAAAGACAGGACAATGTCAGCCATGTCTCTTATGGATGAAAAAGACAACTCCTAAGCTTAGACTGACAGAAATAGATCAAGCCCTCCATCAGTGACTATAACAGTGAGTTGAGGGTTTTCAGTGACTTTTTTCACACTGGATTGGACTAATTGTACAGTCAGAGAGCTACTTTGCTTATTATTTTACTTTCACTTATAGTGCAACCCTAAAGAGGACACCTTTTAAATCATTTGATCAATTTTCTATATGGGGACTGCCAGGCAGAATAACCAATATGGAGAACATTAAGAAATGATGAGCATGAAAGATAAACGTTTCTGATAGCACAGAACAAGCACCATGTGTATTGAGCTGAAATGGGAATGTTCAGGCACTCTCATAAAGGAGCCATTAGCATTTTGTGACTGTATAATAGATGTATATTTTAAAAAAATAACCTTTAACTCTCTTTACTGCCGTTAGAAATGTATTTAGTTTATTCACTAGAACCAAATGGATTTTGTTGAACACAAAAAGCAGATAAAGAGAATCCAGAAACAAAATTTTGCTGAATTTTAATGAACCTAAAAGGAAGTAAGATGACTTGGACAACCGTTACTAGTAAAAATATTACATAAATACCAGATGTTTGTAATTCCCCTTAATTGATTGGATCAAATAAAATATACAATGAAAAGTGATCTGTAACTTTAAACACAAGAGGCCTAGTTCTCATTTACATTAAGGCCCTTTTGCACTGCTCAGGTTAGGCTACAGGGGCTTTAACATAAAGGGAAATCAGAACTTAAAGGAATCAGTTATTTACTTCTTCATGCGCCTTGCATTTATGTACAGTTAGTTTCAAAGAATCTCCCATGTGCCTTTTTTATTGTCTGGGTTTTCATTCTTTTATTTTTTATCTCCCTTTTTTATTGTCTGGGTTTTCATTCTCTGTTGTGCAGGGTAAGTGTATACTGCCTTAGGTGGTTTTTTGTTTGGTCGTTTTTACATTGGCATATGTGTCTAAGTTACTTGATAAGAGAAATATCTACTGAATTCAACAGAATACATTATCTGTCCACTCCTGTGAAAGATGACCTTAAACAAAGTGAAATAAGATAACAAGTAATCTACTTACCTAGAATCAATACTAAGAAATTATTTTTAAAATGCAGAAAAGATCCAAAGAGATTATTACCTATAGCTGGAGAACTTGCAAAGCACAGGTTGGTCCGTATCTCAGAATACTGTATGCAGTGTGTGTCTTCCAGCTGAAAATATAATATTTTAGAAATTGGGCTCAAATATCTGTGGGTAAAATCTGGCTCTGTATTTCTAAATTGAACCTAACTTTCTTCTAATCACATAAATAATCCAAATACAGGTGATTTCCCCCCCCCCCCCTTCTTAATTTTCTTTTATTGCTCAACCTTAAATTTTTGTAACTTCTGCAAATTGGAGATGTTAGGCCAGATCCTCAGCTGGAGCAAACTGGCAGAGCTCCACAGACTTCACCTGATGTAATCAGTATAAATCCATTGAAGATCTGGCCCATGGTTTTTAGTATTTGTATTTCCATATAATTTATAAACAATGGAAGTCTTTACTTCTGACCCCTTGTAGTCTAAAGTTCTCGTCTCTGTGTACTCTTCTTTGCTTTCTATATTCTGCATTCCTTAAATTATAACTCCTAACCTTATCTATTAATCTTTGCAGCATTCCAATCTTAAATACACTGTACTGTTTTCACTGGGAATCTCTCCTGTTGACTAAGTCTCTTCTGCCACATTCTGAAAAATCTTTTCCTCACAAAATCCATTAGTCTATAATTGCTTGATTTGTCTATTGATTCTGTTTTAATGGCATCATAACAGCTATTTTCTCATGAAGATTCTCTCCCAAATCTAGTGACCTTAAATTGTTTAAGGTACATTTAATTTCCTTCATTTAACATTCATAGATTTCTAGTATGACATCTGAACCTGATGATTTAATTCCATTAAGTGCATCTAATCTATTCTGCACATCGGTTCTTTTCCCAGATTCTTGCCTGTCACATCAGGAAAAGTTCTGGTACCAGATCTCCATTGTCTTCTTCTATGAAGATGAAACAAAGCTATTTGCCTACACTACTCTTTATTTTCCATTATAAACCTGATTTCATTTTAAGTGATCTAATGCTTTCTTTTCCTCAGCCAATTGCATTTGTAATTGAAAAATCCTTGTTATCATTAATACGTTTCTTGTAACTTCATAACAAATCAATGTGGTCTGCAAGCCAGGAAGATTAAAGAAGGAAGTGTGGATGCTGCTCATACACAAAGCCCAATTCTTGCAAAGCGCTAAGTACTTCCGGCTGGTACTGAGCATCCTTAACTTCTATTAGAATAAATGCTCAGCAATTTGGAAGCGTTCAGCATTTTGTAGGATTGGAACCATATTGTACATCTCCTTTCTGCTTGGTAGGTACTTTACAGCTATTTATTGATTGTAGATGGCCTCACGCTGGCAATTATTCAAGACCATTTGCATTAAAAGTGTAGCTGATCTTAGGAGAAGGGAAGGTGGGAAGATGAGACAGTATAAAGGGGCATGATTCTTTGAAAATCTGCTGGCTGAACTTACTGGATTTTACATCTAATTGTTGGTGGGATTGGTGATGATAAAAATCTTAAACCATCTATCCCCAGGACGAAGGCTTCCATAATGCTTATCTTGTTCTTTCACTCTGGTGAACAGGGGTTTCCAGAAGTACTATTTCAGAATATTGCATGAATCCTTATTGCAGGGATAATGGACAGGCTGTAGATATACTGCCACATTTAAATAAGGGAAGCCCAGTAGGTGTAGCACACAGTACTTAAGATTGTCAAACAGCCTTTGAGAAAGTTCCCCATCAGCAATTAATTAATAAACAGGAAGATATTAATAGCTAAGATTAAGGTGCAGATATTTAAAGGGTCCTTACATATGAATGGAGGCACTGTAATTGGGTGCCCTGCCTCCTTAAGGGCCAGAGGCCAGGCCTGGAGCTGGCTGTCTTGGTAGAATTAGCCCTGCCTGCCATACCTGGGATGGGGTATGGGGTTTAAGTAGTAGAACCAGGTGTGTATGGAGGAGCTGATGGTTCTACAAAGAGAAGCAGGCAGCTGCGGGAGCTCAGGGAGAGAGACTGCAGAGTCAATAGACTCCAGCAGGAACCCTGAGTTTTCAGGGAAAAGGCTTCCAGCAGGGAATAGTCTTCCCAGTAGGAAGACTGGGAGCCTGGACTGGATGGGGCTTTGAGAACTCTTATCTGAAGTATTTTGTTGTGTTAATAAATCCAGCCCCAAGGAGGGGCACAGATGAACTTGGGAAGAGTTTGTTCTGGTGATTTGATTGAGAGCCATAGGCCACAAGGGGTGCTCAGGAGGTGGTTGGCCCATTCACAGGCACCTGTACTTGAAGTTTGATTTACAGGGGAAACATTCTTCAGTGGGGTGAGGAAGGAGGCAAACACAATCCAGGAAAAGTGGCTACTCTCATGTGTGGAGGTATTTGAAATTTTTCCCCAGAAAGGTATTTAGAGGCATTTGCTGCTTCGTATAATTTTGTGAGATGGCTTCTGTGTGACAAGAGAATATAAGA
This sequence comes from Dermochelys coriacea, assembly GCF_009764565.3. Classification (NCBI taxonomy): domain Eukaryota; kingdom Metazoa; phylum Chordata; order Testudines; family Dermochelyidae; genus Dermochelys; species Dermochelys coriacea. Next base: position 77,236,652 of record NC_050076.1, read on the forward strand.
AGCCTAACTAGCTGGAGTACTTGTAGTAGATGGGTAATTAGAAACTGTAACTCTGAGCTTTCTTTTCACTAAACAGTGTTCTATGAATGAACGCTGAATTTATAGAATTGAATTTCAAAATACCCCATGCCTAATTATAAAGCTCTGCTTTCAGAACTGAAAATGTGGTATTGGTAATGAGACATGGAGCCTTTCACTTGCAAGTCCGTTAAAATCTAGCCCAGATGACCAGTGACCCAGAGGGACTGGACCCGGGCAGTAAACTCAGATATCTACAGTTTCTTCTTCAACAAGGGGAACAACAAGAGGGGCCTGTTGGAGACAGACTATGGGAGTCCCCAGATACTTAGGGCTCCTTCCCCAAAACAGTCAACATCATCTAAAACAATGTTCAGGGAGCAAGCTAGGGCCTTTGTGTCCCATCTATGCTGCTGCCTCCCCATATGGGCCAAAGGGGCCTTGGTAGCCTCATGGCATCCTCCTTCACCCAGTTCTGTAGCTTGGATTTTGTTCATTTGTTACACCAGTAGTGGTTGTTGGTTCCCTTCTGTCCTGCTCCTCACCCCATGGCCGTGCTGTAACCCCTCAACCACACTCCTGCAGTGTGTGCCTCTCACCCTCTTTCCCATCTCACCTTCCTTGTTTGGATCTCTATCCCCCTCAAATTTACTCTGGCTCTGCCCACACCCTGCCTGACTCCAACAATCTTCCCCTCTTCCAGCCCAGCTTCTCCTAAATTTACTTAGCTTTTGTATTGTGAAGTAAATATAAAAAATATAAAACATTATATATAAACCAATACGTGAAAAGGGGAGATCTAGGATTATCTTGCCCAATGCCTATTTTCACCCTGTTTGCTTTGTCTGAATGGTGGATCCCTTCCCTCACCCATGGTCTGTTTTTTGTCATTTTAGATTGTAAACTCTCTGGGACACAAACTCCTATGTGTTAGGCCAGTGCCTCGCACAATGGGCTCCCAGTTTTAATGAGGCTTTTGGCTATCACTACAACATAAATAACAATTGTGACAATCATCATGTGGGTCATCACCAGGACTTGAAGCCAGGATCTCCTAAGTGTGGTGTTTGGGAGATAGAAGACCAAAGGTTGAGTGACTTAAATCATCCTAGAAGTGCAATACTTCTCCGTCAATACACTTTATACACTGATCTAAAAAATGGAAATTATTTTAAAAAGGTCAGGAAATAGTTCAGAACTGTGCATTTACTGTATGTGGCTGATATGATACAAGTGACTTGCCATACAATATGCTGCATATGATTTCTGCTCTAGAACAGTAATAGAAATACCTAGGGCCTGATCCAAAGCCCTTTGAAGTCAATGGAAAGGCTCCAGCTGACTTCAGTGGGTTTTGAATCTGGCCCAAAAAGCACTGTTTGATTTGCCACATGAAATTACATGTTGTGTTGAAGGTTAACATTATAAAGATTATTGGACTACGAAGAAGCAGCATATACTGCTGGGTTGAACTAGCAATCTAATCTGTCCGAGCTATGTAATCAGTCTGTCTAGGTTTCTACAGCCTGCCCATCACTATGGCATCTGAATGTTTTACAGGAAACTGGTGAGCAGGCATCATTGTGCAGAGTTGCTGATGTCCTCTTCCCTACAGTAACAAGAAAACCTGGGGGAAGCTCCTCAGAATCCAGATCCTGCCTGAACCCCCAGGAGCCTGTATCTTCCCAGGGATAACTGCTCCGCAATCACCAGAGATTGGAACCTTTGGAGCAGAAGCCAATCACAGATCACTCTTCCACTGGAGGAGAGAGGTCAGTTGACTGCTCATGACTTATTCATTGACAATAGAGCAGTCTTCCTCTCTACTATATGTTATAACCAGCTATTTGTAGTTTATTATATTCTTGAAATGTGCGTAGCAATTGGCCAATGTTACAGATACTGCAGAAGGCTGGATTAATGATTTTTCCGATATTAGGAAATTTAGAAATTTTTATCAATTGATTTGTCATTAAGTGTTCAGCTAAATGCAGTCAACATTTCGTATTTACAGGGAATACTTTTTCTAAAATGGATAAACTGAAGCTGCATATAATCTTTATATCATGGATGGGATCCTCACACAGAGGGAACTTGTGTACAGGACAAAAATGGCCTTATGACAAAAACAATCAGTAGCAACATTTCCTTATTCTGATATGACATTGAATTGTTCTGTGAGGTCCAGTGCAACAACCTTGGAAGTCAGTGGAAAGATTCCCATTGACTTCCAGTAGAATTGGATTAAGCCTTGAAAAGGGGGAAGGACTGACATTTTACTTCCATGTTGCACAGCCAGATTTCCAAAACCCAAACACTGATTTCTATGGGTAGTTTTGATTTAAGAATATTAAAAGATGGTTTGAGTACTTTTCAGTTCTTAAAATCCAGGCTTCCTCCTCCCATGTGTGCAGAGACTGGTCAGAAGCTGAGTGAATTGGAAATTGGTATGTGTACACCTGGCTGTGATTTTCAGAAAATAGCTTATATAAGAGCAACATGCTTTATGGGAAAATGATGGAGTAAATTTGTGGCACCTTGATTCTTTGTGTGTGTGTGTGTGTGTGTGTGTGTGTTTGCAGTTTAATTTCCTGTAAAAAGGAGACTAAACAGGGTGAGACACAAGGGCAATTATAAGAATGTGTCTCAGATGCAAGCTCAAAATACATGCCAGGTTCCTTCTTCCAACAGTGACATGAGCCACCAATTTGAAATGGTCCACACCCCATGTCTTTAGCACCACATGCTAAGGCCTATAGCACTGCAGCTGTACGAGTAACTTCTTCTCTATATGGTGCATCCACTAGAGGGGGAACATGACACATTGCATGTTACATGATCCTTTACATCACAAAAGTGCTGCCCATTTACACCAGTAGAGAATTTGGCTCAACGTTTTATCAGTCATGGGAGTTCTTCCTGAGTTATTAACCTGAGACGCTTTAGACTTACCTTGTCATTGCAGTGTTCTGCTTTATCTGTTGTGCTAGCTAATAAACAGTGAAGAAAATAATTTTAAAACTTAAATTCCAGTGATACCAATATGGTGTTAACATTTTTCCCCGTAGGCTACACAGAAACCAACCAAGCAGATGGCTAACATTGCTATCTTTTACAGTACCTCTCAAGCAGTTTCCCACAATAGCTTCATTCTGATGTACACAGCTGGCTTTACAAAATAATTCAGCATGATGTGTGGTTATCATGAGAAATGCAATCTGAGCATCAGAGTTTTCCCAAATTAAAGGCCATGCTCTGATGATGCGTCACAGGTAGCTTCATCTCTCCAGTCCCCATGCACTGGAAACTTAGAGGTATTGCATATATTTGCATAAAAATTAGTACAGAACAAAGAAAAGCTAGAATTGCATCCTCCTTCCCCTTCCACCCAATCCAACAAAATAGTTTCCATTGACCTCCAAGTCTGCTGATTCCCAAACATGGCTCGCTACCATCTGTGCTCTTACAAAGGGAATAGGGGGGCTCAGTATTGGCACACTCTGCTGGACTCTAGCTGGCTGTTTTATTCAGATCTCATACTTTGGGATTTGGCCACATCAGATGCTACTTATAAGAAGTCCCAGCTGTAGTTATAATGCCTATAATATAGTACATGAGAGAAAGCATGACCACACTTAAGGTTCAAATTCCAGATCCCCATGATTGTGACAAACGTGAAGATGAATAAATTGATGGCAGAAACTTAATGATTAGCTTCACCATATATTGACAATGAACCTAGGTAGTAAGCTAAAGCAAGCCTTTGAATTTAAAGACATTCTTCATCTCTTGATAGTGAAAGCATTCTGTGTCATGTTACTAGTCTTCTGATGAAAATGCAAGCATTGATTTAACAACAGCAAAGAAAAAACTGATATGCTAAGTTTCTGAAATGGGCTCTTTCTTAAGGTGCACATGCTGTTCAAATTCATCAAGGCTGTGATAATGGGTTTGTTGGAATTTCACTTGAACTCACTTGCTTCATTGCTTTATTAGCTCCTGACATGCATTTGTACCAAAATTACACTGCTGTATAGTTACAAGCCATGCAGCCACTTATCCATTTGGCAACAACAGCACTGATGATCAGCCTTCTCCAGGCCATATGGGTAACCAAGAACTAATTTCTTGACTTGTGATTACACAAGCAGAGAGGTATTATTTATGTATGAATTAACATACATTCCTTCTGGAATAGCACAACAGATGGAGAGCTCAGGAAAACTACAAAATCTTTACTTATGCACTTTCTGAGACACAGCTTCCCCTACTGATGCAGTTTCTACAACCAGAAAAATTTGTGCCATATTTATTCTTCTGGGCACTTTGCAATGCCTGAGCATAATTGCTTCGGCCTAGACAACCTTTGAAAGGATAGCCCAAAGTGCCTGAAATGATATGATAAGTGAAGCTCCAGCTGCTGATTGAATAGATACGGCATGTGACTAATATGATGCAAATGAATTGGTTGAGGAGTGAAGGGATGGTAAATGTCACATTGTCACAAAAATGAATTACAGTAATTGTCCACATACGTGTTCCACATTTCACCATTTTTTAAGTCCTAATAGGTTTTCTTGATGACTATTAATAGTATTACACTCTAGCTGTCCATGCTGCTCTGCAGAAATAAAAGAAGTCATTCTTCTGTGGTTTTTATCATCTAAGTCAAATTAACGCATCAAATGATGATAGGCAAAGATGGAGGATTACAACAAACACATACTTGGTAATTGCTTTGTGTGTGTGTGCAGATTGATCTGATTTTAACTTTTCTTTCAAATAACCCAGGGCAAGAGAGGGGGAGCAGATGACAGTGGAGGGGAGCACAGGTCGGAGGTACAAGGATAGCCCAAAGAAGTAAAATTTGAAGATGCATTTGAAGGAGGAGAGCAAGGGCTCTTGGTGCTCTGAAGGAAGAAGACAGTCCCAGAAATAAGGGAGCAGTATGAAAAAAGAAACACATGGAAGCGCAAGACAAAGCAAGAAAAGGTGAACTCCTGGCCCCACTGAAGTCAATGGCACAACTGCCATTGATTTCACTCAAGGTGAGGGAAGTGGGCAGAGCTTTGGGTGCTAGATGCAGAGTAGCTGAAATTTGGGCTGAGACCTAGTCAGGGGCAGAGTGGTGGACTGTCCTGAAGATGATAGTAAAGAGTCTGAACCTGATGCAGAACACGACAAGAAGCTAGTGAGGACTCTTGAGGAAAGGGGTGAAAGGGAAGGATTGGCAGCAGGGCAAGACTCTTGGCAGCAATATGTTAAATGGTTAGCAGACTGGAAATGCAAAGAAAACTGGAGAGGAAAAATTATAGCCACAAACAGCTTTGTTTTGCAAAGCTACCTTACCAAATCAACAGGACTGGCTAGAGCTAAAACCTCAGTACCCACATGATTTATGACCTTTAATCCGTGGAATGACCTCCCCCTGTGCCTGATTGCATTTGGTGCCCTTTATGATGGACATTGACTAATTGACTATAATTAGAAAAACGTGCACAGGAAACAGACTGTTTTCTTCACTGAAAATCAATGTCTTGTGTGTGGCTTGCTTGCATTGCAGGGCTTTTCTTTGGACTGATTTCTGAATGTTTTGGAGGACAAGTCTTTGACTGATTCGAGTGGTCATTGAGATCTCTTAGGTGTTTATTGCTTCTCTCTCAGATTTTCTTTAAAATAGTGGCTACTAGGAGGCCTGGTCTTGCTTTGTGAGGGCATGTTTCCTATTGTCTTTGTAGGCATTATTGCCTACAACCTCTCCTTCACATATGAAAGGCACAATGGGGAGATTTACTTTCAGTGGTGCACAACCATAGGAGAGGTGACACCACCAAAGCTTTGTTTCTGGGAGGTGGAGCTTATGGGTTGGAGTTGAGTTGTAGAAATCTGCTACTGACAATAATACTACCTCATAGGGGAGCAGCAGCATCTAGTGGCACTAGACTGGGATCCAGAGTCCTGGGTTCTATTCCCAGGTCCATTATTGATCACAGACTATCCATCTTGGGTACAAGTCACTTTCCCTTTCTACTCTGTCTGTTTAGATTGTAAGCTGTGGTACAAGAAATATCTCGCTGTGTGTTTATACAATGTCTCACACAATGGGTCTTGGTTTCAGTTAGGGCCTGTAGGCACTATTTGGATACAAATAACCAATAATAACTGAATCCTTCCCCTTCCACTGAAAGCTTTATAAAATAGACACGTTTCATTATTTAGCCAAGAGTCCCACTGCCTTTGCTGCTTGAGTGTGTCTAATGACAAGCAGAGAACAGCTTTTCTCCGGGCCACAAAAAAACAAACCAGGAAGAAGCACAGACCAGACACTAACATTACTTAATCAAAAATTAACACAGACTGCTTGTTTTAGAAATCATGCAAAGAAGACTAGAAGTGGTGGTAAAATAATTTCAAATGATCAAAAGGCTGGGGGAAAAACCCAACATGCTGCACCTTCAGCATATTACATAATTTGTGAACTAACATACACATAGCATAAATCCTGAAGGGATTTCAATGCACAATTTCAATGCACAAACGAAAACTAAGTCCCCACCCCCTCACAAGTGAGTTTTGCTCCAAATCACTGATTTCCACAACCCCTCTGTATAATTAAAGCATTTTATGCCTTGTAATTGCCACATTAACTAAATGTTGCTGTTTATTATTAAATAATGAACCTCATTAGCATGTTCTGGTGAACTGAAATGCACGTGGTTGGATTTTGCATCTGTGAGTTCTGCCCTTGGTATTGTGTTGTCAGGCAGGCAGCCAGTAGCTACATAGCCTTTGAGGACTTGATTCTGCAAAGTGCTGAGCACTCTGGCCCTGATCTGGCAAAGCACTTAAACGCAAGCTTCCCTTTAAACAGGGGAGTAGTCCCATTGGAGTCATTAAAGTTAAGCACATACATGAGTACTTTGATCAGGGCCAGAGAGCTTGGCAACAGCTTGCAGGATTGAGCCCTGAATGAGTCAGTCAGTTGTAGTGGAAGTGTGGGGAAAAAAAGGTAGCATAAGTACTAGATAAACAGAGCAAAGCAGCATACCCAGACCTGAAGCCCTGGATCATTCTACCAACAGATGAAGATAAGGGGGAAGAATGACTCATCTGAACTATTACTGGAACCTATAATGTCCTCAGTAACTTAATAATGAATAGTGCTGACACATTTTGTTCTTCTATTGAAGTTTCCTTTTTTGATGCCCGTCCTTTTCATTTGAGTCTGACAGCAAAGTGAGAATATAATTTCACTGTTATTTCTCCATCCTTGTCTTAATCATTGAGTTTAATCAAACTTGGAACACGAATCTGGTCCTACCTATATTCACTGTCCCTACTGCCTCTCCCTAAAAACTTGGCAAAACTCCCTCCTCCTTTTACCTACTACGTCCAGCCCTTTCCCAGCCTCCCTTCCCCCTTCTCTCCCCCAGCAAAAGTTGAGGAGGGCCTCTTGCTCATAAGATGATACCTGACTGTAGAAGGAAGGCCAGACTCACTGTTATGCATTGTGGAGAAGCTGATGGCAAGGTGCTCCCATGCTATGGCAATGTCTTGAGTGCTATAGAAACACATATAAATAAGTGAGGCTTTCACAGTGATGCTGCACAAAGATAGCACAGAGCTAGGACTGTGCCAAAAACATTTCAGTCATTACATGAGTGGCTTGGCTCCACCTAAAAGGTTGCATTGGCACAGCTGGGCCGATGCAGCGGCACTGCTGTAGCGCTTCAATGAAGATGCTACCTATGCCAATGGAAGGGCCTCTCCTTTTGGTCGAGATAATCCACCTCTCCAAGAGGCAGTAGTTAAGTCGACAGGAGAAGCCCTCCTGTTGACAAAGTGCTGTCTACACTAGGAGTTAGGTCGGTATAACAGCATTGCTCTTGCAGACCAAGCCCCATATGAACAAGTCCAAGGCACTGAGATACTTTACGTTGTCTATTTTGCCTCACATAGAAAGTTTATAGGGACAGGGTACTGAAAAAGTTCAGTGAGGTAAAGGGAAGCGATAAGAGAAGAAGCCATTTTCTGAAAGTGGATTGATGACAGAAGGTTCTTACTGTCCTTTCATCTGGAATGGCAGGTTTTATATCTATGAAGCCTTTAGTTGTGCCTACATTTTCAACCCTCCCCCACATGCAAAACTCATGCAACTACAGCACTGAAAAATGGAGGGGCAAACAAACAAGTACAGGAAGTAGATCTAAATAATTGTATCTTTCAGCCATCCTGCATTTAGCTAATTAAAACCTAACCCTGAGAGCAGCATGAACTGAGACAAAAGAGTTTTTTCCAGTGTTTTGTAAATTTTCCCCCAGCTTGTACTGAGCGGACTGGAGTGTTTTACTGGTCTGGTCAGAGCACTTTGAGTTTGGAATGTTCTGTGAGATTTTTCAGGGCTAGCCTGCCCTGTAACATCTGTGATGTTTAGGTCACTTCTGACACCCATTATGGTACTCTGTGCCTGTACTAATCAATGATGACTTCTAGTGTATTTCCAGGAGGAACATTTTTTCAATCTGTACAAAGCTAAGTTGATTACAAGTGTGCAGTCAGCTAAGTATGTTTGCTGTTCTACTGATACATCATAGAACAATAGTTATGGAAGTTACACAGTCAGTACACAGCCTCACTTTTAAACTTTCTAAACTAATGTTGAGTAACAGGATTTTAAAATTTCAAACATATTAAAATATTCAAAATAGAATACCTCAGCACATAAAAGCAGCTAACTTAGATGTTCCACCAGCTTTTGAGTGAAAACAGAAGGTGGAAAAAGTAAAATAGTGCTTAAAAACTTGTTTTTTTTGCCACTCTGTCACATATCCTCCTTTTGAATCAAATAGTTCTATTTGCTCTTCAGAGCAGACTACCATAGTTAAAGAATATTTCAACTATCAGCAGTTTATTACACAGAAAAACTCACTCTCAGTAAAATTTTGATGTCCAGGATCCTCAATGGGGAACAATTTTTTCCTCCAAACTTTGATATAAAAGTTCCTGGATTCTATTTAGGAGGAAAAAGTCTTATCAGAGTTTTTGGCATCACATGCTCTTTTTTTTGTGCTCTGAAGCCACAACACTGTCATTAGTTGATAAAATTGACTAGCACTTTCTGATTATCTAAAATTACAGTGTCAGAATGCCATTTAACAGCATCTATCCTCATGTGTGGCACTGAACATGACTCTGGGGACAGGACACTGGAGGGAAGAGGTGAGGTGGACTGGGCAGGGGAGAAGTGGAGGGTAGGGTGTGCAGTAAGGCTGTGGTGAAGAGACCATGAGAGAGGAAGTAGGACAGGGGGTTGGAGAAAATCACCAGTTAGCACTGAGCAGAGGGTATCCAGTCAAAACTGTAGAAATGTAGTCTGCACACGCTATTTGTGAACATTGAAACAAAACACCTAGATCAGGGATTACTAGAATATGCACAAACCACATGCACTTTATTAAAAGTAGGAAAACATGACAGAACAAACATCCTTTTTAGAATGACAATAAGTCAATAGACTGAAAAAGATTTGGGGATTGTGGTAGGTAATCTGAACATGAGCTCCCAATGTGTCTATATGGCTAAAAGAGCTAATGCAATCCTAGAGATCTTATAATTGTCTGTGGTGCTTCTTGTCAAGGCTCTCTCTCTCCAGGCCTCTGTGCCTGGACAACTTCACAGTCCTATTCCTGCTTGGGCACGGTTTCTCCCCAGTCTCTGTATCTGTGGAGTCTCCCAGCCTTCCATTCCTTCTGGTCCCAGCCAGAGACTGCTCTGTCCAGCTGGTACAACTTCCTCAGCCAGGAACAGCAGCCTTCCTCCCCTGGCTCCAGCCAGAAATTGAGCTGTTCACCCTCTACAATTACTTTTATATGAGCCTGCTAGGCTCTAATTGGCTGTCTCCCACTGCAGCCTCTATAGGCAGCTTGGAGGACCTCACTCTACTGCCTTTTTCTGGGGTAGGGTGTGGTAGGCCCACAGGGCCTTCTGGGGCGGCTCAAAGGGTCTGGTACACCCCATCACAGTGCGGAATTAATTCCAGTTATGGGAGGAGGAGACAGAAGATATTAACTGAAAAAGCTAAAATTTCCAGGGATTTACAAATGGAACAGGTGAAAGTTGCAGGCTAAATATCTTGGCTAGCAACTGTCTCCCAGGGGTCACATAGGCATGGGAACTATGGGGGTGCAGCACCCTCAGGTTTTGCACAGGGTCCCGGCTGCTGGCCCCAGTCCCAGGGGCCCCGCTGTTGGTCCTGGTCCTGGCTGCTAGCCCTACAACCAGGGCTCTGCACGCATCCCCAGCTGTGGCCCCCCACCCCCTAAAGCCACAACCTTGCGCCCAGCCCCAGCTCTAGGGGGCGGTGAGGGGCATGGACAGGGATAGGGGGCTGCAGCTCAGCACCCCCACTCTAAAAACTGTTCCAGCGCCACTGAGGGGTTATATATGGGACCCATGAAAGTCAAGGAAAAACTTCCACTGAGTTCAATGGGGCAAGGATTTCACCCTAGGGGATATGGAAGTCAATGGAGCTATGACAACGTACATGAACTGAGTAGCTGCCTCATGTGTTCAGAGCCATGTAAAGGAAATGACAAAGAACAATAAGTGGATAAATCTATATTTGACTAGATAATCGAAGATTTCGGGGATGGTCTGATCAATTATAAAACTGTCTGTTTTTGCCTTTTTTGCACTCAATCCAGGTACTTCAGCCAGGAGCCCGTAAAGCAAGGCAATCTATCTATCTTATATAACGGTTTTATACTGCTGCCAATCACCATAGTATCTGAGCACCTTCCACATAAAATCAATAGCAATAGCAAAGCCTCGGGTAGATTTCATGATTCTGACTTTGTTAGGGGTGGGGTGCAGAGGGGAAATCTCTCACTTGTGGCAGGTCTACTAGTGGAAAATTAGTCCAATGAATATTTGAAATGACTGTGCTACTGAAAGAAAAGTGATCAGGCTTTTGCTAACCTGACTTATTAGAGTGCTTTAAACACCAAAGCACCTGCATTTTATTCTTCATGTAAATAAAAAAAATCTAATCAAAATAAGAATATGGAAGGCAGAAGGCTACAGGGACACCGTTCTCTATTGAGAGAGGCACTAATTAGCTCCATCAGATGCTTTTTTGTATTGCGTAACTATGTACACACCAAACAGTTGTGTAATCATAAAAAAATAACCCCATTTTCCTTTACTGGCACATGTATAAGGATTACAATTCTTTGCAACATAGAATTGCTATTTATTTTCATGTATAATTTGACTTTGATGGTTTCCCATGTAGAAATACAGATCAATACTGAAGGAAACTGCATTCCCTTAAATGAGATGAAAAACAAACTTGCTCTCCATGAACAATAAAACAATCCTAAAAGCAGCTCTGTGTAAACTCGAAAGCTTGTGTCTTTCGCTGACAGACGTTAATCCAATAAAAAGTATTACCTCGCCTACCTTGTCTCTCTAAATTCCTGAGAGATGCAGACCTGCTATTTGGCAGCCATGACCCCCATTATAGTCAGTAGGTATTGCGGGTGCTCAGCACGTTGCAGAATTTGTCCCTGATGCTTGCTGGAGTCTTTTTGCTCTTTGCAGTTGTTAAAAATGTCACACTAAAGGAAGTAATGTTGGAAATTCTGTGTCTGCCTCTTCTCTATTTCCAGTGAGCAATAAGTACTGAAAGTGAGAAATGTGAGTTTTCAGCTAAAGGTATTTTTCTTATGGTACAGCAAGGACCTAACTTATTTTAAAAGATTTTCTTTGTATCTGCACTTCATGGTTCTTTGTCTTGTTCCATTTTCTGTTCTACACATTAGGTTATCAAACTTGGTCAGTCTTGTTGTACATTACAGAGTAATAATACTAAGATAGCTCTGTCTAATATATTAAACAATAGAACATGTCAGAAAACTGACAATTTTATTGGGGGGAGGGGCAGAGTAGGGTTCAGAAAAACCATTCTGAAGATTAAGAGAGAGAATAGTAAACGAGGGCTTCACTCATTCCTTTTAACATGGCATCAGAGAGTGCTCAACTGTGGTACTCCACAAGGCTCAATCCTGTCTTCCCCTCCTATTCAAAATATATGTTTCATCTCTAAGCCCTGGTCTATACTATGCGTTGAGGTCAAATTTATTAGCATTAAATTGATTTAACCCTGCACCTGTCCACATGATGATGCCCTTATTTTCGACTTAAAGGGCTCTTAAAATCGATTTCCTTACTCCACTCCCAACAAGGGGATTAGCGCTGAAATCGGTTTAGCTGGGTCGAACTTGGGGTACTGTGGACGCAATTAGACGGTATTGGCCTCCGGGAGCTATCCCAGAGTGCTCCATTGTGACCGCTCTGGACAGCACTCTCAACTCAGATGCACTGACCAGGTAGACAGGAAAAGTCCTGCGAACTTTTGAATTTCAATTTCCTGTTTGGCCAGTGTGGCAAGCTGCAGGTGACCATGCAGCGCTCATCAGCAGAGGTGACCATGCAGAGCTTATCAGCAGAGGTGACCATGATGGAGTCCCAGAATCTCAAAAGAGCTCCAGCAAGGACTGAACAGGAGGTATGGGATCTGATCGCTGTATGGGGAGAGGAATCCGTGCTATCAGAACTCCGTTCCAGTTTTCAAAATGCCAAAACATTTGTCAAAATCTCCCAGGGCATGAAGGACAGAGGCCATAATAGGGACCCAAAGCAGTGCCACGTGAAACTTAAGAAGCTGAGGCAAGCCTACCAGAAAACAAAAGAGGCAAACGGCCGCTCTGGGTCAGAGCCCCAAACATGCCGGTTCTATGATGAGCTGCATGCCATTTTAGTGGGTTCAGCCACCACTACCCCAGCCGTGTTGTTTGACTCCTTCAATGGAGATGGAGGCAACATGGAAGCAGGATTTGGGGACGAGGAAGACATGATGATGAGGTTGTAGATAGCTCACAGCAAACAAGCAGAGAAACCGGTTTTCCCAACAGCCAGGAACTGTTTCTCACCCTAGACCTGGAGCCAGTACTCCCCGAACCCACCCAAGGCTGCCTCCCTGACCCACCAGGTGGAGAAGGGACCTCTGGTGAGTGTACCTTTTAAAATACTATACAAGGTTTAAAAGCCAGCATGTTTAATGATTAATTTGCCCTGGCATTCGTGGCTTTCCTGGATATACTCCCAAAGCCTTTGCAAAAGGTTTTTGGGGAGGGCAGCCTTATTCCATCCTCCATGGTAGGACACTTTACCACTCCAGGCCAGTAGCACATACAAGGGAATCATTGTAGAACAAAGCATTGCAGTGTATGTTTGCTGGCATTCAAACAACATCCGTTCTTTATCTCTCTGTATTATCCTCAGGAGAGTGATATCATTCATGGTCACCTGGTTGAAATACGGTGCTTTTCTTAAGGGGACATTCAGAGGTGCCCGTTCCTGCTGGGCTATTTGCCTGTGGCTGAACAGAAATGTTCCCCACTGTTAGACACGCGGTGGGGGGAGGCAAAATGCGACCTTGTAACGAAAGCACATATGCTATGTATGTAATGTTAACAGCAAGGTTTATCGTGAAAGAGTGTACCCATTGTTCTATAAAATGTGTCTTTTCAAATACCACTGTCCCTTTTTTTTCCTCCACCGGCTGCATGTGTTTCAAGGATCACAGGATCTTCTCCTTCCCAGAGGCTAGCGAAGATTAGAAGGTGAAAAAAACGCACTCGCGATGAAATGTTCTCTGAGCTCATGCTGTCCTCCCACACTGACAGAGAACTGACGAATGCATGGAAGCAGACAATGTCAGAGTGCAGGAAAGCACAAAATGACTGGGAGGAGAGGTGGTGAGCTGAAGAGAGGGCTGAAGCTGAAAGGTGGCGGCAGCGTGATGAGAGGAGGCAGGATTCAGTGCTGAGGCTGCTGGAGGATCAGACTAATATGCTCCAGCGTATGGTTGTGCTGCAGGAAAGGCAGGAGGATCACAGACTGCCGCTATAGACCCTGTGTAACCAACCGTCCTCCTCCCCAAGTTCCATAGCCTCCTCACCCAGATGCCCAAGAACGTGGTGGGGGGACCTCCGGCCACCTAGCCACTCCACCCCAGAGGATTGCCCAAGTAACAGAAGGCTGGCATTCAATAAGTTTTAAACTTTTAAAGTGCTGTGTGGCCTTGTCCTTCCCTCCTCCACCAGCCTCCTCCTGGGCTACCTTGGTAATTATCCCCCTATTTGTGTGATGAATTAATAAAGAATGTATGAATGTGAAGCGACAATGACTTTATTGCCTCTGCAAGTGGTGATCAAAGGAGGTAGGGAGGGTAGTTAGCTTACAGGGAAATAGAGTGAACCAAGGAGCAGCAGGATACGGACCCTGGACTTCAGGAAAGCAGACTTTGACTCCCTCAGGGAACAGATGGCCAGGATCCCCTGGGGGACTAGCATGAAAGGGAAGGGAGTCCAGGAGAGCTGGCTGTATTTCAAGGAATCCCTGTTGAGGTTACAGGGACAAACCATCCCGATGAGTCGAAAGAATAGTAAATATGGCAGGCGACCAGCTTGGCTTAATGGTGAAATCTTAGCGGATCTTAAACATAAAAAAGAAGCTTACAAGAAGTGGAAGGTTGGACATATGACCAGGGAAGAGTATAAAAATATTGCTCGGGCATGTAGGAAAGATATCAGGAGGGCCAAATCGCACCTGGAGCTGCAGCTAGCAAGAGATGTCAAGAGTAACAAGAAGGGTTTCTTCAGGTATGTTGGCAACAAGAAGAAAGCCAAGGAAAGTGTGGGCCCCTTACTGAATGAGGGAGGCAAGCTAGTGACAGAGGATGTGGAAAAAGCTAATGTACTCAATGCTTTTTTTGCCTCTGTTTTCACTAACAAGGTCAGCTCCCAGACTGCTGTGCTGGGCATCACAAAATGGGGAAGAGATGGCCAGCCCTCTGTAGAGATAGAGGTGGTTAGGGACTATTTAGAAAAGCTGGACGTGCACAAGTCCATGGGGCCGGACGAATTGCATCCGAGAGTGCTGAGGGAATTGGCGGCTGTGATTGCAGAGCCCTTGGCCATTATCTTTGAAAACTCGTGGCGAACGGGGGAAGTCCCGGATGACTGGAAAAAGGCTAATGTAGTGCCCATCTTTAAAAAAGGGAAGAAGGAGGATCCTGGGAACTACAGGCCAGTCAGCCTCACCTCAGTCCCTGGAAAAATCATGGAGCAGGTCCTCAAAGAATCAATCCTGAAGCACTTAGAGGAGAGGAAAGTGATCAGGAACAGTCAGCATGGATTCACCAAGGGAAGGTCATGCCTGACTAATCTAATCGCCTTTTATGATGAGATTACTGGTTCTGTGGATGAAGGGAAAGCAGTGGATGTATTGTTTCTTGACTTTAGCAAAGCTTTTGACACGGTCTCCCACAGCATTCTTGTCAGCAAGTTAAGGAAGTATGGGCTGGATGAATGCACTATAAGGTGGGTAGAAAGCTGGCTAGATTGTCGGGCTCAACGGGTAGTGATCAATGGCTCCATGTCTAGTTGGCAGCCGGTGTCAAGTGGAGTGCCCCAGGGGTCGGTCCTGGGGCCCGTTTTGTTCAATATCTTCATAAATGATCTGGAGGATGGTGTGGATTGCACTCTCAGCAAATTTGCGGATGATACTAAACTGGGAGGAGTGGTAGATACGCTAGAGGGGAGGGATAGGATACAGAAGGACCTAGACAAATTGGAAGATTGGGCCAAAAGAAATCTAATGAGGTTCAATAAGGATAAGTGCAGGGTCCTGCACTTAGGATGGAAGAATCCAATGCACCGCTACAGACTAGGGACCGAATGGCTCGGCAGCAGTTCTGCGGAAAAGGACCTACGGGTGACAGTGGACGAGAAGCTGGATATGAGTCAGCAGTGTGCCCTTGTTGCCAAGAAGGCCAATGGCATTTTGGGATGTATAAGTAGGGGCATAGCGAGCAGATCGAGGGACGTGATCGTTCCCCTCTATTCGACACTGGTGAGGCCTCATCTGGAGTACTGTGTCCAGTTTTGGGCCCCATACTACAAGAAGGATGTGGATAAATTGGAAAGAGTACAGCGAAGGGCAACAAAAATGATTAGGGGTCTAGAGCACATGACTTATGAGGAGAGGCTGAGGGAGCTGGGATTGTTTAGTCTGCAGAAGAGAAGAATGAGGGGGGATTTGATAGCTGCTTTCAACTACCTGAAAGGGGGTTTCAAAGAGGATGGCTCTAGACTGTTCTCAATGGTAGCAGATGACAGAACGAGGAGTAATGGTCTCAAGTTGCAATGGGGGAGGTTTAGATTGGATATTAGGAAAAACTTTTTCACTAAGAGGGTGGTGAAACACTGGAATGCGTTACCTAGGGAGGTGGTAGAATCTCCTTCCTTAGAGGTTTTTAAGGTCAGGCTTGACAAAGCCCTGGCTGGGATGATTTAACTGGGACTTGGTCCTGCTTTGAGCAGGGGGTTGGACTAGATGACCTTCTGGGGTCCCTTCCAACCCTGATATTCTATGATTCTATGATTCTAAGGGGCGGGGGGTTTCATCAAGGAGAAACAAACAGAACTTTCACACCATAGCCTGGCCAGTCATGAAACTGGTTTTCAAAGCTTCTCTGATGTGCACCGCACCCTCCTGTGCTCTTCTAACTGCCATGGTGTCTGGCTGCGCAAAACCAGTTTGCCTCAACTTCCCACCCCGCCATAAACGTCTCCCCCTTACTCTCACAGATATTGTGGAGCGCACAGCAAGCAGTAATAACAGTGGGAATATTGGTTTTGCTGAGGTCTAACCGAGACATTAAACTGCGCCAGCATGCTTTTAAACATCCAAATGCACATTCTACCACCATTCTGCACTTGCTCAGCCTCTAGTTGAACAGCTCCTGACTACTCTCCAGGCTGCCTATGTATGGCTTCATGAGCCATGGCATTAAGGGGTAGGCTGGGTCCCCAAGGATAATTATAGGCATTTCAACATCCCCAATGGTTATTTTCTGATCTGGGAAGAAAGTCCCTTCCTGAAGCTTTTGAAACAGACCAGAGTTCCTAAAGATGCGAGTGTCATGTACCTTTCCCGGCCATCCCACGTTGATGTTGGTGAAACATCTTTTGTGA
This sequence comes from Dermochelys coriacea, assembly GCF_009764565.3. Taxonomy (NCBI): domain Eukaryota; kingdom Metazoa; phylum Chordata; order Testudines; family Dermochelyidae; genus Dermochelys; species Dermochelys coriacea. The sequence continues at coordinate 77,253,772 of NC_050076.1, forward strand.
TCCACCCAGTGCTTGCAGCACTGTTGAAAAGTACCCCTTGCGGTTTATGTACTCGTCGGCTTGGTGCTCCAGTGCCAAGATAGGAATATGGGTTCCGTCTATGGCCCCACCACAGTTAGGGAATCCCATTGCAGCAAAGCCATCCACTATGACCTGCACAATTCCCAGGGTCACTACCCTTGATATCAACAGATCTTTGATTGCGTTGGCTACTTACATCACAGCAGCCCCCACAGTAGATTTGCCCACTCCAAATTGATTCCCGACTGACCGGTAGCTGTCTGGCGTTACAAGCTTCCACAGGGCTATTGCCACTCGCTTCTCAACTGTGAGGGCTGCTCTCATCTTGGTATTCTTGTGCCTCAGGGCAGGGGAAAGCAAGTCACAAAGTTCCATGAAAGTGTCCTTACGCATGCAAAAGTTTCGCAGCCACTGGGAATCGTCCCAGACGTGCAACGCTATGTGGTCCCACCAGTCTGTGCTTGTTTCCCGGGCCCAGAATCGGCGTTCCACTGCATGAGCCTGCCTCATTAGCACCATGATGCCCACATTGCCAGGCCCGTGCTTTGAGAGAAGTCTGTGTCCGTGTCCTCATCACTCTCGTAACCGCGCTGACGTCGCCTACTCGCCCGGATTCGCTTTGCCAGGTTCTGGTGCTGCATATACTGCTGGATAATGCGTGTTTAATGTGCTCCTAATTGCCAAAGTGATCTGAGTGGGCTCCATGCTTGCCATGGTATGGCGTCTGCACAGAAAAAAGGCACAGAACGATTGTTTGCCATTGCCCTGATGGAGGGAGGGGTGATTGATGACATGGCTTACAGAGTTGGCTTACAGGGAATTAAAATCAACAAAGGGGGTGGCTTTGCGAGAAACTGAATGGCCGCCTCAAGGGTAGAACTCAAAACCTCAAGGATAGAACTCAAAACTGGGTTTAGCAGGCCATTGATTTCACAGAGGGAGGGAGGGAGGAGAAAATGAATACAAATCTGGTCTATTTCTTGTTTTGAGCCACTTCATCTATCTTTATACATCATGCTGGCAGCAGACTGTGCAGTACGATTGCTAGCCATCATCACCTCTGGGGTGCTCGGCAGAAGACAGTGCAGTATGACTGCTGGCCTTCATCTTCTGCTGGCTGCAGATTAAAAGACAGTACACTGCCGGTAGGACTCAATCACCATGAGACAAAACAAGGGAAATGACCTGGCTGAGTCACTCCCATATTTGCCCAGGCACCCAGTTAAAAGAGCACTCAGGTCTACGTTGATGACGGCTACCAGTCATACTGCACTGTCTGCTGCCAAAAGGCAATAAACTGCTGCTGTGTAGCAATGCAGTACCACATCCGCCAGCACCCAGGAGACATATGGTGATGGTTAGCTGAGTGGGCTCCATGCTTGCCGTGGTATGGTGTCTGCACAGGTAACTCAAGAAAAAAGGCGCAAAAAGATTGTCTGCCCTTGCTTTTATGGAGGGAGGGAGGGAGGGAACGGGGGCCTGACGATATGTACCCAGAACCACCCGCAACAATGTTTTAGCCCCATCAGGCACTGGGATTTCTACCTCGAATTCAAATGGGCGGTGGAGACTGCGGGAACTGTGGGATAGCTACCCACAGTGCAACGCTCCGGAAGTCGACGGTTGCCTCGGTACTGTGGACACAGTCCGCCGACTACATGCACTTAGAGCATTTGTGTGGGGACACACTCACTCGACTGTATAAAAACGCTTTCTACAAAACCGACATCTATAAATTCGACCTAATTTCGTAGTGTAGACATACCCTAAGGGAGATCACAAGACCCAATAGACGCCTGTGCCAACAGTACACAGATGACAAAATTCTATCTCCCAAGATTTTAGAATGAGCTCAGATTTACCATGATGAGAGAGAAATGTAAGACTTCTCTTTTGACAATGCTGGAAACATAACCCAACAACCATTCCCAGGAGGGAGGCAAGAGGCGGAAGAGAAGAAGACACAAAAGACATTATTCACTTGAGCTGGTTAGGAATTCTCTGCTGGAATTGTTTTCCTATAGAGAATGCAGTTTCTGCAAAATCAAAGTTTTCCATGGGAAAATCAAAATGAAATATTTAGTTTTAGGTCCATTTGATCCAAATTGGAATGCTTAGTTGTTTTTTTAAAAAATGTTCAGTTTAGCATCAGTTCAGCAAAACATTAAACTGCATTTGCCTCTCAGTGCATTGCTTTACTGGAGTTGTTGTATGGACCTCCAGTCTCTTCTACAGGCTGTGTTCCCTGGAGGTCTACCTATCCCATAATGTAATATAGCTTTCCCTCTGACTGAGCTGCATGGTGCATCATGGGAGTTAGTTGACTTGGTACATTATGGGAGATGTAGTTTGGCCAGAGAACTTGTCCTGTAGGGGAGAATGGGGACATCAATTTCCTGAACTACAACTCCCATAAGGCAATGCAATGCTATGAGATAGACCAAAACAAAGCATTTTGATTCTTGGGAAGATCAAAATGTTTTGATAGAAAATGTCAAAATGAAACATTTCAACATTTTTGAATTGAAACTTTTTCAAACTTTCCATTCTGTGAAAAATTTTGAAATGTCAACTTTTCACCCCAATTTAGGATGAAAATGAATGCGGAAGTATTGGGATTTCCTGTGGACTGGAAATTCCTAATTTCACTCCACACTATTATCTATACACTCCAAACATGTAATCTGAGGAAGAGATTTTGGGGTTGAATTTTCCTCTAAATAATATTGTTAGTCAGATTGTGAACTCTTTGTCCTGGCCCTGTCTTTTGGTTCTGAGTTTGTACAGCAACTTGCACAATGGGGTCCTAGTTCATGACTGCAATATAAATAATAATGCAGAGAAATGGATGCACTGGACATACTTAAATTACTCAGAGCACTGTAAATTTACATTGTACTTGACTTTCAGTAGGTACAGATCAATCCCTTTATCAGTCAGATCTTTCCTGCTAATTTTGGAAAATACAGTTCTACATTCTGTTCTATGACTTGTGGTATGCAGGAAGTCGGATTAGATCACAGCTGTCCATTCTACTCTTAAATGCTATGAAAAGGAACCTGCTATTTTCATGTGCATGTAGTTCATCCAATCAGTGAACTTATTTATTGAAGTGTAAGTGTGGGTGGCTCATTGATCTAAGCTCAGTTTTAAATTTAGACTCCTTAGAAATTGGGTCCAACCCTGACATGGTTGGTATAGTCCTTCATTCTTATGAAGTAGATAAAAGTCCCCATATAGTGTACAGTGTGGAGGTCTTTTGGATGTGACCTTAACAATGAAGGTCTGCATCTGTTTTCAGGAAAAATTACTCTCTCTCTCTCCACTGTAGTTGGGCTTGAAAGGAATGAATTTTTCAGTAAATGCTAGTAAATCTCAATTTCAGAGTACACACACAAACCGACTAAAAATATTTCCATTGATAATAACGGAAATTTACAGATAGGCAAAGTAAGAAAAATACTGCCTGAGAACTTATTAGAGTCAGAATCCAGTGATTTAGACTTTTGAATTAGGTATGTTACAAATGGATTAGCAAATGAATAGTGAAAATAGGTCTGATTAGTTGATTTAAGGATATTTCCTTTGTATATTTTGACATTGAGTTAGATGTTGATAGATGCCTCATACCAGGCTTCTGATACAAGAGTTTATGTCTCAGGCTCTCTTCCTACTACAGACATGTTGGCAGTTTGTGTTTTAATGGTTATAAATATTTAACTTTTTGAATCTCAGCGTCTACTGTCATTAAATATTTGTCTGACCACCACCTCCAATAACTTTCTGCAACTGTGGGAATTTAAATCAATAAAAATATTTAAAAATGCTTCAAATTATCCATTGAGATTATCTGTTAAAATTATTAAAAATTCCATTCTGCCAAGCCTAATTTTAGGTCAGCGTGCTGTGAGTAAAGAGAGGTAGCAAATGGTTTTCCCATCCTATAAAAACTTTCATGGTTTAAAAAAATCTTCCCATTGTTCATTGGGACAAATCTGAGACCTTTCAAAGTGTTTCATGGAAAAAACAGGGGGCGGGGGGGGGGACGAACTCCTGCATCTGAGAAAAGCCATAGCTTGATAGTCAGGGCACTCACCTACATTATGGGACACACAAGTTTAACTCCTTGCTTTGCTGATTCAGACTAGTGACTTGAACATGAGTCTCTTACATCCCAGGTAAGGACCCTAACATGCAGGATATTGGGTATCCTGGGGTGGGCCTCTCTTTGTGGTTTTGACCAGAAATTTCCCCCTCAACCTGAGAAACTTTCCCAATGAAAGTTTCGTTGAAATGGACACATTCCCATGAAAAGTTTTAGATTTGATGAATCAGCATTTTCCAATAAAAAACATTTTGTGAGAAAATTCCTGACAGATCTAACTATGAGCTGGTTAGCTGCCACAGTCCCTGTAAACAGGACCACATGTGTTTCCATGGAACTCTGTGGGACTCGAACTAGAAAGAACAATCCTTGTATTACTTATGTATTCCAAAAACTTTTATTCTCTAGTCTAGTCATACCCATCTTCACTATCTCTGTTATTGTGCTGTGGTTTTATTTTGCCATTCTATGACATTCTCTGTCTCTTTGTATCGTTCTGTATTACAGAATAATGTATTTTAAACATATTATATTGTAGCAATGCTTCAAAAATAGACAATAGTAATATGAGCTCCCAAAAGAGAACTTTATTACAGAGCTGGTTTTATTCTACTTGAAAGTTTCAAAACTATGTGTGCATGCATGTGTCTCTACTTATTTATCATGTTTCTGCTCACAAACTGGGTGTATGCACCTACAAATAACTGGGTACGTGTATGTGAGGAATGAGGAACTATAAGTGGTATTTATTATGAATAGGATGCAAGCCGGTGTGTGTGTGTTTATGATCGGTGACTTGCTATAAGGTTAGATCAAAAGGGGATGTTAAAGGCACTAAGAAGGACAGGTAAAACTGTACCAGAGACATGAGTCCTTGAGGAAGTGATGGGGAAGCTGTTCGTTGGGGAAGACCCCATACTATTACCTAGTTCTTACATAGTGCTTTTCATCATTATATCTCAATGTGCTTTACAGAAGAGGGAACTGAGGCAGAGAGTCTTGCCCAAGGTCACCCAGCAGGTCAGTGGAGGATCCAGGAATGGAACATGGGTCTCTTAAGTCCCAGCTGAATGCTCTATCTACTAGGCTAGCTGTCCAAACCTACTTAACTCTTGCCAGGCTAAGAATGGTTTACTTGTCCCAAGGCTAAGCCTAAAATTAAAAAAGAGTCAATTAAACACTAGTAGACCCCAGTTGAGGGTGGAGTGGCTGGAAGCTGCTCAGGGTATCTGTGTGAGCTGACCAGCTGGCAAGGAGACATAGCCCCTGCTGCTGCTTCTGCCTCTCTCTGTCAGTCTGCTTTTTCATGGCCCAGAGATGGAGGTGACTGGGCTATATGAAATGTACCAAAGTTTGCAAGGAAAGATTAAGGTTTAGATAAAGGGAAATGTGCGCAGAGACTTTTAGAGTATTAACCTTTTGCTCTGCATGCTTTGTACCTTTGGTGAATGGATAAATGATAATTGGTTTTGAAGAAGCTGGTTTTGAGCTGCTTTAACCATCTTGCTCTGGCCAAAGATCCCTGGAGTGAAAAGGATAAAATGTTCCAAACACAGTTGGGCCTATCACATTAATATGGGTGGGAAATGGTGCCCAGAGGCCCTGGTCCAAAGTGATTGAACCACATGGTTCTGCCCAGAGTGAGATGCAGGAGGCCAGGCCTGTCACCTAAAGGGTCCCACCCGAGAGATACTAAAGAGATACAAAGGACAGTTTGCCCCACAATGCTGACAACATCTAACTAGCCTTTTGTGTGTAATCATAGCAGCATTAAATAATTAGGCATTTGAGTTCATGCAGCTTTGAAACAATTTTTATACAGATACAGGGTAATTTCAGTCTTGACTATGCATCATTGCTTTTTGTGTCTAATACATACACTTTTTATACAATGTGTGTTTATAGAACATTGGTCAGGGAGAATGTTCTTATAAGAAAGAAAGGAAGTTAATGGACATCACGGATTGAAAAAAGAAATGCAATACTAAACGCTGCCAGTAGATGGCACCATCTTTTCTCTAAGGATTACGTTTGGGGAAGGGACTTTTCTTGGAGATAAACTGAGAGAGAAATGGCTAAGAGATTATAGCAGATGTTAGTTGTATCACCTTTTGGTGCCAGTTAATGTTGTGTCTGGAAGAAAAAGATTTGTTTGATTAATGATTTTTCCTGGTAGTAAATAGAGTTGGACCTTGCAAAGGGAACTAAAACCAATAGTAAAAGGTTCTATAGCCATATAAATAAGAAGAAAACTAAGAAAGAAGAAGTGGGGCCGCTAAACACTGAGGATGGAGTGGAGGTTAAAGATCATCTAGGCATGGCCCAATAGCTAAACAAATACTTTGCCTCAGTCTTTAATAAGGCTAAAGAGGATCTTAGGGATAATGGTAGCATGACAAATGGGAATGAGGATATGGAGGTAGATATTCCCATATCGGAGGTAGAAGCGAAACTGAAACAGCTTAATGGGACTAAATCGGGGGGCCCAGATAATCTTCATCCAAGAATATTAAAGGAATTGGCACCTGAAATTGCAAGCCCATTAGCAAGAATTTTTAATGAATCTGTAAACTAAGGAGTTGTACCGAATGATTGGAGAATTGCTAATATAGTTCCTATTTTTAAGAAAGGAAAAAAAAGTGATCCGGGTAACTACAGGCCAGTTAGTTTGACATCTGTAGTATGCAAGGTCCTGGAAAAATTTTTGAAGGAGAAATTAGTTAAGAACATTGAAGTCAATGGTAAATGGGACAAAATACAACATGGTTTTACAAAAGGTAGATCGTGCCAAACCAACCTGATCTCCTTTTTTGAAAAAGTAACAGATTTTTTAGATAAAGGAAACGCAGTGGATCTAATTTACCTAGATTTCAGTAAGGCGTTTGATACCGTGCCACATGGGGAATTATTAGTTAAATTGGAGAAGATGGGGATCAATATGAACATCAAAAGGTGCATAAGGAATTAGTTAAAGGGGAGACTGCAACGGGTCCTACTGAAAGGCGAACTTTCAGGCTGGAGGGAAGTTACCAGTGGAGTTCCTCAGGGATCGGTTTTGGGACCAATCTTATTTAATCTTTTTATTACTGATCTCGGCACAAAAAGTGGGAGTGTGCTAATAAAGTTTGCAGATGATACAAAGCTGGGAGGTATTGCCAATTCAGAGAAGGATCGGGATATTATACAGGAGGATCTGGATGACCTTGTAAACTGGAGTAATAGTAATAGGATGAAATTTAATAGTGAGAAGTGTAAGGTTATGCATTTAGGGATTAATAACAAGAATTTTAGTTATAAGTTGGGGACGCATCAATTAGAAGTAACGGAGGAGAAGAAGCACCTTGGAGTACTGGTTGATCATAGGATGACTATGAGCTGCCAATGTGATATGGCTGTGAAAAAAGCTAATGCGGTTTTGGGATGCATCAGGAGAGGCATTTCCAGTAGGGATAAGGAGGTTTTAGTACCATTATACAAGGCACTGGTGAGACCTCACCTAGAATACTGTGTGCAGTTCTGGTCTCCCATGTTTAAAAAGGATGAATTCAAACTGGCGCAGGTATAGAGAAGGGCTACTAGGATGATCCGAGGAATGGAAAACTTGTCTTATGAAAGGAGACTTAAGGAGCTTGGCTTGTTTAGCCTAACTAAAAGAAGGTTGAGGGGAGATATGATTGCTCTCTATAAATATATCAGAGGGATAAATACAGGAGAGGGAGAAGAATTATTTCAGCTCAGCACCAATGTGGACACAAGAACAAATGGGTATAAACTGGCCACCAGGAAGTTTAGACTTGAAATTAGACGAAGGTTTCTAACCATCAGAGGAGTGAAGTTTTGGAATAGCCTTCCAAGGGAAGCAGTGGGGGCAAAAGATCTATCTGGCTTTAAGATTCTACTCGATAAGTTTATGGAGGAGATGGTATGATGGGATAATGGGATTTTGGTAAGTAATTGATCTTTAAATATTCAGGGTAAATAGGCCTAATCCCCTGAGATGGGATATTAGATGGATGGGATCTGAGTTACCCAGGAAAGAATTTTCTATAGTATCTGTCTGGTGAATCTTGCCCATATGCTCAGGGTTTAGCTGATCGCCATATTGGGGTCGGGAAGGAATTTTCCTCCAGGGCAGATTGGAGAAGCCCTGGAGGTTTTTCGCCTTCCTCTGTAGCATGGGGCACGGGTCACTTGAGGGCGGATTCTCTGCTCCTTGAAGTCTTTAAACCACGATTTGAGGACTTCAATAGCTCAGACATAGGTGAGGTTTTTCGTAGGAGTGGGTGGGTGAGATTCTGTGGCCTGCATTGTGCAGGAGGTCGGACTAGATGATCAGAATGGTCCCTTCTGACCTTAGTATCTATGAATCTATGTCTAAAATACTCTTGTTCCTTCATGAGAAAGAGCACCTCCTTCACTCAGTGCTTTGCAATGTTGACTATGGTGCTGTGAAGTTGTGAGTCCTTTAGTGAGCTGCACAACTTAAAAGAACAGAAAAGTATCATCATCAACATTTAAAGTGACATGTTCCTGTTGCCGTGGAGTTTGATGTCTTTGGCCAATGTCTCATAAACCCCTGGCTTTTTCTACTAGCAGGATTCATCTAATGTCCCACTGGAGTAGAATGTATAGTGCACCATCTCATTTGTCATGGTATTACAATGGTAAATTTAAAAGGAGTTAGATACCTTTTGTATTGATTCTTAATTAATTGCCTTAGCTGAGCACTGTACAGTGGAATAACTTTTATTTCATTTTCTGTGCACTTACTGAAACTTTGCGGGAGCGCTTTGCCAAAAGGAAACATACCTCAGCAATGACTGCATCTGTATCTCCTATTGTCCATTAAATGATGAGATACTGACAGGCATTGCTGGTTTTTATTTTACTAACTTGATTTTTTTTATGAGTGCTTGCATTCAATCATAATAAATGCCTATTCCATGATTTTTCTGTCATTGTTGCAGATCTTCAGGGTGATGACTCTTTAAAGAAAGCCAACATGAGCCTTATTGTAAATTGGAAACTACAGAAAGGCATCTCTGACATGAATTTTTTATAATTTCTGTTAAACGTTATGGGTGATATAATTGAAATCTGTTTTTGTATTGCACTGAAAGCCCATCATAAGCACTTACATTGCTAAATTAACCAATGTGCTGTATTTACCGAAGTAATTAAAAATCCAGCAGGTTAGAAAATGGAGATGCTGGATAGAGGCATTTGCATTATGTAGTGCTTGATCACTGTAATCACTGTTAAAACTCACGTTGACTTCAATGGTGCCAAATCAGGCCCTAGAGGCTTATAAGATCATAGAAGACTGAGCAAGTAAGGCAGACAAGAGTCCAGCCTAAAATATTGGTGCTATTTTAAAGTCTTGGAAGGGGAATTTATCACGAACACCCCATGGAGAGGAGGAATTAATGATAGATCTCACACAAGCTGGAGTTAGGTGGGAGCCACTGAAGAAAATAAAATAGTTTATGCTTCTCTATAGTGCTGTACTAAGGTCTGATCCTGCACCATTCCAGTCAATGGGAGTTTTCCCACTGATTTAAGTGGGAGCAGGAATCAAAGGCAGAATAGTCTCTTTGATTCACTTTACCTTTCTGAACAATGAGTAAATTATATCATAATATGATGTCTGGAAATTTAAGCTGGGCAAATTCAGACTAGACATAAGGTATAAATTTTCAATAGTGAAAGTAATTAACCATTGGAACAATTTACCAATGTTCATAATAGATTCTCCATCATGGACAATTTTTTAAATCAAGATTGGATGCTTTAGAAATTATTTTGGGGAAGATCTCTGGCCTGTGTGATACAGGAAGTCTGACTACATGATCACAATGTTCCCTTCTGGCTTTAGAACCTATGAATACACCGGACCCTCACTAGAACGCAGGATTTGGGATCCATGCGTGGGACCATGTTAACACAGGGACCGCGTTAAAATGAATTCCAATTAAGGTAATTAAATTTGGGATCCATGGCTGTGACTGCGTTATATGCGAATTTGCGCTATATAGATGAGCTTTCTAGTGAGGGTCCTGTGTACTTTAAGGGTGTTGAGAATCTGAGCCTATGTCTGAAGGCTACCGCTATATGAATTGAAAGGTATAGTGGATATTTATGGCTGGATCTGACCCCCATCAGTCAGTTGTAGTCTTTTCATTCACTTCAATGCAATTTGGACCAGATTGTTAGAGAATATATCATTTTAAGTTAATTCTGAAAGAATAAGTCTCTGCATAATTTATACTGTAATATGATTTGAATGAGTTTGAGCAACAATCTTGTCTGATTCTTAGGAAAAACATACCTGGCTGAATGGCTGTAATAGGCAACATTTTAATGCATTGAGTAAAGATGAAGTGTTGAATTCATAAGGAGCATACACTATTCTGTGATTTCTCTATGGTGATTTCTCCTGTACTGCACTAACTTGTGCACTTAGGTCCTGACCTTGCAAACTTTATTTATGTGAATAATGCTTACTTGTGCAAGTAGGCTCACTGGCTTCAGTGTGGGTAAAGGTTGTGGAACTGGGCACAGGGGCTGTAAGCTTTTCAGAAGAAGGGCTTGTTACCTGTTTGGCACAGTTCACCAAAAGGGCTGAATACCTATAGTGATAAACAATAACAAAGTATTAACAAGATCCCATTATCAAAGCAATTTGAGTGCTACAGAAAATGACCTTACAGTTTAATTTTACAAATGGGTGCCTAAAATTAGGCACCCAAATATATGCTAATTTAGGTGCCTAAAACAGATATTTAGGTGCTTAACTGTGGATGCAAATGTTTAAGTTTAGGCAACCAAGCTAGATAATGCATCTTCCAATGTGTATTTTCTAAAAACCTTTGAATGCTATATGTAAAATAAATAATCCCTTGAATATAAAATCCCTATTTAACATTGTAAACTGTTCTACAGGCAATCCTTCCTCTTCATGAAAACAAGGTATTCAACTCATTACAAAAGATGTTCTTAAAAAATTACCTCTGTATCACAGTAGACCAGCTATGGAGGAATAACTCAGACACAAACATGTTTACCTGTTAATAAAGTCAAAATGGATAACAAGAAAAGGGTGTCTGATGGTCCATTCACAATGCAGCAAAGGCATAAAAAAAGTTAAGTATTAATTCTGTGGGGACATGGGCAGAGATACATGCAGAGAAGATAAATAATAGTTGACTCCTACCTTGTGTCGGTATTGTGTAGGTTAGTGGAAAATCAACATCGATGGGCATGACCTCTTAAAGCCAGAATCTGGAAAAGATAACAAGCAGAATAAGAATGATACTTTGCACTCAACTGCTTCTTTTCCCAAGAATCTCAAAGTGCTTTACAAACATTAATTTATCCACACAACATTCTGGTAGTTGTTGTTATTACCCTCCTATAAAACGGTAGACCAAGGCACAGAGAATTTGAGGCCAATATTTTTATAGTGTCACTAATTTGGGGTTACCTTAGTTTTTTGAGTGTCCAATGTGAGACATCTAAGGGGCATGATTGCTCAGAATTACTGGGCATCCACAGCTCCCATGCAGCAACAACTGCTCAGCATGTCTGAAAATCAGGTCCAAGGTATCTAAAGTTGGTTACACCAAAAAAGAGGCACCTCAAATGAGTAGATACTTTTGGAAATTGTGTCCTGAATGACTTGGTGAATATTCCACAGTAGGTCAGGGGCAGAACTGCAAACAGAGTCTAGGAATCTTGACTCTGTCCCTGGTTCAACTGTCTAGACCAAACTCCCAAAATAGAAAACAAGTTTGTCTGCAAAAGGAATAGGGCAGTAGCATGTGTACACAGAACTGGCTATTTGGCTGGAATTTACACATTTATTGAGTATTTATAGAGTAGCAGCCGCACATGAGTCAGGGAGATTTCTTAATTTTTTAAAAAGTAAATACCATACTAAAAATGCAAAGAATAGTATTCATCCAGGGCATGGTGATGGAGAGGATCAGACCTAAGATTTTGAATTCTTATTAGCATACAATTATATCTTACTTTTATTAACACAAAACATCTGTGAATTTAAACAGATGTGGAGATTCATTGAAAGAGGATCTTTCTGTGGCTTCAGAACATTAAATGTGTCAGTTTTTAACAACTCTTTTAGATTCCCTCTTGGGTTTCCGTCTTATGAATCTGCTACTGAAGAAAGTGAAGGGTAGCATTGGTAGGATGACCCAAAGACCCAATGGAAGGACTCCCATTGACTTCAATAGCATTTAGATTGGGGCCTATATCTTAGTATAGCACTGGCATGTGGGTAGTTATTACAGAAATGAGGCCCCCTGATTCCCAGATATTGTACAGTCCATTTGCTCCTTCCTCCTACGTGGTTCTGTGTCCCACCTTAGGCCCAATAGGTCCTGGTAGATGGATCTTACTGGATTCTCAATGTGCAGTGTCTGCACCTAGTGGTGAGATGAATAAATTAATACGACATTACAAATTAAAATCAATCAAGGACCAAGCAAGATTAAAAAGGAGCAAACACTTTACTAGGGGAAAGAACAGAATTAACTAATAAAGGTTAAGGAATGCAACTGGGTGAAGAGAAAAGACAAGGAAACCAAGAGGAAGTGATGAATGAATATGTTAAACCGCACAATTATCAGACCTTTCTACACATAAAAACAGCCCATCAAATAACTAAAAGTAGTCAAAATCTCCCACAGAATATAAAAAGCAAATGGGTGCAAGGCCAGAATCTGCCCACAGGACCTGGGTGGTCATTGTATATACTGGTCTTGTGTTGGAGCTTTATCAGGCTGCTTGTACAGTAAAACAAACACATGTGGCAGGTCTACTTGTCGCTTACGGGGGGTGTTGTGTCACACACCCCTTCATGTCTGGATGAGCCTGTGCACCTATTGATCAGATCTTTCCTCACCCCAGGGCCTTTTACTAGCTAGCTAGGTATGGAGGGCAACCAGTGCTCACTGTTGTGATGTCCTACTGTGAGGCAGGCAGATCTATCATGGGAAGGAGCAGATCCTCAGTCACTCCCATCCTGGCCTTCCCTTGGTTTCTAGAAGAAGGGAGGCAGGGGTGAAAGTAACTTAAAGGACTTGCCAGTACTCCAGAGTCCTGAGGAGGGGGAGGGGCCTCAACTGGAAGAAGCCTCTACCAGAAGAGGCGGGGCCTTTAAATCCCCAGGCCCTTTAAATCTGGATTTAAAGGCCCGGGTCTAGGGCTGTAGTAGCAGCAGCTGGGAGCCCTGGGCCCTTTAAATCACCCCCCGAGCTCCCAGCTGCAGAGGTGGCTGGGAGCCCTGGGGCTCGGGGGCGATTTAAAGGGCCCGGGGCTCTAATTGCTGCTATTGCAGTGGAGCCCTGGGCCCTTTAAATTGCCGATGGAGCCCCGGGTGTCCAGCAGCAGGGCCCGGGGTTCTGGTTGCCGCTAACCTCTAGGGCCCTTTAAATCATCCCCGGAGCCCTGGGGTCACTACCCCAGGGCTCTGGGGACTATTTAAAGGGCCCGGGGCTCCTGCTGCTTCTACCACCCTGGGCCCTTTAAATAGTCCCCGGAGCCCTGGGGTAGCAGCAGCGGGGCTACAGTGGCATTTAAAGGGCCTGGGGTGGTAGTGGCGGCAGGAGCCCTGGCCCTTTTAAATCGCCACTCAAACCCCGCTGTTGCTACCCCAGGGCTCTGGCAGCGGGACTCCATCAGCAATTTAAAGGGCCCGGGGCTCCAACCACTGCTGAGAGCTCTGGGCCCTTTAAATTTCAGCCTGAGGAAGCTGGTCCACCTCAGTACGATGCACCAGCCCTTGCCGGCAGGGGTGGCAGGTTTGTAGAAATGTTGGTGATGCCCAGAACCTGCCCCTGATTGGCAGTGCAGGAGGGATTGGGGTGCAGGCTCTGGGAGGGAGTTTGGGGATGGGAGGGGATGTGGGGTGAGGCTGGGGATGGGTTTGGGGTGTGGCTGGGGATGAGGGGTTTGGGGTGTGGGAGGGGGCTCACGGCAGAGGCAGAGGTTTAGGGAGCGGGGGGGGAAGAGGGCTCTGGCTGGGGTTGGAGATGAGGGTTTGGGGTGTTGGAGAGGCTCAGGGTTAGGACAGAGGGTTGGGTTGTGGGAGGATGAGGGCTCTGGCTGGGGGTCTGGGGTGGGGCAGGGCTGGGGGTGAGTTTGGGGTGCAGGCAGACTGCCCCAGGACTGGAGCCAGAGAGGAGGATTCTCCCCAGCTCTCTCCCTGCCGGCAGCAGTGAGCTTTGGGGTAGAGGCCCCCCTCTCCCCCCTGGTAGCACACTCACCCCCACCACTGTCTCTGCATGTGCTCCTAGGGCCCCTCTTAGGTCCAGGAATCTCCCTCGCCTCCCCTGTGGTGGGTGCCTGGGGGGGGCTGCCCCTCACTGTAGCCTCACTGGGGGTGGGGGATGGGGACGGGGCTGCCCCTTGCCCAGCGTGGGGCAGGAGCCATGACTGCGCGGGGGGGCAGCTGTACTGCTGGAGGGTCCTGCCGGAAAATGAAAGGGTCTGAGGGGGAAGAGTAGTGGTTGGGGGCACTAGGACCCTGTGGCGGCAGTTGATGCAGGGAGGCAGCATGGATCTACAGGGGAGAGACAGGGATGCTCTGCTCCATTACCCAGGGAGGCACGCAGGGGCAGCAAGGGGGGGGGCAGGGTGTGGGACCAGGGGGAGACCTGGCCCCGAACATTGGTGGAGCCCGGCCCTCGGGACCTCAATATTGCCGGAGCCACGAGCCCATATAACTCGCCTCTGCTGTTTGCCGGCACACTGTATCGGGGCATACCGGCTTACTTTCACCTCTGAAGGGAGGCCTAAAAGTCGAAGCTGGCAGACTCTGCCTATGGAGTCTGGGGGCTCCTTCTCTCCCTCTGTATGGTTGGTGATTGCTTGGGCAGAGGGCTTGGATTCTCTCTGCCGATGCTTTCACTGGCCAAACTGTGTCAAAGACAGTTAGCTGAGGGCGAAGGGAGCACCTGGATGCTTGCGGTCAGCTGGGCCCTCTGGCTGAGATGCAAAATGGAGTTTTCTCCTGTACTCTGCATAGAGCACTCAGGAGCTGTTGCATTCTCTTGCTAGCAGCCCATGCCTACCATCTGACTGTCTTCCTTCAAATACTGTCTGTCCATGTTCCGTGCATATATATGAGCAGTCTCAGACATGTGCTCGCTGTTGGAGCCTGCATTTGGTTGCCTTGAAATGTTAGTCAGGTTCCTGGCCTGGTAACATCTCCTCTTCTTGTCAGTCCCAGCACTGACTGCTGGCTGGAGTCTCAAGCACAGGATCAAGAGGCGGTTTCATATGTTGCTATCATTAAAAGAGAGACTACATGAAGACATATGAGCAATTACCAGAGTTAACGTTGAACTTTTAATATTAACTCTACAATGTCTTGATCTTTCAGTGTTTGATTTTTCAGCCTTAATGTCGCTTAATGCTATTGTGTGGTGTTGTTTTTTTAATATATGTACGTATGCAACACCCTCTTGAGATCTTATATTTCCTATGGTTATAAAATATTATTTAGATGCATAGATACGAATAGTGAAATTACAAATATTGTTGTATTTGGAAACCTGTCCATGTTATAGATGTTTCATATTTGATTGGATATCTCGCATCAAATGAAAATTTGACAGGTATGAATGATCTGAAGGAGGTAGAATCTAGACAATATTAGACTAGTATGGGCTGATCGTAATCAAACATTGGGAGACCAAATTCCAGGAATCAGAATGGAGCGAGAGTCCAAAGGGCTTGAATTCATTACTCCCTGCCATTTTCACTCTGTTGAGATCTGTGGGTTGAAGGGTGAAGTGAGTGTGTGCAGAAAACTTTGTAAGAAACATAGGTGATCTACCTTTGTAGCTAAAATAGCTACTTATTAATCAGAGACTGCTATAAGCACCTTCATGTCTGGGCAGTGGTCCTGATGTGCCATAAAGAGCAAGGGTAGTGTGTGTTAGGGATATGGAAAAAGGGAGCGCATAATAACAAGGGAACCTAGCCAAATCCATAATGAGTGTGTTATATTGTTACCTTCCAATCTAAGATTACTGGCTTTCAAAAGAAACTTGTACAGGAACTCTTTAAGGCCAACATTAGGCTGTCAGTTTTTGGCATGTAGAGATTCTTATCAGCTCATGAATCAAAGTCATTTTTTCTGAAGAATGAGTTCTGTCAGCCACCTTGGGGACGTGAGTAGATGTTATCCAATTGCTGCCTGCCCAGCAGTTAGCTGCACTCAAAGGAAAATAAATTAATCGTTCTCTTATTTTGTTTTCTTTTCCATTCTGGTACCTGAACAGCACAGCTCTTCCCTGAGAAATATCGCTTTTGTCTGATTTTGCATCATAAAATACAACAGGCAAAAGTCACAAAGAGCAAAAATTATCTTAGACTGTGTCCAATCCTTTTCAAAGGAGTCTCCTGTGAAAATCCCAGATGAAAAGCATAACTTTAAAAACTTAGCATGCATGAAGGTCAGCAAAAATATGGCCACTTTACTTAGCCTGTATAAATGCTTTATGTAAAATGTCCTTTGTGGCCAACAACACTGTCATATAGAATATAAATGTATCAAATGTTAAACAGAACTGCTGAACCAGGCATGAAGGATTCAGGAATCAGATTGTAAGCTTCATCCAAGGGAACCATTGTCATTCCTTTTTAACATGGTGGTATGTTTACCAAGAGACATGAGAGAATATTGGTATCTTCATTTGCCTAAAAAGCTGATTTAAAATGTAGCTGAATACTGTTTTCAAACAGATATGCCATCCAAAGCCAGCAATTAAAAATGCTTTGTTTCTTTATTTTGGCAAAGGTTATACAACAGCAACTAAAATATTAAATGCTTTGTGTTCATTTTAGGATTATTTCCTGCTCGCTGAGAAGTAAGCAGAATGGAGTTAATTTGCACAGCAGCCAACAATAACATAAAAAATATGAAAAAGTCTGCATAACACACTCTGGTGTACACAGCAGATTCAGGTACTGTATCTTGGAATGAGAGTACTAACCTACTTGTGGGGAGGTTGAACATGCTAATCATGAACCCAGTGACACCTTTTTCCAGGTGTCAGTGACATTTTAATTCAGTGGATGTCCCTGGAAGTGGTTAAATTGTAATTCAGTAAATTTTACATTCTACTACCTTTGAAATTTAAAATGGGGCACCTCGCCTGGTGAGTATTTCACTATTCACATGCCTTTGGGAACGGTCTGACTTAAATAATGAGTCATATTGTGGTTCAGGGCACAACTATCTCCCAGTACTCATGTGCACCTGAATGCTAGCAGGCAGCACTCCCTGCCCCTCACAAAATAGCATGACAGGGGCATACACAGTGTCTTTAGGAGAATTTTTTTTTTAAATCTTTTCATTTCCCAAAAAATTTTGGTATTTTGAATCTCCCTGATTTGTCACAGACACAAATGTCAACTTGTCTACATTTCCCATGGATTGCAAATTTCATTTTTTTGATCAGCTCTATCTATGTTGCAGCCCCTGCCAGAAATTGTATCACAGTTTGCTTGGTGGATAGAGATGTCAGGATTTAATCATGAATGTAGCACCCCTGGAGACTGAAGGTGGTCTTGATCCATTGCTGTGGGCAAGAAGCTCCATGATTCCGTCTCTTCTTTGGGCCTGTCTTTCACTAATTTACTTTTGCATGTAAAGCTGTTATGGATCAAATCTCTAGGAGTTTGCCTGAATAAGAATCACGGGGTTTAGACCTCCATAGTAATAAAGAAAGTGAAACTATTTCATTTAACTGCATGATTCTTCTTCCTAGACTGGGTGAGGCACACTCAGGTGTGGAAGGTGGAAGCGGGGCTCAAGAGTGGCAGTTGAACTCTTTCTTGTGCAACTGTTTTGCAGCTGTTGCCCCCATAGCTTGCTCCACCCCGTTCCACAAAGGAATTTGTCAAATGGATCCACATAGGGCTGTATCCACTGCTTCCAATCTTCTCCTGCTCTACCCTTCCTGCATCCGAATGCCCTGGTGCACAGGAAACCCCCACAGAGCTGGAAGTAGCATGGATGTAGTCTGCAGCTCCAGGGCAAGAACCCTGCATCTTTACAGTGTATGGTCTCTGTGAATCTGTATTAAGGGGCAGACTCCAATTTTGAATGTACAGGTTTTTTTGCTTTCTCTATTGCCTGTTCGCCTCCACATTGAGCTGAAGTCCAACACATAGAGATACAGGGTTGACAATGGAGGGTAGTTGGCTTTAAGTACCCATTTATTGGGAATCTATTCACTCTAGACAGAAGACTAGCTCCTGCCCGAAGAACTGGTTTAGCAGAGGGAAAGTCACCTTGGCTACCAAGTCACCTAGCTGGGAGTTGTGTTCATGTGAGGAAGTTGGCAAGGATGTCACCTGACACGGGGGGGAAGTTATTTGGCTCATGGCTGGGGCAATTTCCTCCTCTCCATGAGGGAGAAGCAACCCATCCTGTGGCAGCCCTTGAGCCATGCATTGAAGCAGAAGGTTTCTGGACAACTTAACGGTCTCTGATCCCAGCCTAAGAAAAGCCTGGAGCAGGGACGATATTGAGGCAGGGATATGCGGGTAGTGTTTATTGTTTTATATGATTTGTACTCTCCTGTGCTTTACATGATTAAATGAAAGAGTGTAAGTGTGTGTGTGTATATGTGTGTGTGTGCTGCTTCACAACTTCTGCATGCTCCCTAGGGAATTAAGCTGTAAACCAGAAGCTTCGTGCCTTTTGCGTATGTGCGGGGGGAGGGTATGTTTAAGTACAAGGGACTCTGAAGGGTTGTTACAGAGCCCATGGACTAGGCACCTGGACAGTGGGTTCCAGTTCTCAGAAGGGGCAGCCAGCTAGAAGGTCTGTGCCCTAATAGTGCACTAGGGATCACAGGCTTGGGGCAGCGGCTGGACTCTGTTCAGACTTCAGGGGCTGAACCTACCTGGGAGATCCAAGGACACAGAGGCTTGGCTTCCCCTCAAAGCAGTCCTAGTGAGTGGCCAGGAGTGGGCTCTTGCTAGGATCTGCAACACAGAGACAAAACACTACTTCTGTTCCTCCTGAAACCTAAGAAAACTTTAATCTCCAGCCACATAAGTTGAAATGTCAAGGCCTCATCTGCATTTTAATGGAGGCTTGTTACCTAAGGTGGTACCTAGGTCATGTCTGTACGTTTGTACTGAATCTTGTCTCATTATTCACACCAGTTCAAGATGGCTGTGAAACTGCTACCAATCTGGTTTAATAGCATTTTATATTGTCTTTGCATTAATGTGAATGATGATACAAGGTGCAAAACAAGCTGGTCTTCCCCAGATATTGATGCAGTGATCAATTAGCCTGGCATTGTTTGTTTGTCCACACCCATCATTGCAGTTCTGACCTCCAGCTCTATACTAATGTGAAGGATTTGGCCTTGCTCATGTGTAATATTTCTGCATTAGTTCTAGCCCGTTTAGCGGCTCCTTGTATTGTGTAAAGTGCTTCCATTCTGCTGTATTAAATACAGGGCTCTCATTAGAATATAAGCAGTGCCAGAACCTTTTTTGACTAATTTACAAATCAACAGACTCTTCTGAAAAATACATAGCCTGTAATTTTGTTTAGAGAATCAGATGCATTACTGGATGCCAATCTGAGATCAGTTCAACCAGCTTCAATGCTAAGGATCTGTTTTAGCCATGGATCTTCTTCATGGGAGATGCAGAAATGTAGCCACTCACTCGTGTATTCAAATAAAAATGTTGCTTTCAGTGGTGCTACACGTCTAATAAGATTTGTGTCCTAGAACGGAACATGTCACAGCAGCCACTGCAGAAATAATTGAAAGAGCCTGTTCACCAAAAAAAATAAGTAAATAAAAAAGAATTAAATAAATCAAGACTTTCAGAATGTGTAGAATTCTTTCTGCTGTTGAGAGGTGTCACTCTCTGGTTTAGCTGGAGGAGGAAAAGATTTAAATGACTGTGTTTAAAAGAGGAGTAGATGCAACTTGACATGAACCACAGAGTCACACCACAGTTATGGAGAGCTGAAAGACTAGATTCATTTTTCTGCTGATTTACTGGCTAATGACCTGATTCTGCTACCATTGTTCACATTAAATAGAGCCGTATTATGCAAACAATCCCACAAAAATACCATTGATTTCATGCCTACCAGGGCATCTCTTGTGATAAGTAAGTGTGGGAGAATCTGTCCCCAAATTCTTATTAGAATAAAATGAATTTGTTGAATATATGTTTAAAAACCATCAAAATCCATAATAAGAAGAAGGAAGGTGTGTATGCACATGCACACACATCTCTGATTAATTGTAAATATCCTAGTGCCATCTGCTCGGGTTAGGTGAGTCAGCCGCTACTCCTGTGATATGTCAGATCTGTGCAGGCATCTTTCTTGATCTGCTTGACCTTCGAATGGTTTACGGCTGGTCTGTTCAGTGGACCATAAAAGGCTCTCAATAATTTTTATGATGCTATTTTAAATGATTTCAACTTAGGTGCTCTGCCTATCTCAGGTACTTTTAAAGTGCTTATCAGCAAGGTACCTAAAAGTTATTAATCAATCCTCAATGCAAGTGTGTGCTGTGTAGCACTATGTGCACTGCATGTAATTTAATCCTTAATGGGAGATATATAGTGAAGATCAAGTATGTTATAGTTACCTTGTTTGATTTTTTTTCCTAGCCAAAGCATTATTTATTTGAGCAGACAATGAAATCTATTATCCTGGACAATAGCATCTCTCTCTGTCCCATTCTGTATCTTTCTAGGCTCCACTACTTTTAAAGAAAATGAAATGTTTCACATTGCATTAGTATAGTTTCATGTGAAAGTGACTATGCTAAAGTCATTGATTAATGCAGTTCACGGAATAGAACATTTCCTGGGGAGATTACTGCCTTCTGGGGACTTATGCAAATATCTTGCCTTTTTTTATTCAGCTATGTTGTTAGGAATCTTCTGTGGGGAATTAGTTTATGATTGCTTCTAAGTCATTACATAAGCCACATGTATATTGAGTGTGGTTTATGAGGAGTTATTTATAATTCTTAATGGGCCAACTCAAGAAAGGTCAGGTATAATAAACAATATTACTGGATTCACACACAAACATAATTCATTATTAACATCTGCTGTATGGTAGTATGAAATCTAACAGGTTCTTTACCTTCATTAATACATTCAAAACTGATATCCCTAAAATGCCCCTTTGATATATTTTTCCTCTTGTTATAGCCACATCCGGATACTGGATATTATATAGAATTATAATGGTGCTTTGGAAGGCTACTGCTGGGGTTTTCAAAGCAGCGTAAAGGCTTGAAAGTCAATGGGATACAGCACCTAAATCCTATAGACTGCTTTGAAAATGGCAGCCTATAGAGATTTAGGGCCTTGGAAGAGAGGAGGATATTTTCAATACTTCTGGACTGTGATCTACTCTAATAGATTGAAAGTACTGAAGGAGTAGTGTCAGAGCACTGAAGAATTTGCAGTCATGATTTCAAAACATAAATTCCAATAATCCACAACTGTGCAGCAACCATTTATCATTATAAAATCATTAAGATGCAAATTCAGTAGAAGTCATAACAGAAACATCAGTCCATGTCTGAAAAACAAAGCAGGCCCATTTCACCTGTGTATACCTCAGGGTTATTACTCACCATTTAGACAGTTATTTATATGCTATTTCCATCTTGTGCATGTATTAATATACGTTTTGTTTTGTTATGTTTATATTTTATATCAAAACAATACAAATAACGTTTAAAAGAAAAAAAAATCTTTAAAGCAGCTTATCGGAGTGCAGCATCCCAGGGACTGCCATGCAAAAGACATTGGTTCAGAAGTGATCTTTTAGACTTCCCTTCTTGGATACATTGTAGTTAATGCTCGTCTCTGAAGAGTGAAATTGCTCTCTGGCTATGCTGCTATAAAGCTGCATTCTGCAAACTGATCCAGAAATGACATTGGTAGTGGTTAACCCAAAGTGATAAGCATTGCTTAGGAGACCTTATTAGAAAGCCAGGGAATGGATACAAGCAGTAGGGTGGTTCTTGTCTAATAAATAGACCGTCCCAATTCCCATCTTCCCCTGTTTTGCTGCAACTGGGGCTTTGATATAGTTATCCTTTCACTTTTCATATACCATCTCATCATATACAGCCAAGAGTATTTGAAGATGGAATTATTGTGACACCAGGAAAGATGAGTACAGAAAATTGGCAATATAGTTTGGAATTCTTTAAACTTGAGTATTTTCTCACTTCATTGCCAATTCCGAATTGGTCTCATTTTAATGGACTTTTAGAGCTAATGTTACCAGGTATTTAGAAAACTGCAGTGCAAGATTTGCTATCCAGTTTCAAAGATCATGAGTAGGTTCAGTCTCAGTTTGATAGCATTAATCCATCAATGGTGCAGAAGCATAAATACTGTAGCGCCAACCCTCTTCTGTTCTGCATTTGTTTCAACCTTTTCCACTCTTTGAACTGGATTTTTTTTAAACCCTAAGCCATGAATCTTTGAGGCTGATCACTGAAGTTTTAATATTGCTGGTGTTTGTGTTTTCTCTTTATAGTGTTATGGCAGGCAATCCAAGTGGTGCTGTTGCACATAATATTACAAGTTCTTTTTGTGTTTATGCGAACCAGTGAGCTGTCTTTGGAAAACATTGCTGTGTTGTTGTTTTTTATTATGCAAGGTTCTACCTGATAGCTTTCTTTGACAGGGTAACAAGCCTTGTGGATAGTGGGGAAGCGATAGACGTGGTATATCTTGACTTTAGTAAAGCTTTTGATAGTGTCTCGCATGACCTTCTCATAAAAAAGCTAGAGAAATGCAATCTAGATGGAGCTACTATAAGGTGGGTGCAAAACTGGTTGGAAAACCGTTCCCAGTGGTTCACAGTCATGCTGGAAGCACATAACAAGTGGGGTCCCTCAGGGATCAGTTCTGGGTCTGGTTCTGTTCAATATCTTCATCAATGATTTAGATATTGGCGTAGAGAGTATACTTATAAAGTTTGTGGATGATACAAAGCTGGGAGAGGTTGCAAGTGCTTTGGAGGACAGGATTAAAGTTCAAAATGATCTGGACAAACTGGAGAAATGGTCTGAAGCAAATAGGATGAAATTCAATCAGGACAAATGCAAAGTACTCCATTTAGGAAGGATCAGTTGCACACATACAAAATGGAAAATGACTGCCTAGGAAGGAGTACTGTGGAAAGGGAGTCATAGTGGACCATAAGCTAAATATGGGTCAACAGTGTAAGTGTAACACTGTTGCAAAAAAAGCAAACATCATTCTGGGATGTATTAGCAGGAGTGTTGTAAGCAAGAAATGAGAAGTTCTGCTCTACTCTGCGCTGATTAGGCCTCAACTGGAGTATTGTGTCCAGTTCTGGGCGCCACATTTCAGGAAGGATGTGGACAAATTGGAGAGAATCCAGAGAAGAGCAACAAAAATGATTAAAGGTCTAGAAAACATGACCTCTGAGGGAAGATTGAAAAATATTGGGTTTGTATAGTCTGGAAAAGAGAAGACTGAGGGGGGACATGATAACAGTTTTCAGGTATGTAAAAGGTTACAAGAAGGAGGGAGAAAATGTTTTTTCTTAACCTCTGAGGATAGGACGAGAAGCAATGGGCTTAAATTGCAGCAAGGGAGGTTTAGGTTGGACATTAGGAAAAAATTCCTATCTATCAGGGTGGTTAACCACTGGAGTAGATTGCCTAGGGGAGGTTGTGGAATTTCCATCATTGGAGATTTTTAAGAGCAGGTTAGACAAAGTGGTGCCAGTGATGGTCTAGATCAGTGTTTCCCAAACTTGGGATGCCGCTTGTTCAGGGAAAGCCCCTGGCGGGCCGGGTCGGTTTGTTTACCAGCCGCGTCTGGAGTTTCAGCGGATCCCGGCTCCCACTTGCCGCGATTCACTGCTCCAGGCCAATGGGGGCTGTGGGAAGCGTCAGCTGGTACATCCCTCGGCCCGTGCCGCTTCCCGCAGCCCCCATTGGCCTGCAGCGGCAAACCGCGGCCAGTGGGAGCTGCGATCAGCCGAACCTGTGGACACGGCCGGTAAACAAACCGGTCCGGCCTGCCAGGGGCTTTCCCTGAACAAGTGGCATCCCAAGTTTGGGAAATACTGGTCTAGATAATACCTAGTCCTGCCATGAGTGCAGGGGACTGGACTAGATGACCTCTCAAGGTCCCTTCCAGGTCTATGATTCTATACAGAGGGAGCTATGAAAGCAGCTGGGGAGTTTGCTGTTTGCATTGGGCTCTGATTAGAGTCAATTCTTGAAGCAGAGTTACCCCTGGCATTGGAATTAGACTGAAATTCCTTATAGAAGATGTTGCCTGCATGTGGTTTGACCTCTGTTTTAGGACTGGTGTGTATGTATAAATAAAACAAATTACACTTAGTATATACTCAGATTCCACATCACTGATGACTTCTCCACTGGGAAGCTCCACTGGGAAAGCCCCAGACATTTGCTGCTGCTGGGCAGAGGAATAATGCAGGTGTTAAAATGGGACACTGGTGTCAGAATGTGGATCAGCTATAGCTATATACTTTTCAGTATTGCTAATAGTTTCACTATGTGGGTTTTTGTTTGTTTGTTTGTTTGTTTTTTAAGGAATTTCAACAAGCTGTGGATAATTAAAGGCCAAATCTGGTAGCCCTTACAGAGGCAAAACTCCCACTAAGAAAAGGAGTACTTGTGGCACCTTAGAGACTAACAAATTTATTTGAGCATAAGCTTTCAGATGAAGTGAGCTGTAGCTCACGAAAGCTTATGCTCAAATAAATTTGTTAGTCTCTAAGGTGCCACAAGTACTCCTTTTCTTTTTGTGAATACAGACTAACACGGCTGCTACTCTAAAACTCCCACTTACACTAATAGAAGTTTTGTCTTAGTACAGACTGTACGATTGGACCATAGGTAAGGAGTAGTTTAGCTGGGGCAATGCTAAAGAAACTCATGCTAATATCTTATTACGACAGGATGTGATGCTAGCTGTACAATATATTATCATTCATGTTGTAACATGGAGATATTTTCAATACAGTGTACCTGGTTCTATGAATTATGTCAATTCATTATAAAGTTTGCGCCATGCAAAAATGTATAGACCATCAGCTGTATGGAGATCTAATCTTGTTATAAAGGCATTTATGTGGCAGCTTTCCCACTCAGTGGGTATTGCACCAGAAGAACAGATTGAGATCACTCACTTTAATGGTATAGATGGGATGACAAAAGAAAAGAGAAAGAAGCTGAGGAAATAACTAAAGTCCAAGCTGAGCTGAGATCATATAACTATTAACAGCTTGAATGACCCTGTTCCCCATGGCATTGGTAGTGTAAAACAGACAGCCAAAGGGAAAGTAAATAGATAACTACCATATGTAAGTGCAATCAATTTCTTTGCAATTTAACCTGTACCGGGGGCTGGTTTTCTCAAACACTATTTCTGGCATTGCTTTCTGCTCACCAGGCCAACTGGTCTGCTGAAATGAGGTGAAGCTGTGAAGTGTGACCTGCTTTAACACTGCCCTCACAGAGCTGTTTTTTAGTTTCAGAGACACAGCGTACAACCTTTTGAGAATGTAGTTTGGTATGGAGATAAAGTACTTATTTTACATCCACTGGGTTGTAGCAGCAGAACTGAAGAGCCAAGACAGTATTTTTAGGTAGCTGTGCACCATTTTATTAACATTTAATTGATTTTAGAGTTCTTTTAGGATGGCAGAAGAATGGAAAAACAAAGTATGTTTTCAATTTTACACCAGCAATGGAAATCATATGGGTCCTGATTCAGCAAATTCAATGGGATGCCTTTAGGCATGTGCTTTTAGTACCTTACTTAAGTGAGGCCATAATAGGGAAGACTTGCTCTGTATGGCTAACCAAGGGAAGCTGTCAGATGTACATTGCTGGGGTCGGTGAGTGGCAGCAGAGAATGTTGCATTATCACTCTGCTGGAACAGATGATTGATATGATCAGTGGCAGGACAAACATCGTCTACGGAATGTCATTAACAGTCAGTGGAATGTTCCAATCAAACTGATGTACCTCCCCAAACCCATGCAAACTACTAAAGCCTACAGTTGGTAGTAAAGCTTCTTCGAGAGCTGGAATAATGGCTGTCCCCCAATGATTGTTCTTAAAAGTTAATTCCAAAATAATCAGTCACACTATGAAATGTAATGATGACAGCCTTCATGGCCAGAAGTGAATGAAGAGCAGCTGAAGTGTCAATTAGAGCTCAGATCTCTCTAAATATAGGAGCATTTGGAGAGTTGTGAGTAGGCTGGGTATTTTGACTGTCCAGTCTACCACAGACTTGTGACTGTCACCCACTTGTAGGCTGACCAGATGTACCGATTTTATAGGGACAGTCCCGATATTTGGGGCTTTTTCTTATATAGTTGCCTATAGGACCCTCTGTCCTGATTTTTCACACTTTCTGTCTGGTCACCCTACCCACTTGAATGAATGTTTTGAAGGGTAAAATCACAGTATTTGCCAAGGAAAAGATGGAGACACTTAAAGAGCTCTTTAACGAATTTTTCAGCAATCCATGTCTCTGAAGTCTCTGTGAAGCATTATATCTGGCTGATTCACTACTGTGATATTAATTGACATGACAGAATTACCCAGATAATTATCCATCATAAAAACAACCCCACATACCTCACTGCAGGTTTTTCAGAACAGGTTAGATAAATGCCTGTCAGGGATGTTTCAGTTAACTTGGTCCTGCCTCAATGCAGGAGAATGGACTAGATGACCTCTTGAGGTCCCTTGCAGACCTACATTTCTGTTCTTTTAGGTGTAAAGGTAATGGAGACTGACAGATTTTTCTAAAACAGCACAAACTAGAGGCCAATTATAGAAATGTGTGATACCGGGGGAGTTGAGTGGTATTCATTCTGTATGCATAAAAGGCTAATTCAAGGTTCTGCGATGCAGAGATGGAAGAGAAGGAGAAAGCGAGAATCACAGTAACTGTGGTTGGGAAACATAGAGGCTGCTACCATCCTGCAAGCAACTTATTAAAAAGTAGGTTGGACAGGATGTGGGGAAGGAGAAGGCAGGGCTTTGACTCAGGAGCCCCTCTGTGTCAGGTGGCAGAGTTTACTGGCTGTGGTGCAGGAAGTATATGCTCCATACCTTAGAAGGCTGTGGCAAATTACTCTCCCTACAGCATGGTCAGCTTGGAATGGTGTGATTCCTCACTTCTGCAAATGCAGGGTAATGGCTAATGCAACAATATAGCCGAAAAGCACAGCAGCACCTACCTAAGCAAAATTTATTGAACATGAGTTCTAACGTTCACTTGGATACAAGTAGTGTTAGAGAAAGGTCTTAGCTGATGGCCGTCTGTCTACTTTCCGAATATTATGATGGGGGATTCCCTCTGAATAAGCAGCAGCTGCCACTCTGATGTAGTGTGATTTAAACAAACTGGTAACTACCACATGCTTGCATTTTAAAACATAAACATAAATTATTCATCCCCAGTCATATTAGATTAAGCATGTCAGAGAAGGGAATGAGTTTTGTGACGAACAGCTCAGTGAAATTTCCCCCTCAGTAAATGGTCCTAGAATTGACTTCCAAATGTGGGGAGAGGGAAGCATGGAGAAGTAGGTGTTGGTAGGGGCACCTTTCCATCAGTTATATTTACTTAATGTATTTATAGTTCTTCTCACTGCTTCCAGACTTGACAGAATAATGTCTGAACTTCTCAGGTGCACCGAAGAGCCGATAAGTGAAGCCTCATGCCAACTTTTTGTCCAGGCTTGGACTACTGGGAAGGTACCAGTACAGTGGAAGGAAGGGTTCATTGTCCCACTTTGTAAGGGACAAGGCCTAGGCCTGAGTCAGGTAGCTCTAGGCCAATAATTCTGTGCTCTCTGTTGCTGGAAAAGTCTTCACACATGTCCTACTTACCCAGCTCCTGCCTTGGCTTGTGAGCAAGATGGCTTTGATGCTGGGCGATATACAATAGACACTATATTTATTCTCCATATTTTATCTGAGATCCATCATGAATTTAACCAGCCTTTGACAGCAGGATACATAGATCAAGGCAGCCTTTGATTCTATTAATGATGCTGCCTTATAGAAGTCCGTATGAGGCATTGGTGGTTCCTCCTGAAGCTAATTCAAGATCTACATAATTACTCAAGGGCACAGGTGCATTGGGGGACCCAGAAGTCTGACTGGGTGATCTGGGGTGAAGCAGGGATGTGTCCTGTCTGCAGTCCTGTTCTGCTGTGCAGTGGGTTGGCTCTTTGAACATCTCTCTGCAAATATCAGTATAACTGTTGTTCAAGCTCTTTTATTGACTGGATTATGCAGATGATGTCTAGCACTTTTGTCAGGATGCAAACAATCTCAAAGATGTACTAGAAGCTCAGGTTTAAGGGGCAAAAATCTGGAGTGTCAGTGCAAAAGTTGTGCTACAAGACAGCTGTGCTTCTGGACCCACTGTGGAAGTAGTGGATGATTTAATCTATTTAGGCAGTAAATTGTCAATGAACAGGTGCAACCAGCTGGACAACCTAAGGAGATGTTTAGCAGCCTCAGGCATGAAGGACCTGCATAGGGGCCGTAGCCAAAAGGGTATGAAACTACATACAAAAGTAGGGATTTAATCAAACCCATGTGCTTCCGATCCTCTTATAAGGATTTAAAACAGGGACATTGCTTAAGCAAGACATCAGGAGGCTGGAGGCATTTTATATGTATTGCCAATGGCAACTACTGGGTGTAAGATAGTTTGACTTTATCAGTAATAGGGACATATCACTGTGATTGAAGTCATTATTGGCCATCACCAGCTGGCCCTTTTTGGTCATGTTGCCCACCTTGAAGACAAAGTTCCTCCCCACACTGAGTTCTGAAGATTAGGCAATGACCCCTCCTGATCTCAAGCCCAGTCATGGATTGGTGGTGGCTATACAGTCACCCATAAGTAACCTGGCTGCACCAGATCAGTAATAACCTTGGGGCTACTTAGATGTCTGGAATAAAGCCTTACAGTTTGGCCATGGACTTTTGGCACTATGGCCATACACTCTCTAAGCATGTTGTTGGTGGTGGTGGTCAGGGTCATCACTGTGGCCAGATCCTGCCTTTTTTATTTACACTGAGCAGTGTGTTCTCTTACTCTGGTATCAATCCTTTCAGGAGCCAAGGCTAGCATAGACTCCTCCCTTGGTGCTAATGTGTGTGTGTATGTGTGTGTGTGTGGGGGGGTGTTTTCTAGAATCCAGGAAAGGGGAAATGTCTTGTATAAAAGAGATAATTGAATCTTTTCAGTGAATGATAGTTTCTGTTCAGACAAGGGCTGGGCTTTTCAAAACAGTTTATGGGATTTGGATAGCCAATTTTATTTAAAATGGGAATGGGATTCCTCAGTGCCTCTGGGAAGCTCTGAAAATCTCAGTCCAAAGCCTGTGAGGAGAGCCATAGACCATGGGGCCCCCAAAATGATGCAGATCTACTCACACTGGCTTCCCTCCAACGTGAAACAGAGGAATTATTTGTGTGCCTGTGTGAGGGGGACTGAGAGGCAAAGCCTCTTCAGACTATCTGCATTGGACTGTTCCCTGGACACTTCTGCAGAGCTACTACGTATTTTCATGTAAAACAAAAGGTTTCAAATGTTGCCCACAAGCTAAATGGAATCTCTCTGCAGATTATTCCTGAGGTTTAAGTTTTTTATGTTTGTTTCACTTCAGGAATTCTGGGATTTTTCCAGACCACCTACTAGTGGGCAAATCCTGCCTCTCCCCCACCTAATGCAGATGAAAAAGTTCTCAGATGCTATAAGGAGGGGTTGGTTTTGGGACCTGCCTCGGAGTGAGGGCAGGGAAGACAGAGTGTTCCCCTGAAGTGGTGTGTGGAGAATGGTAGAGATAGG
Source organism: Dermochelys coriacea (assembly GCF_009764565.3). Lineage (NCBI taxonomy): Eukaryota > Metazoa > Chordata > Testudines > Dermochelyidae > Dermochelys > Dermochelys coriacea. The sequence goes on from NC_050076.1 coordinate 77,283,852, forward strand.
GATAAGACAGGATTGGAAGAAGACTGGGAGATGCATGATGGCAATTGTGTGTGGAGTGGGATAGGCATGGCAGTATGGCCCATCCTAGATTTTCCAATTCCCCAGCTTTGACTGGACCTCCCACATTTACCTACCTTTGTTGACCTCCTTAATCACTGGTTTGTGACCTCTGGTGACTTCCAGCAGGTGGAGCCAGAACACCAGAATACATTATCCGTCACAGACTAATGGTGAGGAGAGATGGAACCATGAGCAGGGACTGATGATCCGGGATGGTGCTCTGAGTGGCTGAAGCTGTGTGTAGAGAGTGTGGGTTCCTTTGCAGCCAAATAATGCATATAGGTCTCAGGCCATGAGTACACGGAGTTGATTGGGAGGGGCCAGTCATGGTATGGATAAGATAGGAAGAAGTAAGCACGGTCAGGATTGGAAGGAAATGGTGGTGGGCGGGGGGGAATAAGGACAGGATCTCAAGGAGGCTAGAGCAAGAGCCAAACATCCTTTCCATTATTGTCATTCTGTGGCCAATATATTATCTTCAATCACTTGTCTAGTTAATGTATTGAAATGTGAAAAATCTCATTGTTTTGACAGTTAAGGCACTGTAAAATGTTATTACGATAATTGTGGAACCAAACATTAGGCTATTACATGCCAATCACCACACAACAGCACTCTTTAATTGACAGCCTAAAAAATGAACATTAAACACTAGACATTTGATAGGGGATGAGTGTGTAATTACAGACACAATGCTATCCTCTAATGCACTGTGGATCCTTTTCAGTCACATTCTAACTCACAGTACAATGCCCTAAAAGTCATTTGTATGTTTCTGATGTTTGGTATTTAAGTGGGGATGGAGATACCATCTAACAGTTTGTTTCTCTGGATGTTTTGCAACCCACTTCCACTATCCACTAACACATTTCAGAACTGACTGTGTCTTTCGATAATTTCAAAATTATTTTTTATGAGTAAAGCTTGGCAAATACTGCAAGCAAATAGCGAACATGGGTATGAATACAAAGTGCAAACTTTCTTTGCGGGTATTCCTGTCCCCCTTTATTCACTAGTCACAAACATTCAGTAGAACAAAATTTTCAAAAAAAGGAAAAGTGCAATATTTAAATTAATATGATTTTTAACAAATATTCATAGATACTAAGGTCAGAAGGGACCATTCTGATCATCTAGTCTGACCTGCACAATGCAGGCCATAGAATCTCACCCACCCACTCCTACAAAAAACCTCACCTATGTCTGAGCTATTGAAGTCCTCAAATCATGGTTTAAAGACTTCAAGGAGCAGAGAATCCTCCCTCAAGTGACCCGTGCCTCATGCTACAGAGGAAGACAAAAAACCTCCATGGTCTCTTCCAATCTGCCCTGGAGGAAAATTCCTTCCCAACCCCAAATATGGTGATCAGCTAAACCCTGAGCATATGGGAAAGATTCACTAGCCAGATACTACAGAAAATTCTTTCATGGGTAATTCAGATCCACCTATCTAATATCCCATCTTCAAATATGTAGTCATGACAGAAGGGTTTGCTTAGCAATTCTGAAATCTTTTGGGCTTTGAGAAGAATCAAATCAGGGAGTAGAATCAATATCGCGATGTAGAAAAATCAATCTCACCAGCCGAATAGTGAATATTTGAAGCAAAGTCATGGGGAATATTTTGGGAGTCACCAATAAGATGAAAGATATTTGCATAAAAGACAGGTGTTGAATAATTTTGAACATAAGTAAAAAATGAAGGCTGCTTGCAGACAGTTCACAAAGAAATAAAGAAATTAAATCAATCATACAAATCATTCGTTAGGAATAGTCCAGCCATGAGTATCAAGGCAACATAGTGGAACCTTTACAACTGATAAACAGCATTTACTCATATTAGTAAGTGCTCACTACTGAGTGAAACTCACCTCTGTAGGGAGGGCCAGAAGACAACCTATGCATCACTTAATTCCCACTTCAGTCGTCAAATAGTCTTCAACTGTTTGTAAAAGTTCCATAATCAGGCCCTATATGGGTATCATATATATAAGTTATTACTCTATCAATATTTTGTAGATGATGTGGGGCAAGTTGGACTTTATAATAACTCAATGGTTAAGATGAAATATTAAGTCTGGTTTAGAAAAGTTTGTCATCTTTTGCCTTCTCTAAGATTTATTTCTGTTCTTCAAACACAGCAAAGCCCCACCACAAGCTATTAGCTATATCATTGCTTAAGTTCTTTGTTCTAGAAGTAGGAGATTGATGTCCAGGGTCCATATTTGGTTGTCATGACAACATGATTGCACAGGACAAAAAAAAAACTTTCTGAAACCTCTGTACCTCAGAATGAATTTAAATAATTACCTCTTCAGCCTTCCCCTGTCTCCAGGGACAACTGTGGAAGACCACTAATGATGCATGCGCTGACGTCAAATCCTAACACCAACGAACCCACCATAAGAATTCTACGTCAATGTTGTTAATGGCATAATCTGTCCACATCCCTTAATGCTATTAGTGTCAAGCTGTGAATGGCAGTGAATAGAGGAAAGGTTCGCTCTACATCAGGGTCTAAAGTGCTAATGAATGTTAACAGCTCATAAAGAAGGCTGTGCTTCTACATATTAATAATGCATCTGAATCACTGTTGAGTGATTGTGCAATAGGTATAATAATTGTAATATAGTTAAGCAGAAATAAATAGAGGCTAGTGTGAAAGTTCATTTCATTTGCATGGCAGTAATGTTGCCTTTTATCTTAGCATATGATGTGACTAAACACTGGCTGACAGAAAAGATGGGGGGGGGGTGAAATGACATGTCATTTATAAGAATTAGCGTGCTGGATATTTGGAAGCTAATATTTTGAATGGCTTTCCTTTGAAAGGTGTTAAAAAGAAAATGCTGGAACTTGCAGGCTGTTTCACCTGATTGACTGCAGATGTTCTGTAAGTTAAGTTTTCTCTTGTCATTTGCACAGACCGTATCCACCTATGTATGTGAGAAAATGGTTAATCAAGTGTTGGGGAGGGAGTAATATTTCAGTCTTCTCTGTTGTGTTGGTTTTTGTGTAATTCAGGCCCTAGTTTTAAGAGGGTTCCCATTAAAGAAGTTACAATGTTCACCACTGTGTTGGTTTTCTACAATGTATTTGAGCGTTTGTAATGAGCTCATTCATCCATGTTGTGTTTGTTTGTGTAATGAGTTTACACAATGTTTTGAAATCAATGGAAGTACACTTTGTCAGCTGAGGATCTGGGATCCAATCGTAACTTCACTGAAGTCAATAGAGATTGCACTGCAAAGGAAAGCCATTTAAAATATTAGCTTCCAAATATCCAGCATACTAATTCTTATAAATGACATGTCATTTCACCCCCACATCTTTTCTGTCAACCATACTGCACCTGCATCCACAATGTTTTGCACTGCTGTTTAAAGTGGTTGTTGTATATGTTCAGTACAACACAGTATCATCAAGTGTTTGATCCAATGGCCAGTGAAGGGAATGAGAGTCCATCCAGGTTCTTCAACACTGTTGGACTAGACTCCAGGCAAACAGAAGGCAGCAAAGAGAAAAAAGACAAATTTTTTTTTAAAAAATCATTCTTACATTTATTTTTAATACAGAATGAAGAAGGTTCACAGGCCCAAATTGAGCCCTGAAGTAATGACTGCTCCCTGATGAAATCAGTAGAAGTTACTCTTAACTCCACCAAAGCTGAATTTGATCCACATTCTTTGATAAATATATCTTTCATATCCAGAATGCCTATGTGCAAAGGTGTTACATATGTAGCTCTCGCAGTGCATGTACATCTAGGAGAATCCTAGGTTCTTAGATTTTAAGGCCAGAAGGGGCCATTTTGCTCATCTGGTCTGACTCCTCTATAACACAAACCATAGAATTTCACCAATGATTCCTTCACAAAGCCCATAACTTCTGATTGAGCTAGACTATCTGGAGACTTCTTAACTGTCAACTGTAAAATACCAAGAACATGGAACAAATAGATAATGTTTATATATTACATATTGACATCATATTTTATATATTATAAGCAAGTCTTTTTTCTGAATAAAACAGTTTTGAAAAATAAATAAATTAGAATATGTCCTCTTCAACCTAAGAGTAGCTTGCCAAATTCTCAGAAGAAGAGGGTCATTCTGTGGATTATTTAGCATTTATATGAACATTTTTAGCACCATTTGCAGAATAATATAAACTAAAAGTAAAAATCTACTCTTATATGTTATCAGGTGAGATACTCTGGACTTATCCTGGGGTAACTGAGAGCAGAATTTTTATATATATAATGGCAGCAATTTTTTATCAGGTCTCTAACTGAAACAAAGATCTTGGTTTAAAAATGTCTGATATTTATGTACTGTATATTGGGGAAACAATGTAAATGTTCGTTCTTGTTTAAAATAATTGCACAGATTTTCAAACCAGTGCTTAGTATTTGGTGAATTTGTTATTTTGTTAATATATATATACCCATTTATACATATAGCCTTATATAGCTTCTACCACAGTAGTACCTGGATGCACTCCACATATATTTAGACCAACATGCACATATTCCCTCGAATAGGGAATGTATCTCTTTATGTCTTTTCAGGCTGTCAAGACAACTACCTTAGAGTAGGCAAAACCAGCTGGCAGACTACCAAAGGAAATTCCAATTCTTGCTATAAATGTATGACAAGAAGAAGGTGGCCAACTTTGGGCTTTGGTAGATTTCCAGTCAGCTCTTGACCCAGCTATGGTGAGCTCCTCCCTTAGGACAGAAGGCCAAAGAGTTTCTGTTGAGCGCAGGGGCCATGGAAGTGCATAACAGAATGGGCATTGTGCAATGTTTGCTCAGTTTTCAATTTCCTTTAAAAAAAAAACCGTTTCGGGAAAACTGTTGCTTGTGTTTGCACAGAGGGCTTAGACAGCATAAGAACCTGTACAATAGCTGGAATGTGGAAATTCTTGAAGTTTGTTGGATTCCACAGCAATAGCAGCTATTTCCTATTATGCCGCAGGTTGACACATTAGATATTCTGCAGCTATCGCCTCCCTTTAGCGTCTATGGTTCCTGCCTGGTCCGATCACCATGTACTGAATAGTAATTATGTTCTGGAGGATGCCCTAATAATTTAACTTTCTAATGTGAAATGGATTCTTCCACAGATGAATGAATGTCAAGGAAGAATTTTAAATGGATCACAACCTGATATCACTGCACATGTCCTGTCTTTCTACTGTGCTATCTTCAGACATGAAGAAAGGAGCCAGACAGCCTGCTCCTTTTCATGCATACTCCTCCCCCCAGACCAAAAACAAGCAAAGGGAAAAAAATCACTTAAGTTCTTTGGGGAAGGGGGAGAAGAGAAGACCCACAAGTCTCTCCAACAGTGAGGAAACCCCTCCCCAGCACTGGTGAGTGGAGGATGAGATGTTACAGCCAAAAACAGTGGGCACTGGGGAAGGAGCTTCCCTCATATGGGTAGAGCTATCCTTCTCTCTTACATTCACATGCAATGTGCACACCCCCTGAAGAGCAATGTTCGTGAACTTTTATTCTATATGTAGAATGATCTGCATACATAGATTTGCAATGCTTTCTAATTCATTGCTATAAGTGGATAAAGCAGATGCCAGTTTCCCCCACTTTCCTCTGTACTTAGTCATCATAACCTGGCTGATTTCTCTGTGTCATGATGTCTTAGCAGGAGAGATCAGAAGGAGGACAGAGAGTATCAGCCTTCACAATCATGTCAGGCAGGATTTTTGTGAATGAAGGGCAGAGTGGAAGATGGCATAGAGATGGTTGTAAGAAGTTAACAAATAGGTTGATGAGGTTGGTATTTTTGATAGGGCTTCCCAAACCTCTCTCTTCTTACTAACTTTTTATGCAGCTGAGATTCTCCTGCCCCTCTGCTGTGAGGATGGACTCCTAGGCCACAGACGTATTATCCTGTCACAAGAAACAGATAGCCTTGTTCTACTGCCTGTGCTCCAGGGACATTGTCTCACAAGGCAAGACTCTTCTTGGGGAAGTGGCTGGTGTCATTCTCCCACCAGCAGGCCCTGGGCAGTGCATCTAACATGGGAGGGTCTCTTCAGCAGGTTCAGAATCAGCATAAACTGGCTTTTTTTCCACCCTACCACTGCTGTGTCATGGGCAGAGTTGGAGATGGAGGAGGGATGGGGCGTATGTGTACATGCACGCACACGTGAGTAGGTAATTCTGTACCCTGGCTGTCCGTGCCCACAGGGACCATGGCAATCAGTGCAAAACTTAAGCCAGCTTCCAGTAGTCCCCTAGTTAGAAGGTACAAGATCCCCCACCCTGAGTCTCTGTGCCAGGCTCAGCACTAGGACAGGGCTGAATCATCATGTTTCTGTCTCCCACAACCAAATTCAGAGTTAAGTTGGTTCTGCAGGCTGCTCCACAGCAAGCATGTGTGTTTGGTGGGGGGGGGGTCCTCCACAAATTCTTGCACCAGCCTGGTGGATAGCATTAGCCATAACTGTACCTAAAGCTGTGCAAACAAAGGGAGTTTTCAATTTGCTGGCAGTTTTGAAAAATAAATATTTTGGGTCAACTTGAAAACTATGTTTTGAGAATTTTCGAGGAATTGAAAAGTAGGGGAGGGAGGAAATAATTTCAGGTTGAATAAAGTTTCATTTCAAGTGTGTGTGGTGTTTTTACCTTTTTTTAAAATAAAACTGAAGGAAAATCCAAAATGAAGAGTTTTTTTGATCTGGGGGGAACCCTCAAAAAATTTTAAGAAGTTTCAAAAGAAAAATTTTGGGGTTTTTTTGGTATTTATTTTCCTACCAAAATGAATATCCACAATTTTTTTTTTTTTTGGTAAAAAGTTTAGGCCAAAAAATTTTGCCCACCTCTAATTGTATCTACGGTACAATTTTCTTTCAAAACAGAGCCCATCTTTCTGCCACTTGGAATGTGCACAATGACTCAATGTAGGCATCTGGGCTTCTATGTCCCAGTGGGATCCTCTAGCCAGGTGAAGATAGGAATTGCCTCACCTATATAGCTTGTGGGGAGCCTGGTCTGGGAGGTATTCTCCAAGCACACCTAACTCCACACAAAATGGTGGGCCAGAGGCAAACTCCCTTATAACCTTTAGCTCTGTGGTTAGGTCACTCACCTGAGTATTGGAGACCCTGGCTCAAATTTCCCCCCTCCCAGATGAGAGCCTATCACAGGGTTCACTCACCATTAGGGGCACCTTCTCCTGGCTACTCTGGGGATTAGTTGCATCTACACCCCCTTCTGTCACTTGTTTGTGCATCCTGCCATCTCACTCTCTCTGTGCAACTCATAGTGATCTCTCTTCATGCTTGGCCTTCTGTCCCAGTGACTGTTTTCCTCTTCCAGCTGTTATCTAAATCTTTAAAAAAAAAAAAAAAAAAAAAAAAAGCAGTTTTCTCACTAACTTCCCTAACTGTGCCACTTCCCAAGTAGTTAGTAAGAGAATGCAGGCCTGCCCTCTACTCTAGGTTCCAGCTCAGGACCTCTCTATAATCTGTGGTCAAGGTCTGCAATATCCTATGTTGTTGCCAGTTCTGAGCTCTTTTCTATTCTGCCTCTCTCAGGCTTTCATTCCACCACTCTTCCTTCAGAGCCTAGATTCCATGAGATTTCTCCTCTCCCCATGGGTTTCTGTCCTTTCCCCTCTAATATCTAAAAGACAACTACAGGCTCCTTTGCTTCAACCCTTCTCTACTGCTAATTTCCTAGGTTTATACCACCCCCATCTGTTCCTTCTCAGATGGGCTCCATCATCAATCCAGGGTTACTTAGGTCACCCAATTCCCCTCAAGTGTGGCTTGTCTGCTAACTCAGCCTCATTAACCCTTACTAGGGTAGTGTGAGGTGAACATCCCATTACAGTGTCCTAACAATTAAGGTCTGGGAGTGTCTGATGTGGGCCTCTCAATTTCTCCTGTTGAAGCTGTTTCTCTATGTATAAGTAGTTTAATATGCATTTGGCCAGAGAGATAACAATGTCTCTATAGTCAGGGCACTCACTTGAGAGTTAGGATCCTGTCTATTTATCAGGTAAAGTGGGGAATTGAACCAGCGTCTCCCACATCCTGGGTGAGTTCACTAACCATTTGGCTAAAAGTTATAAAGAGGATTAGGGATGATGCCTTCTACCCCAGGCCATTTTGTGTGGAATTCAGCACGGTGTTGCTGCCATTCTTGCAAGAAATGGTTTCAGTGTCTGACTCCAGGAGAGTTTTCCTGACTGAAGATCCCAAGTAGAGTTAAGCACCAATTCTGTGAGAGGGACAGGGCTTAGGGCACACCCCTCTTCTTGGCTAGTTTAGGCAGCTTCCCACCTAGCATGCTGACTTTTCTGAATCCCATTCTTAGGTACCTATCTCTTCCCCCTGCATTGAATAGGGAGCCTACGTGCCTAATCCAGGGTTTGTGGATTCCACTGAGTGATTAAAAATTAGGCAAGGCAGCTCTGGCCTTGGGGTCAGGAAGGAATTTTTCCCACAGGTCAGTTTGGCAGTGACTTGGGTTTTTTGTTTTTTTGTTTTTTTGGTCAGGATTATCTGGTTATAGCTCATGTAATCATTTCCCTGCCATTGCAGGCACTGGCACATCTCAGTCCCTTCTGCTCTCTGGCTGTAGTCTAGTCTTCTGTGGACTGTAATACTTTGCTCTCATTTTGGTTATTGGGTTTAGTGTGCAGGTTCTAGGGGGCGGTGGAGGCTTGGGATAGACAGGGAGTCAGACTAGATAATCTGATGACCCTTTGTGGTATTAAACTCTATGACTCTAGACTATTGCAGGCTCCTTGTGGACCCTGCTGACATGCAATAATGGTTCATTAATGCACTTCCATCTAGTTCTTTTTGAAATGGGAATAGATGAAAAGGCATTAATGAAATGTTAATGCACATCAGCAGGGTCCACATGGAGAGCTGGTGCGCAGCAGGCCAGTGCAGGGTAGATTCATATCCTAGCTTGCTGCAAACTAAATATTCATGTGGACAAGCCCATAGGTGCCTTTCTCATTCATTGTACAGAGAGTAGAGGCGCTTACCTCAGGCTTTGTGGATTCCAGTGATTTTCAAAGTGTCCAAAAGTTTGGTGTTGCAATGCTCAGCCTGGAAGTCTAAGTCCCTTTGTGGATCCAGGCCCAACTGTCTCAAATGAGGAAGTACAACTGTCATGCAAACACCATAGGACTATTGCAAGAAATGAATTTTCTTTCAGTGCTTCTCTGATGCTAAATCAAACACAGTCTCAGCAGCTGACAGACAAAGACAAAGGCCATTTCCCCTACTCACTACCAGTTGTGGGGGAATAGGAAGTGGGAAGGAGAAGTGGGGTTTGGAGCATACTACATGAGCAAACTAGAAGTTCCAAGCATGTGTAGGTGACAAAAGAACTGATGCTAATTAAAGGCTAATTATGTTCAGGGAACAATTGCTACGAGCTGGTTAGAACCACATAAAAGGGGAGGTTGATGGGAGAAGGCTTCTTCTTTTGGGCTCAGTGGGTGGAGATAGAAAAAGAAAAGAGAGTAGGAGGAAGAGGTCATTAATGATAGTGTGAAACTTAGATGAATGCTTTCTATATTTGTGCTAGTTACATCTTTGTGTAACCTAGGAAATATGTATGTAGAAAGGGGTAGTATCTATTAAGGTGACAGGAGTCTGGTGTATCTGTCTTTCATTTTCAAAATCATATTAAATATGAAATTAATCAGATTCCTTTGAAACTGTTTTGTGATGTTTGATTTATGTGCAGTTCTATCTTTTCTCTGCTATGGCCTTGGCTTTGTCACCCACCAGCTACTAGAACCAATATTCCGTTTTCTCTGGTTCACTCATTAACACAGGTTCATACATTTTCCAGAATTCCTTATCTTCTCCTTGAGAAGTACCCTTTCTTTCAAGCCAAAAAGGTACTTTGACAATTTAGAGTGGCAACTGGTGATTCTAATATTTGCTTCCTTATTAACTATTGTGAGCACTAGAACAAGCAGGCAGAAGTCCTGCACCTGAGACAGATATCCAAGCTGGCAAAGACAAGTGCAGAAACAGTGTGACAAACCGCTGGGGTTCCCAGAATTGTGGGTTACTGTGTTACCCCTCTCAGTCTCAGCAAGTGGGAGCTTTGCTGCTGCTAAGCTATGGGTCAGCTCTCTGGTGTACCAGTTTATCTGTCTTGCCAACAAACTCTTCAGGACTCTGCCAGTCCAAACCTTGCCTAGCAGGCAGTAATCTGTGAACCCCAGTCCTTGAGTTCAGAGACCTCTTTCTACAGTGTACAGTTCCTTCTTACTATAACATTCACAAAACCTTATCAAGTTGGTTCACTGCTCCTTTAAGGGGACAGTCCACTGGAGTTAATACATTCTATTTCATTGCAAGCCCTGAGTTTTTTTATGGTAATAAAAACTTGTTTTACTTTTAACAAAAGGAACATATGTTTAAGTGATACCACATCTAAGGAATAAGGATAGACATGGTTACAAACTAACAAAAGTAAGAATATGCTTCTAAGACTTAAATCTTATTTAGAAACTAAAGTCCTTGGTTCAAAGAAGTTTTCTCACCAGTTTTTCTTCTAGTATGGCTGACTATACCTTTAACCAGGACCCAACACACAGAGCTCAAGGTGTTGGTTTCTTTGACTTCTTAGCTGAAGGATAACCTAGGGTTTCACTCTCCCTCTCTCCAGTAAACCTTTGAAATGTATTCTTCTGAAATGTATCCCCAGATAAAATTCCTTACCCCTGCTGGATATAGACTCCCTGCTGGTTACTCCCCCACTAGTGATTTTTATAATGTGAATGATATTTTCCTGCAACCTCCAATACAAATGAATAGCCCATTGAATTTGACCACACCTGCTTTGAGATGTCGGCCTCTTTCCTTTGTCTGGAGAAAATCTCTGTATCATCCCCCGCTGACATGCCCAGTTTAAGCACATTGTAGTCACGTATTTCCAGCACATCTGTAAAGTCCTTTGGAGGTTAACCATACATTCATCACACGAGTATTAATGACCTGTGAGGTTATTAGTTTTCCAGTAATATATCATATGCCACCTTGTGGGTAAATATTCTGGCAATAGCATGCCATCTGGCATTGGGGTGCTTTTAAAGTCACAGAGGGATACAATTCTTTTGTTACCTTAATGGAACAAGACTCAGTTCATTTCTGTTATTACATAATTCACATTTGCCTCTATATTAGGTTAAAATGTGCACTACAGTTTTCAATAAAAACTAAACTGATACATATGCTGCAAAATCTATTTTTTCCAATTCCTTTGCAAACCCAATGCAAGGCATAATGGTCATACAAGTGTCAGCTGCTTTCCTTTTTGAAAGGTGTTGACCCATAGTTGCTTTCCCCGTGCTGGTGGGTGTGGGGTTGAGTCAAAAAAATTCAGTCCTCAGGTGAAAACTGACTCAATGTCTGTCTGTTTGTTCATACTACATTTCTTCAGCGCAGACATGGCATAAGCTGATATCTCAACTGTGAAAAGTCATTTTTGTAAGAACACTAGTGTCTGAATGGAAGGAATTCGCTGGGAGGTCAAATTAGTCTCTTTACATTTTTAATAATATGTCTGGTAGAGTCAGACCTGAGTAAACAGAAGTGACATCACCGGCTGCCACATCTATTCAATTCAGATCACTAATGCTTGCTGCTTCTATTTTTAGCCCCATACCTGAACACATCAAAGCAACAATAGAACCATTGCAGACTCTCTGCTGTAAAACTGTCCATGCATGATGTGGCTTTGCAGTGTTTAGAGAGATGCAATTATTGAAACTACTTCTGGCAAAAATAACTGACCTCCACTAATGACTAGAAACTCAGATCAGCTTTGGATTCAATACTTAGCAGAGTTAGCAGCAACTCATGGACAAATACTGTAAGGAAAAATTTAGAAAAACTCCCCAATCACAATTAGAAAAGGAGTACTTGTGGCACCTTAGAGACTAACAAATTTATTAGAGCATAAGCTTTCGTGAGCTACAGCTCACTTCATCGGATGCATTTGGTGGAAAAAAAAAAGTTGTTTTTTTTCCCCCCACCAAATGCATCCGATGAAGTGAGCTGTAGCTCACGAAAGCTTATGCTCTAATAAATTTGTTAGTCTCTAAGGTGCCACAAGTACTCCTTTTCTTTTTGCGAATACAGACTAACACGGCTGTTACTCTGAAACCAATCACAATTGTTTTAGTTGTTTGGTTTTTACACTGTCTGAACAGTTGCATTCTATGTCTTAATTTCCCTAATTCAATTACACCAGATACATGAAAAATCTAGTGTATTTTTCTCCTGTAAATAATAAATCTCAAATAGAATTTCACATGCACTAAAAATGGAACAAAGTGATATTTTATATGCACATTTTAAAATATTTTCCTTTTAATGATTTGTGTGATATACATAGGGAAACTCATAGTTAAGCCATAAATGTCTCTGTATTCTGTTAACACCTCAAAGCAGTCATGCTTTGGTCATGTGCTTATTGTCATGCTTTCTGCAGTACTCCTTCCTAGGCAGTCATTTTCCATTTTGTATGTGTGCAACTGATTGTTCCTTCCTAAATGGAGTACTTTGCATTTGTCTTTATTGAATTTCATCCTATTTACTTCAGACCATTTCTCCAGTTTGTCTGAATTTTAACCCTATCCTCCAAAGCACTTGCAACCCCTCTCAGCTCGATATCATCTGCAATCTTTATAAGTGTACTCTCTATGCCATTATCTAAATCACTGATGAAGATATTGAACAGAACAGAATGGACCCAGAACTGATCACCCGTAGGACCCAATTTGGTATGCCCTTCCAGCTTGACTGTAAACCACTGATAACTCTCTGGAAGTGGTTTTCCAACCAGTTATGCACCACCTTATAGTAGTTCCATCTAGTTTGTATTTCCCTAGTTTGTTTATGAGAAGGTCATACAAGACAGTATCAAAAAGCTTACTAATGTCAAGATATACCACATCTACTACCGCTTCCCTCCTATACACAAGGCTTGTTACCCTGTCAAAGAAAGCTATTAGGTTGTTTTGACATGATTTGTTTTTGACAAATCCACGCTGACTATTACTTATCACCTTATTATCTTCTAGGTGTTTGCAAATTGATTGCTTAATTATTGGCTCCATTTGCTTTCGGGATACTGAAGTTAAGCTGACTGATCTATAACTCCCCAGGTTGTCCTTATTCTTCTTTTCATAGATTGGCCCTATATTTTCCCTTTTCCAGTCCTCTGGAATCTCACCCGTCTTCTATGACTTTTCAAAGATAATCGCTAATGGCTCAGATATCTCCTCAGTCAGCTCCTTGTGTATTGTAGGATGTATTTCATCAGGCCCTCATGACTTGAAGATATCTAACTTGTTCTTTCCCTATCAGCTTAGCCTCTGATCCTATCTCATTTTCACTAGCATTCATTAAATTAGGTGTCCAGTTGCTTCCTTCTAGGTGCATCATGAAATGTACTTTGATCAGTTAGGACACCTTAAATTTAGTTTTACATATTTATGATTAATGCTGACAGTATTTATTTATTTATTTATTTATTTAAATTTATATAGCTAACTATATGCATGCAGCGTATAGAATTGGGTATCCCTTTCAGTACTTTGGGGAGTATCCAAGTCCTGTCAAAAAGCCTATAAGCTCTGTGTACTTTTCCATGTTTCCTAGTGTGAATTTTAAGACTTAATATAAACTCTTTGGGATAGGTACCGTTGTTTTGTTCTGTGTTTGTACAATGCCTAGCATAATGGATTTCTGGTCCATGACTGGAGTTTCTGTGCTTTACTGCAATACTACTAATAAATAGTAATAACAAGTCACTTATACAGTGCCGATCTGCCCTTATATTGTGAAATTATATTATTATAAATATCTATAATCTGTTATAAATTATATTAAATTACTCCCCAACAAACAATCATAAGGCCCTCACCTGATGCCCTCCCCAAATGACTGAAGGAAAAAGGTAGAACTTGAAATGAGTCTAGGAGGTTAACAAATCTGGTCTCTGGGAGACAGAGATTAAGTGAATTCCAGAGCCAAGAGGCATTCTTCCCAGAGAGCACCCTGCCAGCAACTGCCTCCTGTTTAAATTCAGAGAATTGTTTCAACCCAGCTTGAGCACCTCTGCTGATAACCATGAAAGGAGTATCATAGAAAATATACTGCCAGATTTTCAAACTGTTTAATAGCATGGACCACATCTCAACAGAGATTGTCTCATGCTCAACCTCCCTTCCCATGCATAATCAAGTAACATCCCTGGGACAACTACAGCATTTGCTTACATGGAAGTTGAATAACAGAAAAGCATTTAATATGTCTCAACCTGTCTTTTACTGCAATTTAGCAGCTGGAAAACAGAGGGGGGCAGCATTGTGTGACCAGCCAACTCTCTATAAACCAACTGCAAGAGCTCTGCAGACCACAGCTTGAGAATTGATGCTTTATATGCTTAACAGAGATATTTAGACAATGTATGAGTCAGGCACTGTTATTTAGTGTATGTTTGTACAGTGTCAGCATGATGGGGCCCTAGCCTCATTGGCTTTGGTACTTCCCCAATGAAAATGTTTAATAATTATAATAATAATACTGAACCATTTCATGGATCAAGTCTAGCTGAACCAAAACAAGTCTAAAAAACCCTACTGTGTATTAAGAAATCCATCTTTAACAAAAGTCCACTCCTCAAATGCCTTACAGTGAGAGATGTAAAGGGCTCAATCTCTTTATCTTATCAAAAAGAAGACTGAGGTGTGATTTGTTTGCAGTGTATAATCACAATCATGGGGGGAGGGGGAAATTTTGGATACTAAAGGGCTCTTTAATCTACCGGAAAAAGGCATAACAAGACCCAATGACTGGAAGCTGAAGCCAGACAAATTCATATTAGAAATAAGATGCATGTTTCTAACAGGGAGGGTGATTAACCATTGGAACAAACTACCAAGGGAACTGGTGGATTCTCCATTGCTTGGTGTCTTCAAGACTGGCTGCCTTTCTGGAAGATACACTGTAGCCAATCACAAGATATGCTTTCATCAAGCACTAGTTATTTGGCTAAATACAGGGATAACTGGGTGAAATTTTATGTCCTGTGATACACAGGAGGTCAGACTAGATGATCTAATGGTCCCTTAAACTCTATGAATTATACAATGTATTAGTAAAATATTTCCACTCTCTGCGATATCAGGGTAGTTGATGCTCATGAAATGTGGTGTGCTCCAATCAAGAGACCTACATTCTTTTTCTGGCTCTGCACAGACCTGCTATGTGATCCTGGTGAAGTCTCTTCACTCTCTTTTCCTCTTTCCCCTCCCACTTTTTGCCTGTCTTGTCTCTTTAGACTGTAAGCTCCTCAAGGCAAGGACTGTCTCTTACTATGTATTTGTGTAGCACCAAGCACAGTGGTGTCCTGAATTCTACTGGAGCCTCTGTGTGTTGCTGTAACACAAATAAATAATACGGTAACCTTCTGGCCAACATGTTGCTCCATTCAACTCTCACACTCAGCAGTGATATCATCTATTCCAGCAAAGGATGGCTGTGTCTCATTATCCAGAAAGAAATTTGAAAATCTTAATCTTTTGGGGATTATGTCACCTGGTGGAAGTACAGTTAGCATGGAAAGAAAAGGAGTACTTGTGGCACCTTAGAGACTAACAAATTTATTTGAGCATAAGCTTTCGTGAGCTACAGCTCACTTCATCGGATGCATTCGGTGGAAAATGCATTCGATGAAGTGAGCTGTAGCTCACGAAAGCTTATGCTCAAATAAATTTGTTAGTCTCTAAGGTGCCACAAGTACTCCTTTTCTTTTTGCGAATACAGACTAACACGGCTGCTACTATGAAACCTGTCAGCATGGAGTTGTTCTTTCACTCTGGCATGTGTGTGATAAACATGAAGAATGAGAAGAGGTTTAATAGGGGATGGCAGGTGACAAGTGCTGATATAGTGGAAAGAGTCATCTGTGGTCAGGATGGAGTGTGAAGACATAACTGTAAATATTGTAGAAGAGACTAAGGAACTGGAACAGAATTACTAAAATAGTACAAATTCCATGCTTTCCCTTCCTCTGGGAACCTCAGAAGAAAAAGAGTTCTCCATCTTCATCCCTGCTGCTCTCGTCCTAGAAATCCTCTAGAAAGTGTTTCAATCATATATATATATATATATATATATATATATATATATATATATATATATATATATATGTGTATGTGTATATATATGTATATATATGTGTATATTAACATTTTAAAGTGTTTTTCTTTTAATTTTGCTTTCTGAATGGAGCTCTCTGAATGGGTGTGTTAGGTGCCTGAAGAAGTTGTGCTGCCAGAGTTTTTAGAGTGCCTTGAATGAACAGAAAAGTCGGTGCCTAAGAAGAGTTAGTCACATAAGCTCTTAGTCCAAATGTTAGTGATAATGGCACTCTCATGTATTATCTTCCATCATAAAAAGTGCAGACTATATATAACTATCTGCTTGAAGCAATTCTCCTATCCCTGAAACAGCCCCCTATGAGCCCCATATGTAATATGTATAGGGATTTCCTATTACTGGACTAAGTCCTTGGGATATAAAATACTGTACTTCAGGAATGAGGAAGAGCATTTGAGGCTTAATATGTTTACCTGGATGGCGTAACGGGAAGAAAAGACACAGAATCTATATTAAGTAGAGCTGAGCAGGGCAAACCAAATCAAAGGAGATACTCAGGATATCCAGATTAATTTCTGAGTCCGCTACAGACTTCCTGTCCGAGCTTGTCAAGACCTTTAATCTGTGCTTCAGTTCATCACCCATAAATTGGGGATAATAGAACTGCCCTATCTCACAGAGGTGTTGTGAGGATACCGTTTGTGGGGTGCTTAGATACTGTGGTAGTGGGGGCCATATAAATATCCAAATAGTTTATTGCTTCTTTCATAGTTCACACAATAACAGAACAAATCTGGATTATTTTTGGCTAAAATATACAGTCCCGAAGGCGCTGAAACCATTGCTGGCTGTATACGAAAACAAACCAACAGCAGCAGCAGCAATTTAGTCATCATCATTTTTAAGTTTCTGGAACTTGTACTTATGACATTCAGTTTCTTTCTGTAGACCATCTGTTTATCCATTTCGGTGATTGATCTCTTCCTCATGATATTTCCTCAAAGAGGCCAGCTGTCCCCCTCCTTCTACCTGAAGTATTGGTCCTCCTCAGCGGCCTGCTTCTTCCTACAGGCCCCTCCGGTTTCATAAATTGAACCACCTCCTTCCTTCCCCCGTCCCCTTCCGTGGATTTCCCACCTGGTTAGATCTGGAGCTGAAGCTCCATTCCCATTTCTAATGCAGTATGAAAGCCCCACATTGGCCAGCTTGCACCACCACCATCACTTCCCTGCCCTTGGAGACGAAACAACCTGAGCTATGCAACACTGAACCTAGAGTGAGGAGGCGCCATGCCAACCCATACTGCACCCAAGGAAACGAACCGCTTGACCCATGCCCATATAAATATCTAAGACAGGTAGATGGGCTGTGTAGACCATATGATACAATCTATTAGTTGGGAGTTTGGAGCTCCTCTGAACTGATGTGTGCATTTGATTAAATAAAAAGTTTTGCCCCATTTGAAGAATCAAATGCGTACGTAGGCTTGGAAGGATTAGATTTTTATCAGTAAATGTCAGTGGGTCAGAAAAGGTCGATTTCACCATACACACACAAACTGACAAAAAATATTCCATCTATAAAAAATAAATTTACAGATAGGCAGAGTAAAAAAAAATGCTGCTTGAAAATTTATTAGAGTTTGATTTAAGAATATTTACTTTGTTTTTTGACATGTGATGTTCACAATTTGTGTTTTAATGGTTATAAACCTTTAACTCTGTGAATCTCACCATGCCCTGTCATTAAATAATTATTTTCTGACCCTCCCCCCTGCATAATTTCCCACAATTGTGAAAACTTAAATGGATAAAAAATAGATAAAATTGCTTAAAATAAACATTGATATTATCTGTTGAAATTATAAAAAATTGAAAATTGAATTCTGCCAAGTCTATGGATATGAATCTGATTCTTCTCATACTTATTTTATCTTGGTATAACTCAGTTGATTTCAGATCCTAATTTATATCCATGTAACTCAAGACAAGCATCAACTCCAATATCATTCCACCATATTGCAGCTTCAAATTAGCAGGTAAAGCAGTTGATATTACCAAACCCATTCCCTGCTTGAGATGAGTAAATGTTATTTTATTCATGTCAAACATTCCAGTAACCCATTTTGACATTCTTCCACATTTCTAGAGTATACATTTTCAAGAATTATCCAGAAACCTGACATTCTGCCTTGTCATCCATCTATCTCTTTTCTCATCACTTTATCCCCTTTCAGAACTTCAGTAAGTATTGTGTCAGAGGTGTCCCATGTCACATCCATCATCAGCATTTTACTTTCCAGGTCAAAGCTTTTGGACTCAGATTTTCAGATTTATTGTCCAGTGGGATGATAATTTCCTGAAGTCCTCAAAATCTCTGTTTAATGACTTGTTGACTGATGTGATAAATAAGATCACAGATTTCCAGAAAGTTTCCCCCTCTCCTACCATGGTAAGACTAGAGCATGGATTTTGTGTGGTCATTGAGGACATATGCAATCCTCTGAATCTTGACTGCTTTCTGCTCCTAAGCCCCAGTCTGTCCCACTTAATTTTGCTTTAACTTTTGATGTACTTCTCCAGCCTCAAACTAGATGAGAAACCAAAACAAGGGACCAGAATGTTCTTTATTTCGGCCTAGAGCATGAGGCAAGATGGATGCCTCTCTGAGGTGTTGAACTTTCTCAGCTCCCACAGAAGTCAATGGGAATTGAAGGTGCATAGCAAACTGGCTCATGCTTCATCTTCCTGACATGACAAATTTGTTATCTAAGCCTGTAATAGTCTCAGTCAGCATGTCTGTGCTTTTTTTTTTTTTTTTTTTTTTTACTATCCTGGTTCCTAATGGCATGTGACTCAAAGCAGATAGCTGCTGTCTGAGGCAGTTGTGATGCACATAAAGGAAGTTGCTTGAGCCCGCTGAGACTGTAGACTCCTCATTTACCCATCGTTTCCTCTATGATTTTGTTCATAAATGTCCCATAATTTCATTGTGCAGTTTAATTGGGATTTTTTTTCAGAAGTTAATTGCTGGTTCCATGGAGCAGGATCTTAGAAATTGTTTCATACAAAGAAAATGTTTGGGAAAATATTTACCCATTTGTCTCCTGTACTGTAAATTTCAAAGAAATCACACCAGAGCTGATGCTGTAAGTGAAGAAGAGGATGAAATGTCTGGATACCCAGAGGCTACTTTCTCCTGTTTACTCTATATGTGGGAACAGTGTGTCCCTGTTACAGATAATTCACTTCAATGCAGGTTACAGTGTATTGCTGCGCTCCATATACCACCAACCAGAATTAAATCTTCTTATTGCTAAGATGATCAGTTGCCTTTACAGCAAGTGTGCTGGGTGCTTTACAGAATTGGTCTCTGCCCTGAAAAGTTTACTTTTTAACTCCCCTTCTGTGAGATTGTAAGAGATTTGTAACTGTCCACTAGCTGGTTGCTGCTTTGACTTTCTCCTTTTCACCTTCCATCCAAAGAAGGCTCCATTCATCTCTCCAGTGTCCAAATCTGGGTTAACCTGAGGGAGTTGCTTACGTATGTTGTAAAAAATGTCCTCTCCCAGAGGTTGAACTCAGATCTCCAAATAGTAATTGCTACAAGGCAGCCTTCTCTAGCCCCGTTACAAAGTTGGAGGGCCATATCATCCATTCTGACTTCACTGAAGTCATGTTATGGATGACTTTAATCCATAAACCCTCCAAAAACTAAGGGCTAGATTCCGTCCTGCACTGGGATCTGATTGGGTTGCTGGCAGGGAGCCATTACAGCTCTCTGATTCTGAAGCCATAGCTGCTCCAGTATCAGCCCCCATTGCAGCCAATGGGCTCACTGTGTATGGTCCCTAAGAGCCCATATGCCAACTGAGAACTGGCAAAGCAGAGCTGTGCTCCATCCAATCCCTGACATGCTTCCTGTAAGCCCCACATATCCTGTTCATTGGGGAGTGGCGTGAGGGGGCAGCTGGAGCAGGAACTCGCTTTCACCAGCTGAATGATCCCCTGTGGTGGGAATTGTCAGCTGCTTAGTGATGGGCAGATCCACCTCCTTTGCATTTCCTGAGTGGCACAGAGGAGCTGGTTAGCAGAAGAAAATCCGGCCCTAAATGACTGGGCAAGGCAGTGTCTTCACCTGGGAAGAACTATTAACTGGGTAAGTGCTATTGCTGTAGAATACAGACACCTAATCTCAACAATGATGTGTTTGTCATTAATAAGGTCATTTGAATTATCACATCTATGATAAAAAAATTTAGATTTGTATATAATGTGAGTATTTTTCTTACATATGATTTGAGTAGAAGCTGAGCATACACCTCTGTGTACCTTGCTTTCCTCCATGCCAGGTTTAAATACCACAAAGAGCATTTTGAATAATATGTGAATTTAATAAGGATTCATTCATCCTTCACATTCCACACTAATAGCCTATTAACCTGAACTGTCATGACATGATTTCCCCAGGTACTTAAGTAATCTTGCATAGTGTTTTGCAGAAGACATTGCAATTCAAATACTTATTCATCATTCAAGCACTTACAATCTGAACATGCATTTTCTACAGCAATACTCTATTGTTATATGCATTTATTTATGACACTTCAAGAAAATTATCATGGCTTTTGAACAATTCTTCAAGTAGTGCCTATGGGGCTGGTATTTTGAGTTTTCTTCTGTTCTGAGTTAGTTTTGATATACCCCATACTGTGAGTAAGGATATTATATGTGGGGCCATTTTAGAAATTTGTGTTCAGTATTGCATTTGTTTTGTTTTTTTATTCAAGTACCATATTAGCAACCAATTTTGCTTCCCAAATCTGGAGTGAAAAGGAGAGTTCAATGAATAGAGCATATGTGTCACATTTAATCCTTCAGCTTTCTTAACAATGTATTATTTTTAAAGAAAAATAATATAAGCATAGAGAGAGAACATAATTTTAAGTGGCTAAATCTGTGAAAAAGACATTAGGTGAAATCCTGGCCCCACTGACATCAATGGGATTTTTACCATTGAATTCAGTGGGTCAGAATTTCACCCACTGAGTATATATTACCTTGACACACTACAGAATTTTATTTGAAAGGTGACTTGTGGTAGCTATAGAAGTACTTCCATCTATTCTTCTAGCCACCTGCCTTTGTAGAGTATCTAAGTGCTCAGTTAAAGATCATGTTATTTTAGCCACCTAAATCCGTGTGTGCAATATTTTGTAGTTCTATGAAATAGACATTTTTGCATTTAAAATTAAATTCTTAAAATTGCATTAAATGGGCATGGAAACTATTTTTGGATCTTCAAAGCTCATTTAACTCTGAGCTATAGAAAAGAAATTTCTTTGGCATGGATGCTATTTACAGATTAATTGGAAATGTATGGTTGGTAGTTTGGTTTCTTGTGCTCACACATGCATATACTGGTTCTTTTGGTAGCCTACATTCAAGATCTTTTGTTAGGTTGGCAACGTGCTGTGATGGGGTGTCCACCCCACACAAGCCCTGAGTGGGTTAATTTGGGTCAGAAAGGGCCAATTAACCTTATATACTGCATTTGCAGGGAAGCCAGGACTTGATAGGGCCTAATGGCAGATAAAGCCCAACTGGGGAAGAAGCTGGGAGAAGATTTTAAAGCCAGGAAGAGAGAGTAGGGAGAGGAGTGCAGGGGGAGGAGTCTGCAGTCACTTCCTGGGATGAGGGAGGTCACCAGGGACAAGGAGGAAGCACACTGGCAGAGTAAGCTTTCTGAGCCTGCTGTGGATTAAGGAGTCTGGCAAACGGCTAGGAGGGATGAAGTAGCCATGGGGAATAGAGTAGACTCCCATGGTAAACCCAGAAGCACACAAAAGAAGACAGAGAGGCTACATAGGAAGGGGCCCAGGAAAATGGCATCAGGGATTGGAATTGAGCAGACCTGGATTGCTGGTTGTAACATCTGTGGGCAGGAACCCAGTGTAGTGGGCGGGCCCAGGTTCCCCTGCCAGCCACTGGTATAGTGGCAGAGAGCCAGAAGAAGGGTCGAACACCATCTGGCAACAGCATTTGGACAGTTGTCCTGTAGGACTTTGTAACCCCGGAATGGGTGGACTAAATGATGACTTGGCTAGAGGGCCAAGATACCAGAATAAAAGCTATTGCAGAGTGAGGGAGTAACAAAGGGATACCTGACACAGCAAAAGCTACATTCCCTGAAATAAATGCAAGGAGGTATGCTAGTGGTGAGCCTCTATCCCTTTACATGTGCCCATTCAGTTATATTATATGGCCATCCAACATCTTGACAAATGAAAGGAGATGCAACAAAGTTGGTCCATCAGTAGTGCTTAGCAATGGTATGGGGAAAGAGCCTGATTACATGAGCAGCAAACCTTTCCACAATGGCTACAAGTCCACTCACCAGATGGAAGTTGAAACATACTCTGCTTCCTGGCTCACCTGCAGGCCTCAGCCTGGGCTCTCTGATGGTTCTCCATGGACCGCAGTGACTTCACCAGTCTTAATCCGGCTTCTCCAAACTGAATGATTGTGGGCAGGATTTTCCCAGTTGTTAGCGGGAATGCTGAATTTCTTGAGGCCTTGTATGACCTTGTCGCTCTATCAGAGCTTTGGTCTTCCTCTGTGGAAGTTCATGGATAGTTCTTAAGTTGGCCATAGAGCACAGCCATCTGCAGCTGATCTTGAGGTATGCACTTCATGTGTCCCAACCAGTGAAGCCTGCGAACATCCAGCATAGTCTGCCTAGACTGTAGTCCATTTCTCCCAAGGATTTCTTTATTGGTGATCCATTGGTCCCAAGTAATTCCAAAGATTTTTCTTTCAGGAACATATAGGTGATAACCAACTTTTTGTTAAAGACTCGCTATATAGAGCAGTAAATATAATCTCATTGCTAGGAAATGTTTCTTTTTTTATACAGTGTTGACTGAGCCTCTGCATTTCATTACACTGAATCACATATGCACCTTTCGGAACCATTTTTCAGTTTGTCTCCATGCTTGGAATCCTCCATATAGAGAAGGAAAGATAACCGGTTAATCTTTGCACAATATTTGGAAAGAATATATGTTTCCTTGGAGTTTCTCTCATTGAAAAGTCAAACAAAGTCATGTTTGCACTAAGATATGTCTTTTGGAATAGACAAAGGAAAAGATGTGCTTTAAAGAACTCTACAACCAACAGTAAGACAAATGTGTAATTTAAGTCTTTGGCTTCTGCAGCAAAGGGAGAGTGCTAGTCCAGGATTTGTCAACATTCCTCTGCCCTTTTCCAAGGATTTTAGGAAAGAAAGTACAGTATATGCACCATGCACACATCTCAGTAGTTAATAATATCACAATTATGTCATGTTTCAAGTCCTAAAAGTAATTCTTGCTGCTACTTCCTTAAAATGGGCACTCCATTGAGGACTGCAAAGTTTCTCGGTAATAAAACTAGTTTAAACAAGCTCAGACTGAGACCTGCTGTCTTTACTACATAACTGTAGTATGACAATGTGAATGTCAGGCCTTGCTTGTGTAGTAGTAGGATTTTATGTTTGTATTTTATATCATTTTAGAATGAAGAATAAAGAATAATAATGTAGCATGCATTAAATATATTGATGCATGATTTGACCATATTCTGCCAGCCACCCTTTCTGAAAGCAGAAAGGAACAGCCTAGTGTGCCATTGGTAAAGACGCATCAGCCAGAATCTTGTGTCTGAAGCTAATTTCAAGGCAGTAATAGACCTTTAGGGTCACCACTTTGTTGTAGGTTTAAAATTAGCATTTTGAAATAAGTAAAAGAATGCAATGATTGTTTTGTCCTGCATTGCAATTTGATGTTCCTGTTCAAATGTTTTTTGTAAATCAATCCTGTTTTTGATGTGAATGAGGAATGTGTGTGTTAGAAGATAAGTGTGAAGGCCATCACTGGACCAGATGTTCTAGGGAGGAACCAAGGATAGACGTAAAGGCGCCAGAAGATTGCAACACGCTCCTATTGAGATGTCAGAGGAGGGCAGATTGATGACTCTGAAAGGTGAGGCAGACACCTATCAATTGGGACAAGATAGCTGTGATCAAAACCGGCATGGGGTAACTCCCTGAGAGACTGATGAAAGAACAAGAGAAAGGATGAGAAGAACAATTTAATTCGTCAAACGGCGATTGATTACAGCATGGCTGTGCAAAACTCATTGGTCCCAATGAAGGAAGATCACAATATAAACAGGGTGTTTTGCCATGAAACTTTGGGTTCTTCCTGCCAAGATTTCCCCGGAGCATTGTGTTGCAACCAACAGAACCTGGCTCCTTCCTACCCGTGATCAACCTAGCTGGCCACTAGATTGATCCAGACTCTGGACTGGTATTTATAACATTGACTGGCAGGAAAGTGTGTGTGTGTTTGATTAAATGCATATGCTAACTGTTGAATCTCCAATAAACGCAGCATATTGCCTTTTCCCCTGAAAAAAGATCCTGTGTGATTCTTATAAGCATAACACTTGTACCATCACTGCACCCTCCATGCAGAATCACAGTGATCCACCAAATCTATACTAGGTGGCTGACTTTTCTCCATCTCTTTACTCGCCACTAGCCTGAATTGCATTTTGGATCTGTGTGGGCAATATTCTTTTACTTCCCTTTCTGCGTGAAGAAAGCTAGGTTATAGATCTCTAGCGCGCTAGCACCGGTTGGGCTGGATCATGAAAAGGTTGATAAGACTTGCAATTTATACAGTTTATTTACAATTTCAGATGCCTTTACACCAACAACAAAATAAGAAACAAATTCTTCATTGTTTTAATTTTTAAAACAAAATGAAAGAGTAACCTCTTTCTTCACGCTGGGAGCTTAAAGTTATTTACTTTTCAAAAGTAAATGTGTGTTTTTCCAAACAGCCTCTATTGGTTACTTACTGAGTACCCCAAATATTTACAGAATCTGAGGTGACAGTGTTGGAAAGGGCAGCTTCATTTTAGTCCGAATCCCTAGGTACTAAGTGTGATGGGCTATACTGCTTCCTTTTAAATATTTATGCAGAGTTATCTTCTCTTTGTCCCATCTCCTCCTCTGTTAAATATTTTTCTTAGGCTAAACAAAAGTGACTTCCTGAGCCTTTCCTCATGATTTAGACACAAACCCCAGTGTTCTGCAGGGTTTAATCCTTACAGTATAAACTCTTTGGAGCAGACCCCTGGCTTCCTGTACTGTATCTTTGTACTCTGAATAATATTTGGCAATACCAGGGTGAAATTGTAGCCCTGTTGAAGTTAATGGTAAACGTCCCATTGACCTCAATGGAGCCAAGATTTCACTCTTTGTTGATTTCAATCAATTGTTACCTTTATTGTCCTTCTTTGAATTCTGACTGCTGTATTGTTTCTATCCTCACTGAGGTGACAATCTGGGCCCATACATTCTCTTCTTTTTATGGGGAAATATTCTGAACAGTATCCGCCCTACAGAATAGATTTGGGCTTGATTTTTTTTATACTGTATACCTCTTTTAGCGTAAAGGAGGCTTGAAGTGGGGTGTCAGTTACGTTTCTGCTCTCCTCATGGCACGGCCAGAATGGTGTAAAGGGGCCTCAGTGCAAATGTGAATCAAACTCCTCATGTTTTATTACAACAGCATTGGGTTGTAAACTCAAACTCACTAGTTGTTTTGGGTTTTACTTTTTTAACCATTTAAATAATAAGTAATGGTTGAGAAGTGCAGGGATCTTACACACTTCTTTTGAACTCTGAGCACAATTGTTGAGGGTTAGACAAGAATCCATACCTCCCTCCAGTTCATTTGGATGGCTTTCTACCCATCATTACTTTCCAATGAGATTTAATCTTCTCACTCCTGACAAGTGCTACCACATCTTTGTTCTACATTTTCAGCTAATAATTAATAATCCTAGTGACTTATTTCCTATTTATGAGCTACTTTGAGATGAAGGACCTATATAAATATAAGATTTTCTAATTTATTGTTATTGCTGCCTGCCTAGACAGGTCTAAGTAGTTTTGGTGAATGATAATTTTGAACATATATTATGGAGATGTGGATTTTTACCTACTTTAATAAAGTTTTATAGGGGAATCAAACTTCATGTTAAATTTCTAGGGTTTAGTATACTACTTTATTACTATATATAAGTGTCTAGTTATAAACTTCTCACCATCTGATGCACTATTATTTCAACAAGTGTGCTTTTTCATTTAGAGCACATATTTCAGGCATTTTAAGCGCTGATTGGCTTTTAACAGCCTTTTTGAGAAGCCTGCATTGTAAGCCGAAAAGTGTAGTATTCTGAATTTCTTAGTGTTCATTTTATTTTAATGGGAATTTTTATATCTTTCCAGTTTCATTTTGATTTGCTTTTTTAATACCTTTTCTCTATTTTTTCCTATAATTTCTCTGAAGAAATCTAATGTATTCTGCAATCTTTACTCTCTTTATGCCTCTTTAATTTTTCATTCAACTACCTGTCCCTGAGACTGATTGACAGACGTTTGACTTTTGGGCAGAACCAATCACTTGGAACTGTTGTCATTAACATGTCCAGAACAAACTCGTAACAAATCTTCCAGCTTTCCAAGTGGCAATTATTATACACATCAAATACATTCTAAAAAATTATCCATTAAACTATAACACCTTTAAAGTAGGGTTTTTTTAAGCTGTAGTGCATATCTATACTGAAAAGTGGTTTTTGTTCTGAAGATCCATTGCCTCAAAATATTGCTGTGTTCTATGTTCTATGTCTGTGTTCATTGTGAAATAATTGTTTGAAAGTTCATACGAAATAAAACTTTTATCTGCCAAGAATAATATGGGATATTATGGTTGCAACACACTTAGCAGGAGATGTTCAAAGGCACAAATGGCATTCAGCCACTAGCTGTTATTGAAATAAACAGAAATTAGGCACGTAACTGCCATTTGTGCCTTAAAAATCTTCCCTTATTCTCACCGGACCTGATTCTCACTTACACTAACTCTACCCCACTCTGGCATTATAAGGGGACTTAGTGGCAGTCAATTACAGCTTGAAAACCTTACCCCATTCCTCATCTCTATTAATTTCTTTTCTCTTATTCTAAACAATCAAGAATTTTTATTAGGGAGAACCAGGAGAGGTTCTGTTAATGGACCTAATGGCCCTCTGCCAAAGACATTGTCAAGTTGTTGGGTGGGAGTGGTCAGGCCCATGCCATTAGTTCACGTGGTCTGTTCAGCAAAGGTACTATGGTAGAGTGTGCACTGGTCTTCTTTTTTAAAGGAGTATAGAGAGAGGTATGGAGTATGCTGCTCCTAGGCTTCCATGAGCCCTGGTGTCCTGTCATGGTGCTTGGCCTCATCTTTTTCTAAGCCTTGCGGCATATAGTATATAACAAGATTTCTCACTGTTCTGTTCCCACACCTTGTCCTCTATAGACTGAAGGAAAAATATGCTGTAGTACTATGCTCAAGGGAATACTGAGCCATCCCTGCACTAAGTCCAATGAGCTCAATGAAGTTAGCTATATTGGTGTAAGTACACTGTGGAATCATTAATTTAGATTTTCCTTTTCCCCCCAGGCTTGTATTTGAATTTTAATGCCATATTATCATTAGTACTATGTATTCCTTCTATTGTGGTATAACCTAAAGACCCCAGCCAGGGGTCAGAGCCCTCTTTGTACTGGGCTGTACAAACAAATCACACAAAGATAATCCCTTGCCCAGAAATTCAGTCTAGAATTTAGACAAGACATAACAGATGACTAAACTGACAACCGATGGGGGTGGGGTGGGGAAGGAGGACAAGTAACAGCAGAGACGAGTGCCATTACATGAACTAGTACTCACCATGGTCGTATTAGTAAGAGGTGAAAATGAGTTTGCTTTACTTTGGCAAATATATTGACTTATACACTATACTCTTATTATTTTGCCAGAATAAAACAATTGTACATTGAGAGCTTGATTCTGCAAGATGAAAAAGATTTTGGCCCCATCCAGCAAAGCACTTAAGTGCTTTCCTACATTGGTGCAAGAGGACTCAACACTTTGTAGGAAAGAGCGCTCATTAAGTTTGCCAGAAAACAGTCCTCAGTGATGTCTTAAGTTTCTAAAGCTTTTCAGAATGGTGTAGTTCAGTGCTTCTCAAATTTAATTGCATTGTGACCCCCTTCTGACAACAAAATTTACTGCATGACCCCAGGAACCTGCCCAAGCCTCACCACCCGAGCCCTGCCACCCCGGTGGGGGGGCCAAAGCTGAAGCCCAAGGGCTTCTGCTCTGAGTGGGGGGCATGTAACCTTAGCCCTGGGTGGTGGGGCTTGTGCTTGGACTTGCTGAGGTCCAGGGTCAACACCAGCCTTCGCGACCCCATTAAAATGAGGTTGTGACACACTTTGGGGTCCCGACCACAGTTTGAGAACCCCTCATGTAGTTGATTTTTTTTTGCTTTGTTTTACTTTTTCTAACACAATCAACTAACAGTTATTTGCAAGTTTAATGGGAATTCGGTAGTATGTGACTCATGTGTCAGCTGAAATTTTGGCTCTTCAGTAGATTCCACCTTCTTGATAACTTGTCAGTTCTGCAGCATAACTTGTCAAAAAGCAAGGGTGCCTTAATTAGCCAAGTCACTGACTGATTAGAAACTACTTATGAAACAAGGAAAAACTATTATTCTCATAATGGTTTTAAAAAGAAAAAAATCAACTGAAAACCACCTTCGTGTTTTTGATCAAAAGTAGGGTTAGAAGTAGGGAATAAATTGTAATTTACTTCTGTGAATCTGGGGGTTTATATGCACTAGAACTGTATAATACATTGTATCATGGTGTTTCTAATTCAGAGCTATGACATTTTTTGCAGCGATTCTCTTTCTGATGCAGTCATGTAACCAGCTCTCATTAGCCTTATTTTAGGAATTACACATACATTACACTTTGAAAGGTGCATAAGTCCCTTAGTTCAACTTCAGAGTTACTGTCGGAAATATGTGAAACACAAACCGGCATATGTGAGAACAGGTTTAAGCCCCAAGATCCAATATTAGGTCCTGATTCATCAAGATACTAAAGCATACACCTGCCTTTAAGAACCTGAATATTCCAATTGAACTCAGTGAGACTACACAAATGCTAAATGTTACAAGACGAACTATGTCCCCTTTGAAGGCAGTGTGAGAACACACTCGATTAGAGCTTAGGTAGCATTGGTAGTTTCCTTTTGAGATGTCCCTATTACTGATGTCTGCGGAGCAAAAACTTGGAGTTCCATTCACACCTTGTCTAGACACTATTCACTGGTACAAATGGCTGTTTCTGAAGTTTCTTTAGATTCAGCAGTTCTGCAATCTGTTGTGTCATAGGACTCTAGGCACTCATCTCCTTTAAAGAGATGCTGTTTGTGAATCACCAGAAGTGCACTTCACATAGCTGGCAATCACTTGAAGGATGGGTTACGAACTTTGTAGTAGCTTGAGTTCTTCAAGACGTGTTGTCCCTATGTATGGTGCACTGCCTGCCTGCCTGCCCCACTGCATGTTCCCCCTACTGGGGACTGGCAATAGAGAAGAAACTAAAATGGCAGTGGTCCAGTATCTGCCTTTATCACTTCAGAGCAGAGCACAAGAAAAGTGGAGGTGCATGCATGGACCAAATAGATGCTCTTAGAGAAAAATCTCCTTTCCTGGGTGCATGGAGCGCATGCACAACCTCAAGTGCATGACACATAGAGACAACACATCTCAAAGAATGTGAGTTACTACAAGTTAAGTAACCCATCCTTACCCAAATCTTCACACTGAACAATGAGGGTGTTGGAAAGAAAGCATTATTATTCATGTGCTGTACAAAGGATAAAGGATTTTGGAAGATAACTTCCCCAGATGCAGCATGTGAGACAGTTTGGAGGCAATCAAGCTACAAAAAGACCATTTCCAGTTTAAAATATTGGTATAGAGGTAGAATCATTAAAACTGTTCAAATGTTACTTTAGACTATTCCATCTACAGTATGAATAATTTGAGAGAATCCCTCAAGAAGTAATGGTGGTAAAGCATCCTGCATATGGATCTTTACAAAAGCAGCTGAGAAATAGTTTGATGAATGAAGAAATCTAGAGCTGATAGAAGAAAAGGCTTCTGGGTCCTAATAGAAGTGACATCAGAAGGGTTCTTTTCAGGAGACAGTTATTAAAGAGTGAGACTCATGACACTGGAAAAAAATTGTATCTCAGTAGGCTGGCACTCCAGAAGGACAGAGTATAGGTTAATGATTGTACTGGGAATAGATTTCTGTTTGTGCTACATTTTTCATGAATGGTAAGTGAAGTGAGAAGTAACAGCTTATAAATATTGACAATCAGTTAATGGCTGTACTCTATTTTTCACCTTTTTGGAGGCCCAAACTGGAAAGCAAGATTCTTTATTTTCTTTTGTTATTTTTGATTATTCATTTTGAGATGTTATTTCCAAATCCTATTGATTTCAGCTTGTTGGCATGGTGATCCCCTCCTATAGCAAGTGCAGTTTCTCTGCCCATGACCTCCCGTGTGGGTGGGGGCACCAGAGGGCTTAATGGGTGCATCTCTTCCTTTTCTTCTCGTTAGAGCTTTGACTAATATTAGTGATTGGATTTGCCAGTATCAATTCATGAGATGATAAGTGGAGCTCAATTACTTTGT
Organism: Dermochelys coriacea; assembly: GCF_009764565.3. Classification (NCBI taxonomy): domain Eukaryota; kingdom Metazoa; phylum Chordata; order Testudines; family Dermochelyidae; genus Dermochelys; species Dermochelys coriacea. The sequence continues at coordinate 77,314,753 of NC_050076.1, forward strand.
CTGAGTGTTCTTGGGTGACAGGCAATCATCACTTTTGGAGACTGGATTTACCTTACATAAATCAATGCAGAAATGGTTTGTTCAATTGTTCTTCTTTGGGAAGAATGCATGACTCACTTTTCTTATTATCAATGCCTCTTAGGGATGAGCATTAGTGATTGAGATTCCCAAACTATTTCCAAATTTAAAATGTGTAGCATTAGTAAATCACTTCTTTTATGTGGTGCTTTTATTTCTAATATTGTCTATCTATCTGCTAGATAGGCTATTGTCTTATGACTCATTGAGTTACCACTCTGCCATTTTGATATATTTCCTAACTTTAGCATTATTGGGTTACCTTATTACAGTGTTTTTGAGTACCAGATTGTAGAACTGATTTCGACAAAAATAATAGAAATAACACCGTAGTGCTGCTTCATTGACCAGTGTGGAGCTACATCAGTTAACACTAGCTGAGGATCTGGCCCTGTGCTGAGTATGGTAACCTGAATGACAGACATTCAGGGGTGGGGACCGAGACAATAAACCCACCACCAATATACACACCTGTGTTCCTCAACTATTAATTAACGAAGATGGCCAGAGCTGGATGATTGGATTTTATTAAGAAAGAAAGAAAACAACATATGCTAATATTAAAACTGAGCTGCAAACTTGACTCTCATGATCAAATGAAAGCAATTAAATTGTATTAATAAAAATTATATTTAGCAGAAACTGTATAGTAGCCTGTGTCTAATGAATACTAATGCGACCTTTAAAGCTCATTTACCAAATACATACAATTAAAGGGCAATGAGAATCATTACTTACGGAGCACACACAGGCATTACTGAAATATCCCATTTGTTTATCACAATAATTGTAAAACAAAAACAATCAATTGCTACCTGTTCATAACTCAAGAGCTCTTTGGGCATTGTTACTAATGCATGCTGAATGTTATAGAAGGAACAAATATTTTAATACAAAATGATATTTTAATGCAAAATACAAGGAAAACTCTAAAACTGCATGAAATCTGAGAAATAATCCATTATGAATGAGTGATTTATTCATGTTCTTTTCAATCTGTGTACGCTATTGTGATGTCAACAGGATGTGCTTGGATTTCTTATTTATGAGCAGGTGCGCTATGGTTGGATTAAATTTCAAAATGATTAACAATTGTAGGGACAAATTTTGCCCTAATTTATAGTGATGTAAATCATGAGGCTTCAATGAAATTACTCTAGATTTATACCACTCAGTGGACAAAATTTGGTCCATATCTTCTACTTTAGAAAGGGGTCCCGGGAGTTGCTGCTGTTTGGATTAAATATACTACAGTAGTCACTCCTTACTGTTTAATTAACAGTCCTGAGAGTTATATGGAAAAGGACAACAATGAAAAATAGACTGTACCTCTATTATTTAGGCCCTTGAGAATGATCATTACACTCAAATGAGGCTGTGAGGGGACTCAAAGAACATGTCAGTTAATAGATAAACTCAAATCACCATGGGCTCTGATCTCTTCAGTAGTAAACAGGGTTGGGCCTGGTCAGAAATGTGGCTGAATGACTTCTGTGGCAAAAGCTATGTACTGCATGAAGGGGCGCTAGTGATTCAGTATACGGCATTCTTCCCTTTGACTCACTTCTGAACCAGTACTCTGGTATGGTGTTACAAAGGGACACTGTGCTGCAGTGTGTGTCCTGTTTCAGACTAGCTGGGAAAGTGAGGCCATCCTGACTACCATTAAAATCTCATGTCTCTTTCTGTACATTAGGGGAGTCCTCTGTGGCTGCGTTTGCTAAAGTCCAAATGATAGTTGCTTTCTGCCTATCTCAGAATCCCTGGCAGACAGATAAACTACTCTTTACTCTCTTGCAGGCCCTCTGGAATCTTTTAGGACAGAAGAAAGCACATGCATATTTAAGATGGTATTTTTAGGTATTGGTAAATTGCTTTAGTTACAGAATTAACTTTATTTTAACCTGTTTTCAAGGCTGCATTTTATCCATGAGTGTTAAAATCATCCTGGAGGGAGCTGCAGTAATTTTGGGTGGTTCTGGATATAAAATCCAATTCCTGAGGTGGAGGGCATAAGAAACAGCATGGTGACTTATTCTCCATAAATAGTCCTGCTTATTAGAATATGCCAATCCATGCTCTCCACAACACCACCTAAACTACCCACAACTGCATTCTATGCAATTAAGGGCAATCTTTTCTAGTATGTAATAATTTTAAGTCATAAAATGGTTGACTGTTTAAATGGTTACATTAAAAACAACATAGTTATAGACTAATGGTCCCGCCTTCCTAAGTCAGAACTCCTTTGCAGCTTCTGACCTGGGCACAGGAGAGGAATAAGATACAGACACAAGAGTATGTGGTTAAAAGCAGAGACTGGGATTTAATTCATTTCAACAAACCAATTAAAAGGAGGCAAGAAAGGACCCCAACAAGTTCAACTACGTATTAGGTATTATTCAACTGCCGATACTGGCCAGTAAAAAAAAAAAAAAAAAGAGGAGAGAGATGTATTGCCCTTAGCTGCTGCCACCACCCCACACCAACACCCCTCCCCTAATCCTAAAGGGATTTGACTTCAGCAGACAAAATCCCCTTCCATCCTTATCTCATTTAAGGTCAGAATATGAGGAGTGCCCTCAAGGTGTGCATGCTATTGAGGTTGCACCCCACCCCAGCTGTCTCCCAGCACCTGTGGGCCCTGTATTCACCCATTGCTCCCATGTGGTCAGGAATCCCAGTGAGAAGAGATAGGAGTTAGCTCTGTATCTCTTAGAAAGTCCCCATTGATGTCCATCCCCCTGGCTGTCCCAGTCAAAGCCCTAGCCCTGAAAGCAAGGTGGGCATTGATGAAATTAATGAAGAGAAAGTTAGCCTTAATTGTGATCTATCCCATTTAATGGTTAAACATTTTCTAAACTTCTTTTTCTCTGTTGGTGTTTATGAATAGATGGAATCATACTTGGCCTCTATGTGTCAAGCTCCCCAGATGAATGGGTACTATGTAAGTACTAAGTAATATTTTTCAGTAGAAACTGCAGCATTTCATGGCATGTGTAACACCTCTTGGGGATGTTAATTTCTTTCTACGTAGATCTGTAAGTCAAAAGGCCACTCTGAATGGAAAATTGTCTTACTTGACCACCTCTGAAAAGTTAGACTGTCATGTGTCATTGTTCATAGGTACAGTAAATCCTCACTTAACGTTGTAGTTATGTTCCTGAAAAATGCGACTTTAAGCAAAACGATGTTAAGTGAATCCAATTTCCTCATAAGAATTAATGCAAATGTGGGGGTTAGGTTCCAGTAAATTTTTTTTTGCTGGACAAAAAAAAATATATATATATACACACACAGACAGAGTATAAGTTTTAAACAAACAATTTAATACTGTACATAGCAATGATGATTGTGAAGCTTGGTTGAGGTGGTTGAGTCAGAGGGTGGGATATTTCCCAGGGAATGCCTTACTGCTAAATGATGAATTAGCAATTGGCTGAGCCCTCAAGGGTTAACTCATTGTTGTTAATGTAGCCTCACACTCTACAAGGCAGCACGAATGGAGGGAGGGGAGATAGCATGGCAGACCGAGACAGAAACACATACCCTGTGTGTGAGAGAGAAGAAATGCACATTTCCCCTTTAAGTAGGTTGACACCAGTCTTAAGTACACTGCCTTGTTAAGTTAATCAGCAAGCTGAGACCGCAGCAGCTGCGGCCAGGAAGCTCCCTCCATCCTGAGCCCTGTCGTGTGTGTCCCCTGCTCTATGGAGATGGGCTAAGCAGGGTGCAGGAGCATGGGGGAGGGAGACACCCTGACATTAGCCATCTTCTCCTCCCCCTCACACCCAGCAAGCAGGAGGCTCTGGAGAGCAGCTCCAAGGCAGAGGGCAGGAGCAGCACATGGCAGTGGGGGAGGGACGGCTGAACTGCAGGCAATTGAAAGCCTGCTGGGTGGCTGCTGCACAGGGAACTTAGGGCAGTGGGGAGCTGCTAGGGGGGCTGCAGGTCCACCCTGGTTCCAAGCCCCCACCAGCTAGCTGCAACAGGCTGCTCTTCCTGCAAGCAGTGGACAAAGCAGGCAGCTGCCATAGGACGTTCTAAGGGAGCATCGCACAACTTTAAACGAGTATGTTCCCTAATTGATCAGCAGCGTAGCAACGAAACAACATTAACCGGGATGACTTTAAGTGAGGAGTTACTGTATAGATTTCCTGTGAATAATAGCTGAAACGTATTGACAGATTTACATTTTAAACGCCATAGAATTTTTGCGAGATGAACTTTATAAAATAAGTGATCCACAAAAAAAAAAAAAAAGGATATTGCACAGCCATCTGAATCCAACTGATTGATCTGAAACAGTGAAGCTATGCTGATGTCTGAGGGCTTCAAAAGCATGGCTACTGAGATAAGATGTCCTGAAGCTACTTTCATGAAGTAGGAACTATTGAAATATAAACTTTTCACTCAAACATTTTATTCACCTAGGGCTATATATGGTCATTGATTAACAACCATACTTCATATTGACATAGCTTTTCCATCCGTTAAGACCATCCCTATAACCAAATGACTTAATGTAGACCAAGGAAAAATACCCAATATGAAATAATGAAGGAAAATTTACATAGGCCCCAATCCAGCAAAGCACTTAAACATGCACTTGATTTTAAGCACATAAGTAATTCCACTGATGTCCATCTGAGTGAGAGCATAGTGTGTCATGTCTCCTTCGTAACTGTCTGTGGTAAGTCTGAGAACAAAATATCCACTGTCTTTGCACACAGGCAGAGTTCTTACAAACATCATGGTGCAGTCCGCAGAAAGCAGGCACATCAGTTTCACAACTCCATAGGCCACAGATGTTAGTGGAAATTTAGTGCAGGAAGAGAAGGTTGATTTATGATGACACCTATGAGAGGCATGGGTTTCTGTAGAGTAACTATTGGCAATTAAAACAAGCTTGTTCTGTAGTTGCAACAGACCAGTTTTATTAACTGATGTCTGTAGAGCTGGCAAATTTCCCTAAAATGATGGTTATTGACATAATTTAGAGATTTCATTTCCTGAACGCAAAACACCAGTATTTCAAATATTCACTGTAAAGCACAATGAAGATAAATATAAGCAAAGTCAGAAGATCAGACATTTCCATTATATCAGCCAGTAAGTTTTCTACACAATATTCCAACAGAATGATCCCTGCCACCCTCCAGCCGTTCCAAAAAGCTACAATTTGTTCTTTGCTAAAAAGTATCCAGTGGGCACTTGGACACATTACCAATGCTTTGGGCACATGTCTATAGCATCATCTATCTCTTTGCTAGTTTACATACAGATCACCTCAAGACTTTACTCAAAACTTCAGCAACAAAGCATTATCATCAAATTGTGACAGACCTCCCAAGCGCACTGAATATACAAGAAATCAACTGGCAATGAAGCTATTAATCTCTACCAAATAACAGGAACCATCTCTTGAGTCAATAGAGTACGAAAACAAACACACAGAAGAAAACCGCCAAACCAATCAAAAATATTTTGAATACAGCAAACTTTGGAACTGAGCTCTCTCATTCCACAAACTGGATCGGCTCTGAAAAAAATGCTACACATGAGAAACAAAAACATTGTGATCTGTTCTGAAGAGATTACCAAAAACAGACTTTTGCACTTATATGCACCTTTTGTCCAAAGGATCTCAAGGCTTTTCACCCACTCAAATGAAATAAGCCACCGTGAGACAGGTAAGCTTTATTACACTTACGTTATAGACGAGGCAACTGAAGCACAGAAAAGTTCAATGACTTCTTCAAGGCCTCACAGTAAGTCAGTGACAGAGCCGGCTGCCAGAAATAGAACCTAGTAGTCATGGTTCCCAGTCCTTTGTCGTTATTAAATAACTCCCCTTGCCATTCTCTTCCTGATTTTCATCCTCCTTTTGTTACACTAAACCAAAGGTGCAAAAGTTGTGGTCCATTGCTTACTGGCAGCACAAGTAGCATTTGCTGGTAGTGAGTGTCTGCGGAGAAATGGGCTAACAGATCACCTGGTGTCAGGAGCAGGATACTAGTCAGGCCTAGTGGTCAGAGCAGGGCCGGTCAGTTCTAGTGGTCAGAGCCAGACTCAGAAACCAGGGCTCCACAAGAGCCAGTGCAGAAGCCAGCCGAAAAGTCTCTCAGTTGCTTGGACAACTTCCTGTGCCACCTCCTGGCTTAAATTATCTGGTCCAGCCAATTGTAGGGCCTGTAATCACCCACAGTCACTATCCTCATTGACCCCTCCCAGAGGTACCGTCCGAGTTCTGTAAGTCCCTCACTTCTACAAGTTCTGGGTGAGCTGCCCAGTAAAGACCAGCGTGTGAGGGCTGCCTGGGAACCCCGGTGCCCAGGTTTGAGACCTGTGGGGCCTTACGCATGGTCCTGGATGTCCCTCTTGTCTCCATCTGCTAAACTACATTAAAAGAGGGCTGTCCTTTGTCACTACATCTGTATAAGCATGTCAAAATGCACATACAGTACATTAAACACTTTCATAGGGAACGCAGTCTCAGTGACAGTATGTTTAGAGCAGTGGTTTCCAAACTTGTTCCGCCACTTGTTCAGAGAAAGCCCCTGGCGGGCTGGGCTGGTTTGTTTACCTGCCGCGTCTGTAGGTTCAGCCGATCGCGGCTCCCAGTGGTGATGCTCCAGGCCAATGGGAGCTGCTGGAAGCGGCGCAGGCCGAGGGACGTACTGGCCGCCACTTCCAGCAGCTCCCACTGGCCTGGAGCAGCGACCCGCAGCCAGTGGGAGCCGTGATTGGCCGAACCTGCGGACACGGCAGGTAAACAAACTGGCCCAGCCCAGCAGGGGCTTTCCCTGCACAAGCAGCGGAACCAGTTTGGGAACCACTGGTTGAGAGGATAACCTGAATCTTGATAAATTAACTAAAACTAACCAACCAATCTGTAACATTTCTCTTGGGCAAGAGAGATTGTTAGGACCGCAGAGCTGATGTGTCTAGCTTTCTGGATAAGGATCTAATCACTTATTTTTCCAAGTATCCTTTATTAGCTCATTACAGAGCTGTTGGCTTGCTGTTCCTCCTTGGAAACCAAAGGCCAAATTTATTCCTGGTGTGACTCCAGTAAAATGTGTGGCGCTACACCAGAAATGATTGGGACTCAACTATTTAGCATCTGGAAATGGGAAAGAAGTTTTTATATCACCAGAGTGATGGAAGAACTTCAGTAGTAACTCAGTTCACCCTGATCCCTTAGATTGCAGGATTATTTATATTGTTGCTCCTTTTGACCTGAGCGGTTAGCTGAAAATTTGCAGTTTTGCAGCTTGTCTGAGTTAGGAGGAGAAATTGGTGGTGGACTCAGGTATTTCTGTTTATGCAGTCCCGCTTATTTCCCTGAACACAAGATGTATCAAATTACAGGAGATAGTTTCTTTGCTCATAGGCCCAAGCCTTTTTCGGGCAGTACCCAACCCAAAACCTCTCTCTCTAGCGTTTTTCTTAGGGGAGTGCTCCCAGTGCTTGTCCAGGCTGTGTCCTTGGCTTTCAAATTCTGCTCCTTCTCTCTGTATCCTTCTATGGTCTTTTCTCCTTCTTTCTCTCACATGCACACCTCCCCTTGGCACAGTAGCCAGCAAAACCCCTCTGCCCATAGATGGAATTCCTGAGCGGCCTTTGTTCTGGGCATTGATATATGCCTAGGTTTTTGTTTGAAGCCCTATTGTTTCAGTTACCTGGTTCCACAGAGGAACCCTGTACCCCCTTCTCCCTCCTCCTCTGTCTCAGCTTTTCAGCTTTGCCCATCATCCCAAAGCATTCTAAAATGATGACACCCCGAGCAACCTATCCTAGATTCCTAAACAAAAGGAAAAGAAATAATTTCACAAATTGTGTTATTTGTAATCTTAACTAGATACATGTTCACATAGGTCCCTCTGTCAGGATATTGTCACAGCACCAACCCAAAACAATTTTACTTCCATTCAAATCTCTTTGGAGTTTTCCACTCCCTGTCTTATTTCCCCTCCTGTAACAAGGAGGAGCTTCTTATAATGTGCTCTTGAAGTGTCTATTGTTTCTGTGGAATTTGCTAGCTGAGACAGACATCGCCCATTTTATCCAAGAGAGGGGCTCGTTACTGTCACAACTTTCCCAGCCTCAACTCCCACTGCTACCGTCCTGCTCAGGTGTTTGCACCTGCAAAGTGACAGCACATATATGCATTTGCACAAGTGGAGGCACTTCTGAAAATGGACTTCATAATCTGAAGGCTCACAGTTCAGGCCCCTGCTCGAGCACGGAAGATTCAGCAGTCACTTTGCACTTGCTCCCCGCATGTTGCCACAGGACAAATTCACTCCTGCCTATTAAATAGGTGTGATAATCACTAGTTAACTGCAGGAAAATGAAACACTTTTCTCTCTCATGTTTGAAAATGGTCATTTCATCATATTGCTGAGAAGCTACTGCATTTTCTGCATAAATGAACTGTATTTTCAGCTAAGCTAGTTAACATGCCTGTGTAAGTGTGACACAAATGCATAAATCTGCTATACTTCACCATAGTTTTAGATCATCTTGTGCATTTATGAAACGAGTTGCATCACCAGGTCATTTCCATAGCAACATTTCCAGTGTTAGCCTTATGAAGGTTTATGCGAGTTGTTAAGCGGTACTGACACTAATGATATAATTAACTGTGTTAAAAGTCAAGTCTGGTAGGATCTACTTTGTTTCCAGGGTGACTAAAAAAATATAAATAATAGTGTCCAGCACTATTTCCATAGACTTATTGTCCATAATCAAAGCAAATTATAGGAATTTGTTTTTTATATAGTTAATCTGCAGTGCACATAAATGTCAGAAGTGTTTTCATTATGATTCACAGTTCAGCAAAGCTAAGATTGCCAACTCTTATTGTGATAAAGAGGAGATGTGGGTAATTTAATGAGAAATGATAAATATAGGAAGGGAACTATTATGAACCTGATCTGAGTAGTTTGTGTTTGTTGGAGAATGTTTGAAGAAGACATTTAGTTCCGAGTCAGTTACATCGCAAGGCTCCAGATACTGTATACTGAAGCCCTCATCATCACCTCAAAGATCTTTATGGCCCAATCCTTAAGAGCTGTAAATTGACAGTGATACCAGCTCTGGATCTGGCCTGTGATCTTTGTCATTCCATAGATATTTTGTCTCTGAAGATTATTGTGTAATATTTTGTTGATTCTTTCATCTCCATAAGTATGGAACCAGAGGGATAGAGTGACAGTTGCTAACAGCAGACCTCATATGTGCCACTGAGTACAATATTTCATTGTGACTAAAAGTAACCAGAAGATACTGCCAGGAAAGTTTCGCACAAATCTTTGATTAAAAGCCCCATGCCAGAATGATGAGCTGCCTTGTAAAGCCATCTCATCGCTACTCTGATCAAAAATAACTGCAAATCAGTGGTGTGAATTAGTAAAGTAATTGAAAGATGCAATTTTAGTAGCCTGTAGCAGCAAATCCAGACAGGTGCCACTGTTGAGCACTTGCAACTTCTATTAAAGAATGGGAGTTGGTCTTTGGCTTATAGGAACTGAGGAATCAAACACTTCTTATTACAAGGGTAATGTCATTTGCTTTGCATTTATCACAATTACAAAGAGAGTGGTTTGTTATTTTGCAGAGTACTTAGGGTGAAATTCACCCCTGTTCACTGAGCTTGTCTTATGCCTATGTATTAGGTCCCACCAACGCCTTATTTTGTTAAATGAAGTGGTGCATATGACTTGTACAGGTCCTCTGCACAATTATAAATTTCATATATTGCAGCAAAATAGAGAGAAATATGGTTTGTTTTGTCATGACCCTTTTCCCCTCTCTTGCTGTGGGTTGAGATGGGGGTATTATGATGGGATCTATGCAACTGGCAGACCAGGTGCCAGCTCATGCCGAAGCGCCAGATCAATTCACTTGTGTATTAGTATAGATCAAATGTTAAATGCATAAAAGTGTATTTGGTGTTTAAACTTCATGAAAACTAATGGGATGTTACTTGCATTGTTTTCACGTGTCTGTATCCTGTTATAATGTAATAGCAAACATTTACATTGTAACTAAATTATCCATCAAATGAAGAAAAGGCCTTGTGAAATGCAAATGAAGAGCTTTAACAGAAAAGTGCTAATTTCAAAGTAAGTGGTCATTGTGTGTGATGATCGGAGGTCAAAGACTCGATATGCATTCCTCATACTCCATCATCGAAAGAAAAGCCCATGTGGGTAATGACACTGTTAGCTTGTTTTCTGTGAGAAGAAGCTATAGCAATAGATACAAGGAAAGATCCTGCATTTCTGGACTGTTTGGATTCTAACAGGACAGAATGACTGAACAAGAAGATGGAGATCCTCAGAGTTACTGTGGGTAGCCCTGAGAAACTTACATAAGAACAGCCATGCTGGTTTAGACCAAAGGTCCATCTAGCACAGTATCCTGTCTTCTGATAGCTGCCAATGCCTGATGCTTCCCAGGGAATGAACAGAATAGGTAATCATCAAGTGATCCATCCCCTGATGCCCATTCCCAGCTTCTGAAACAGAGGCTAGGGACACCATCCCTGCTCATCCTGGCTGATAGACCTATCCTCCCTGAACTTATCTGGCTCTTTTTTTAACCCTGTTGTAGTCTTGGCCTTCACAACATCCTCTGTCAGAGTTCCTTTTGTTTGTTTTAAACCTGCCTCCTATTAATTTCATTTGGTGACCCTAGTTCTATCAACCTCAGCCTGGACCAGTCCACACAAGAGATCCACTTCCTGCACACTACGGTGCTAATAAGTGATGGTCACATAAACACCACCCTATATCGGAAACCTACTGACCGCTATTCCTACCTACATGCCTCTAGCTTTCTTCCAGATCACACCACACGATCCCATTGTCTACAGCCAAGCTCTACGATATAACCACATTTGCTCCAACCCCTCAGACAGAGACAAACACCTACAAGATCTCTATCATGCATTCTTACAACTACAATACCCACCTGCTGAAGAGAAGAAACAGATTGACAGAGCCAGAAGAGTACCCAGAAGTCACCTACTACGGGGCAGGCCCAACAAAGAAAATAACAGAACGCCACTAGCCTTCACCTTCAGCCCCCAACTAAAACCCTCTCCAATGCATCATCAAGGATCTACAACCTATCCTGAAGGATGACCCATCACTCTCACAGATCTTGGGAGACAGGCCAGTCCTTGCTTACAGACAGACCCCAACCTGAAGCAAATACTCACCAGCAACCACAAACCACACAACAGAACCACTAACCCAGGAACCTATCCTTACAACAAAGCCCGTTGCCAACTCTGTCCACGTATCTATTCAGGGGACACCATCATAGGGCCATCAATCACATCAGAGGCTCGTTCACCTACACATTTACCAATGTGATATATGCCATCATGTGCCAGCAATGCCCCTCTGCCATGTACATTGGTCAAACTGGACAGTCTCTACGTAAAAGAATAAATGGACACAAATCAGACATCAAGAATTATAACATTCAAAAACTTCAAACTCTCCGGTCACTTGATTACAGACCTGAGAGTGGCTATCTTTCAACAAAAAAACTTCAAAAACAGACTCCAATAAGAGACTGCTGAATTGGAATTAATTTGCAAACTGGATACAATTAACTTAGGCTTGAATAGAGACTGGAAGTGGATGGGTCATTACACAAAGTAAAACTATTTCTCCCCCCCACCCCATCCCCCACTGTTCCTCAGACGTTCTTGTTAACTGCTGGAAATGGCTCACCTTGATTATCACCATAAAAGGTTTTCCTCCTCCTCCCCCCCACCTTCCTGCTGGTAATAGCTCATCTTAAGTGATCGCTCTCCTTACAGTGTGTATGATAAAACCCATTGTTTCATGTCTATATATAAATCTGGGATGCATCAGGAGAGGCATTTTCAGTAGGGATAAGGAGGTTTTAGTACCATTATACAAGGCACTGGTGAGACCTCACCTAGAATACTGTGTGCAGTTCTGGTCTCCCATGTTTAAAAAGGATGAATTCAAACTGGAGCAGGTACAGAGAAGGGCTACTAGGATGATCCGAGGAATGGAAAACTTGTCTTTATAAAAGGAGACTTAAGGAGCTTGGCTTGTTTAGCCTAACTAAAAGAAGGTGGAGGGGAGATATGATTGCTCTCTATAAATATATCAGAGGGATAAATACAGGAGAGGGAGAGGAATTATTTAAGCTCAGCACCAATGTGGACACAAGAACAAATGAGTATAAACTGGCCACCAGGAAGTTTAGACGTGAAATCAGACTAAGGTTTTTAACCATCAGAGGTGTGAAGTTTTGGAATAGCCTTCCAAGGGAAGTAGTGGGGGCAAAAGATCTATCTGGTTTTAAGATTCTACTTGATAAGTTTATGGAGGAGATGGTATGATGGGATAATGGGATTTTGGTAAGTAATTGATCTTTAAATATTCAGGGTAAATAGGACTAATCCCCTGAGATGGGATATTAGATGGATGGGATCTGAGTTACCCAGGAAAGAATTTTCTGTAGTATCTGGCTGGTGAATCTTGCCCATATGCTCAGGGTTTAGCTGATTGCCATATTTGGGGTCAGGAAGGAATTTTCCTCCAGGGCAGATTGGAGAGGCCCTGGAGGTTTTTCGCCTTCCTCTGTAACATGGGGCATGGTTGACTTGAGGGAGGCTTCTCTGCTCCTTGAAGTCTTTAAACCATGATTTAAGGACTTCAAGAGCTCAGACATAGGTGAGGTTTTTCATAGGAGTGGGTGGGTGAGATTCTGTGGCCTGCGCTGCGCAGGAGGTCGGACTAGATGATCAGAATGGTCCCTTCTGACCTTAGTATCTATGAATCTATGAATCTATGAACCTCTGTGTGTATATATAAATCTCCCCATTGTATTTTCCACCGAATGCATCCGATGAAGTGAGCTGTAGCTCACGAAAGCTTATGCTCAAATAAATGTGTTAGTCTCTAAGGTGCCACAAGTACTCCTTTTCTTTTTCCTAGTTCTTGTGTTATGAGAAGGAGTAAATAAGACTTCCTTATTTACTTTCTCTGCACCAGTCATGATTTTATAGACCTCTATCATGTTCCCCCATAGTCGTCTCTTTTCCAAGATAAAAGGTCCCCATTTTATTAATCTCTCCTCATAGGGAAGCTGTTTAATGTCCCTAATAATTTTTGTTGCTGTTTTCTGTAGCTTTTCCAATTCCAATATATCTTTTTTTATATGGGGCGACCACATCTGCACGCAGTATTCAAGATGGGGGCGTACCATGGATTTATACAGAGGCAATATGATATTATTCTCTATCTTTTTCCTAATGATTCCCAACATTCTGTTTGCTCTTTTTGACTGCTGCTGCACACTGAGTGGATATTTTCAGAGAACTATCCATAATGACTCCAAGATCTCTTTCCTGAGTGGTAACAGCTAATTTAGATCCCATCGTTTTATATGTATAGTTGGGATTATGTTTTCCAATGTGCATTACTTTGCATTACTTTTGGGAAACTGGAAGATCCCTACATCTCTGCTACCATGTGGAGTTATAGTCTGTGAGTGTCCTGTACACATATTTTTCTTGCTTTATTCTCTCAATAACGCTCACTTGCTTTTCTTAGCTATAGTTAGTTTACTATAGATTTGGCTACCAGTGTTATCTTTGGTGTAAAATCTAGAGTACCAATTGATCTGGGGTACGTGACTGATATTTTGGGACTGGGAGGAGCCTGATGTGGTATGATTTTTGGTTTAAGTGATTTTTTTTATCACAAAGTTCAGTTTGTCTGGGTTGCCAAATAGACTGGAGTGTCTATGACTCTATGGCAAGACTAGTATAGTGATCCAGAAGTTCACATTTGTTACTGGCTTGGTGAAATCTAATTACAGAACACACCACCAGGTTGGGGTGTCTGCTCTGTTTTCTGACAGTCTGCCCTGAGGTAGACATTCACAGTGGTGAGCCACTCCAAACAGCATGACAGCGTCATCAGACATTTATAGTAAGATTAGTCAGTTTCTAGAGGTTGTCTCCTTTGTTACCTGAGAATTGACAAACAGAATTTATTCCTCTTCAGTAATGCCAAAAGCATAATCTGGATCAGGTTTAAAGACTACAGAGGTTTTACATTGGAATTTCTTTTTCAGCTTGAGGGAAAGGAACAAGGGCAGTTAAATCAAACACCTTTCAGACATTATTACTCTGGATTTGTTTATTTAGTGCTGGCAATGTGATCAGTGCTGTACAAGACACAGAGATGTACTTCCCTATTGAATTTGTAGACATTGAGAGGATACAGAGAAGATGAGAAATCCAGAAGAGGGAACAACTAGGGGTTTTGTTTGTATTGATTTCATTATGATTGCTGTGGTGACCTCTGAGTAAGGACATTGCAGAATCAGTCATTTTAAGGAGTTGAATGTGGGTAGTGGCTTTGCAAACTAGGGTTGGGAGGAAATTTCAAGCACTAAGGGCAGCATGGAAAAGGATTGGATACAAGAATGGGGGAACTTTCAAATCAGATAAAATGGGCATGACTATGTGCTGCAGATGGGCAACTTTCCTGTTGACCTGAATTGTGAATTTATAAAAGTCTTTTCTCAGCAGGTCGCTGTGCCCCATATCCCTCCTCACGTCTTATCAGCTGACCTGATCTAGACCTGAAGAAGAGCTCTGTGTAGCTCAAAAGCTTGTCTCTCTCACCAACAGAAGTTGGTCCAATAAAAGATATTACCTCACCCTCCTTGTCTCTTGAATATCATGGACCAAAACGGCTACATCAACATTGCAAACGTGAAATAAAGGAGTCTTTATCCCTGCTGGGCTTCTCAGATCCTCTGAGGTTATTTGTCCACCTGTCCTCAGGGCTCAGCTCTCAGGCTCCACCCTTCTCTTTAGGTGGGGCATGTCCCCTGCTGTGGCCTGGTTTAACAACCATTGGCAGGTGTCTAATAAACTGAAATACTCCAGTGTCAGGTCTGCCTTCCTTCCAGAGAGGCTCTGACCCACTATAACCCTACTCGGTTCTTGTGTCCAACCAAGCTTCTCTCCCCTAGCAAGAACAGGTGGTAGGCTCCACTTCCTAGGCAGTTACAATTGAGTGAGCTCTCTCCTTTTCAGCCCCTTCCTGCAGGCCCATCACCCATAGCAGGTGTAGCAGTCAGGGCTAATTGTGCTGTGTGGGGTTTGTATACACCATCACAATGCAGGCAACCCTGATCTTTAAAATCTTGTCCTAGAGGCTATCCTTATGGAAAAGTTCAATAGAATTTACTAGAAAAGGATATATTTTTCCATAGGATTTTGGAAGCATCTATAGTTATATCTCTTCTATAGAATTCAGTAGGATGGTTCAAAAACATTTAGGCCTGATTTAAAACCCTTTAAAATAAATGGAAAGACTCATTGGCTTTAGAAGGGAGCTTATATTCTATTAACATTGATAGGGCTATATGGAAATTACTCTTAAATCCTCATGTTCCTATAGAAACCTATTGTTTTCCCCCTTGTAAAATTCAAAGGGGCCTTTCTGTAAAGAAGGTGATGAAACCAATAGGGTTCCTTAAAGATAAAATAAGCTTCTATAGCAATTACTCTTAAAAACCATAGAGACTTTGTAAGGTTTTTTTGTAGCATCCTATAGAATTCTATAATAGGGATATCACTCTTTTTTAAATTGAATAGATTCGTTCAAAAAACAAACCAAACCCCACCCTTCAGATAGAAAAATCCATAAGAATTTAATAGAAAATAATAACCTAAGGGTATGTCTATACTGGAGGTGGGAGCTCACTTCCCAGCATGGGTAGACAGACACACACTAGCTTGCTTGAGCTAGTGTGCTAAAAAATAACAGAGTAGGTGGAGGTAGGACAGGCATTAGCTCAAGCTAGCTGCCTGTATAAGTACCCAGGGGGTTTGGGTGGGTTTGTACTCAGGTACCTAGCCTGAGCTGGTGCCTGGCGTGTTACACTGGCTATGCTCATATCGTTAGCACACTAGCTTGAGCAGAGCTAGGCCTCGTCTACACTTAAAATTTAGACTGACATAGCTACCTCACTCAAGGATGTGAAAAAATCACACCCTGAAGGCAGTAGCTGTTCTAACCTAACCTCTGGTGAAGACATGACTAGGTTGACAGGAGAATGCTTCTGTTGACCTAGTAACCACTGCTTGGGGAGGTGGATTACTTATAGCAGTGGAAAACTCCCTCTGTCACTGTAGGTTTCAGAGTAGCAGCCGTGTTAGTCTGTATTCGCAAAAAGAAAAGGAGTACTTGTGGCACCTTAGAGACTAACAAATTTATTAGAGCATAAGCTTTCGTGAGCTACGGCTGTAGCTCACGAAAGCTTATGCTCTAATAAATTTGTTAGTCTCTAAGGTGCCACAAGTACTCCTTTTCTGTCACTGTAGGAAGCATCTACATTGTGGTGCCGGGGTAGCATAGCTACAATGTCGTAGCTGGGCAGTTATAGCAATTGTAGTGTAGACAAGTCCCTAGCATATGTCTGGTTTCCTGTGTTAGGAAGCATGCTCCAAACTGCAGCGTAGGTATACCCTACATGGAAGATTAGGTTTAGCTCAGCCACTTGGCTACATAAATTAGTGCTGTTCAGTTCATTTTCAGTGTGCTCAATCCCTCTTCTAACTTCAGCAGTTGGGTAAACAAATTGCCATAAGGGATGAAAGCCGGTGATTTCCAGAAATGTGTTTCAGTAATCAGTATCAAGCCATGCCCCTGGTATTTACAGAACACTGATCTGATGAAAGGGCAATCACTGTGGGCTTGAACAAATAGCAGAGAAGACTGTTTCTAAAAAGTTGGGAGGGGACTGGTGAGGAGGACAATAAATTTTTTAAAATAAAGGCAATTTCAAAAGCCTCCGTATTATAGCTCACAGGGAAAAGCACACATGCATTCTACATTAAATAAGACTGAACTAGGGCCTGATCCAAAACCCATTAAAGTTGATGGAAACACTCCTAATGACTTCCAAGGGATTTGGATCAGGCGACCAGTCTGATTAAGATGCAGCCATAAATAATATGGAGGTTTAAATGTATACATTCCAGAGGTTGTGTGTTTGCTGCTCTCTTGTGTACTCTTTTTAGAGATTTTTATTGAGTGCTACAGTTTAACTGGAAAAAATAACTCTAAGTATTGCATGGGTTGCCAGTTTTGCTTAGATGTATTCCTGGATGTTTCATCACGTGACATAATCTTTAATTAAAGTTTAATCTTTAATTCCTGGAGACTCCAGGACAATCCTGGAAGGTTAGCAATCCTAGTAGTGCACTGTAAACTGTAGTTAATTACTGTTAGCATGGACCACAGGAAGCCTGTGCCTACTGAATTTACAGCTCTATGAGTAGAAAGTGTGATTTGACTTTGGCCTTTATCACAATAACAAATGCAATTTTTGAGTAGTTCAGCACTTCTGAATTGCTAATTAGAAATCGTTAGTGATGCAATTAAACTGTTTGTGTAAAAGTGGGAAATTCTTTATGAGAAGGTCTCCCTGGATGTGAATTGAAGAAAAAAAGAAAAAGCCTGACCACTTCAGAGTATTTGCCATAGAGCATTAAGAGCTGTATGATCTGGCCTGCAGCCTTTTGCACATATTTGCATAATATATCTGTTCAGTGTTTAGCCTTAAAAATAAAATGAAAGGCCTGATTTTCATTTACATTAAGGTTCTTTGTCAGTGGGAAAGGGCCTTAAAGTGGAAGTAAATTATATTTTTTATACTCTATGCTTCCAGTGTGAGGTAAAGAGGCCTTAGTTTAAAGGAGATCCAGGCTCTTCATGTAGAATAGGAAGGTTATCTGTTTGGTTATCAACTTTGTACACTTCTCGGAGGTCTCCCACAGGTGGAGCTCAGCCTCCTGAGAGGTAGCTGGGCAATTTATTGGATCAATTTAACCTGTTCATGGACAGGATAGGTTTGCTTCAATGAATTCTTGCAGAAAGTACATTTTAATTTTACCCATTCAACTAGGCACACTGAAAGCATGGCACATTTTATATGGGAATGGGACACTGTTCTAAACTTTGGGTGTCAGGGGACTGAGCATCATGCCCTACACTTTTCCAGATCTTTGGCTGTGAGAACAGTGCATATGGAAGCATTGCAGGCAGTGTAACTTAGAGCAACCTTGTGGTAATTTAGGACTAGGGAAGCAGAGACACCTCCCCTTCCTCTGCTCACCTGTTCTGAGTCTAAACTTGGTGTAGCCAAGGAATTAGTCCACCGATACTTTTGTGTGAACATGAGAAGAGATAATTAAACCTAAACTCTGCATTAAGACAATAAATATTACAAGAACCTAATTTTTCTAGTCACAAGGCCTATTCTGGAACCCTGCTCATTTGCTACCATCTCCCTAAGCTGCCACCTCTCCCTGAGAAAGTTCCATTGGCATCTTCTGCTTCTGTATTCCACAGTGTTTCTATGCAGCAGCCCCTGTCTCAAATGACACAAGCCAGACACAGTGTTTTATTATCAACAGACTTTGGCTAAGTCTACACTACAGCCAATGTTAGCATAACTTATGTTGCTCATGGGTGTGAATAAACCACCCCCCTGAGTGACATAAGTTACACTGACATAAGCTTTTCCCATAGGGTTGCCAACTTTCTACTCATGCAAAACTGAACACCCTTGCCCCATCCCACCTCTGAGGCCCTGCCCCCGATCACTCCATCCCCCCCCCCCCCATCGTTCACTCTCTCCACACTCACTCACTCATTTTGACCAGGTTGGTTCAGGAGGCTGTGGTGCGGGAAAGGGTGAGGGCTCCGGCTGGGGATGTGGGCTCTGGGGTGGGGCCACGGATGAGGAGTTTTGGGTGCAAGAGGGTGCTCTGGGCTGAGGGGTGGAGCTGATGGATTTGGAGTATGGGAGGGGGCTCTGAGCTGAGGCAGGGAGTTGGGGTGTGTGAGGAGGTACAGGCTAAGGGCTGGGGCAGGGGATTGGGGCACGGAGGTGTGTGAGGGCTCTGGCTGGGGGTGCAAGCTCTGGGGTGGGGCTGGGGATGAGGGGTTTGTAAGGCAGGAGGGGGGGATCAGGGCTGGGGCAGGGGATTGGGGCATGGGAGAGGTCAGAGGGTGCTGGCTCAGAGAGGCGCTTACCTCAAGCAGCTCCTGGAAGCAGTGTCATGTACCCACACTGGCTCCTACGTGTAGTGGCAACCAGGTAGCTCTGTGCGCTGCTCCATCTGCAGACACCACCCCTGCAGCTCCCATTGGCCAAAATTCCCAGCCAATGGGAGCTGCGGGAGCGGCACTTGGGGCAGGGCTAGCGTGCAGAGCCCCCTGGCTTCCGCTACGCTAGGAGCTGGAGGGGGGACATGCCAGCTGCTTTTCGGGAGCCGTGTGGTGCAGAGACTAGCAGGGAGCCTGTCAGCCCCGCCGTGAGGTGCTGCCAACTGGACAGTCAACGGCCTGGTTAGCAGTGTTGACCAGAGCCACCAGGATCCCTTTTCAACCAGGAGTTCTGGTCTCAAACCGAACACCTGGTCACCCTATAATCTCTCACTGACATAATTTCTGCTGTTTGTGGAAGTGGTTTTATTTTGCTGATGGGAGACCTCTCTCTCTCACAGAGCATCTACACCAGATATGCTGTAGTGGCACAGCTGCAACAGTACAGCTGCACTGCTGCAGCACTGTATGTGTAGACATGCCCTAAGTATGTTTTTCAAGGGCATTTAAACATTTCTAGTGAAGTGCATTTAACAAGGCTTTGTTTGCCTAGTTTGCTTCCTTCCTTGTTTTTGGTTTTGAGAAATTGACTCTATTTAAACGGGGAAATTGACAATAAAACAATTGAAGCGATTCCATACCCATTTCTTGTTAAACATATATGCTTGAAACATGGGATTTATCACAGGCTAAAGGGAATTCCCTTTTTAAAATATAAGCCATTATTGCTTAATACAAAACAAGTTTTTACTCCTATTAGCACTGCAAAGCCAGTGCAGCAATGGAAGACTGAGCCGTGTTCTATTAGGTGTCATGCATCATCAACCAAACTGTCAGCCAATTTGTAATTGCAGAATCTTTGTCACTGGTGACGAGCTAAGAAACACAAAGATCAGAATTTGTTTTCCAGATCCCAGGCTGAGTTTGCCATTCTGTCAAGGTTTTTTAAAATCAACTCTCAACTTGTAAACTGAGAACATTTACTCTGGGATTTGTGGACTGAGCATAAATAAAATGGAACCCCCACAATGACATTTTTAAAGAATCACTTTTCTAGAGTATATTGAAAGGTGCACTGGGGCTTTCTTGAACTAATGTTACCCCAGTGACAGCATATAGAACGACAACAGTAGATTTGATGGAGACTTGCCAGTTAGCTTAAAAACTAGCAGAACCTGAAGAGTCTGTGTGAGTGAGACCTAGATAAGCAGTTGTGGTTATTTTCCTCTTTTGTAAACTTCTGTGTTTGAAATTTCTAAGATCAGTCTTTGATGTCATGTACAATTATGCAAGTGGACTTTAAAAAGGAGGCTATGGTACAATAGATACATATACCCTTGTTTTCATACCACAATTATAAGGCTGTACTTATAACTAGTAGAGGTAGCTTTAGCTTCATTGTCAGTTCTAGTTGCAATTCTTGAGTTAGACAATGGCACTATAGAAATTTCAGAACCCTGCAGCAATAGTTTCTTTTCTCTTGACTGTATATTGAGAAGATAAAATAATATTGTATAGTTTGCAGCAAGTTTTACGTAATTCAAGAAATTAAAATCTAGAAAATACAGACTGAAAAACTCACCACAAACTGAATAAGCTTTTGGTGGGGTTTTGAGGTATCTGTTTGATTTTGATCTACCAGACACCAGAAATCTGGTATTCTCTTCTCTCAGAAATTAACTAAAATGGCCGCTGCTGTGATGGCAATGGACCAGATTCTGCTCCCAGTTGCACCAGTATAAAACTGAATAAAACCCATGTACCCAGCACATACATGCATATCCTAGGACTATGCTGCCCGTGTGTAGTTATTGCAATGAAATTCCTCTGTTTGTGCAATTGTTATACTGTGATTTTTGCCATTACCCTCTGCCATGTACATTGGTCAAACTGGACAGTCTCTACGTAAAAGAATAAATGGACACAAATCAGACATCAAGAATTATAACATTCAAAAACCAATTGGAGAACACTTCAATCTCTCTGGTCACTCGATTACAGACCTGAGGGTGGCTCTTCTTCAACAAAAAAACTTCAAAACCAGACTCCAACGAGAGACTGCAGAATTGGAATTAATTTGCAAACTGGATACAATTAACTTAGGCTTGAATAGAGACTGGGAATGGATGAGTCATTACACAAAGTAAAACTATTTCCCCATGGTATTTCTCCCCCCCACTCCACCCCCCCACTGTTCCTCTGATATTCTTGTTAACTGCTGGAATTAGCCTACCTGCTTGTCACCATGGAAGGTTTTCCTCCTTTCCCCCCCCTGCTGTGGGTGATGGCTTATCTTAAGTGATCACTCTCCTTACAGTGTGTATGATAAACCCATTGTTTCATGTTCTCCGTGTGTGTGTGTGTGTGTGTGTGTGTGTATATAAATCTCTCCTGTTTTTTCCACCAAATGCATCCGATGAAGTGAGCTGTAGCTCACGAAAGCTTATGCTCTAATAAATTTGTTAGTCTCTAAGGTGCCACAAGTACTCCTTTTCTTTTTGTGAATACAGACTAACACGGCTGCTACTCTGAAACCTGTCATTCTAAATCTGACCATGTGGTATTAGCTTCTTTGGTCAAAGTGCTCCACATCACAGAATATAGCTATGATTAAATCTTCTTATTCCCCCGTATCGTTGTAAGTACCCGCACATCCATTTCTGCCCTATTGATCAACGTGATCGTAGGAAAGTGGGTCAAATTGGCTGAGACCCTGGTTTTTTTCGTCTTCCTCTGCAGCATAGGGCACAGGTCACTTGCAAGTTTAAACTAGTGGAAATGGTGATTTCTCTATAACTTGAAGTGTTTAAATCATGATTTGAGGACTTCAGTAACTGAGCCTGGGGATAGGGGTATATTACTGGAGTGGACAAGGTTCTGTGGCCTGCAATGTGCAGGAGGTCACACTAGATGATCATGATGGTCCCCTTTGCATGGCTCTCCCTGACCCGACTCCAGCTAGGTGAACCAAATGGAACACAGCATGCCAAATTTGCTTTCTGTAGACAAGACCATATTAAAACTGCAGCCTGTCTGGGAACATGAGCCCATCGCTGGTTTTGCTGGAGTTCTAGTAGTGCTGCTAAATCTTCTCGAGCTGCTTTTGCTGTTAATATCAATCCTTTCTTGAAGCAAGAACAGGAGCTATGTAAATCCTATAGTAAGGACTGTGTAGGAATTGTGATACAGCATGGTCAGAGGGCAGCAGGAGAGTGTTAGAAGGGAGCCTTATTCCCTGTAGAGGGAAGAAAGTTTGCTATAAATTAATTAAAGCACCTGAAGCCAGTCACATGATAAATTTCAGAGTAGCAGCCGTGTTAGTCTGTATTCGCAAAAAGAAAAGGAGTACTTGTGGCACCTTAGAGACTAACAAATTTATTTGAGCATAAGCTTTTGTGAGCTACAGCTCACTTCATCGGATGCATTCCTTTTTTTTTTTTATGAGAGTATCCTTAATCCTTAAGCTTTTTCTTAATCTTTCCTGTTTGCTGTAGAGGATGTTGATCAGGTGGTTCCGCAGTTTCTTTGACAGCGTGTGGCACAAGCTGTCAGCATAGTCTGTGTGGTATGTAGACTGTAATGGATTTTTTACCTTCAGTCCTTTTGGTATGATGTCCATCTGTTTGCATTTGGAAAGGAAGATGATGTCTGTCTGTATCTGTATGAGTTTTTGCATGAAGTTGATAGATTTCCACTCCATACAGCTAAATTCAGTGCCTTGCTTAATGACAGGTTTCAGAGTAGCAGCCGCATTATTCTGTATTCGCAAAAAGAAAAGGAGTACTTGTGGCACCTTACAGGCTAACAAATTTATTTGAGCATAAGCTACAGCTCACTTCATTGGATGCATGATAAAAACTCCCTGCTTCAATCAGACAAGAGGAGGAGTTGAAGCAGAGTGCATTGGTGTTGGAGCAGAGAGCAGTTTGGAGAGAAGCAGAGGAGAGTTTGGAGAATTGCTGTGGTGGGCTAAGAAGACCAAGACCCTAGGTAAAGTGACACCTGGTTTATGCAGAGGGAGGGCAGGAAGCCCCACAAGCTGAAGGGCAGGAGAGGGAAGTAGCCCAGGGGAAGGAACCGCTAGTTCTAGTGGTTTGCTGCTATCCCTAGGGCCCCTAAGCTGGGACCCGGAGTAGAGAGAGGGGCCGGGTCCCTCCCTTTCCACTCCCCTACTCTAGGACACTAGTGGGGCAATTAATACCCCAGTTCAGGGGCAAGAAACGGTGCTCTGAACCCCCACCCACTCCCAAGAAGAGAAAGTGCGAGACCCATCATAGTATTAAGTACCTTGCTGAATCCAGGCTTTGTAGTGAGATTTTTCAAAAGTGTATAAGCAGGTTAAGCCCCAAATTCCCTTTGCTTTCCTATTCCATTCCATTGATTGGAAGCACCTAAATACTATTGCAAATCTGTCCCTTAATGTGTAGTCATCTCTCTCCTAACAAGGAAATAACCCACTTGTAGAGGCCAAACTTTCCCCGCTTCTGGGAGATGACTGTGTCATAGGAATAATTCATAAATCCTCTTATGCATGTTGTACAATAACAGGGAAATTAGTTGAAAGTCATTATATGTCTTAAAACAAGCAGGGAACATTTATATTCAGTACTGTATGTCAATTTGACTAGAATCCAGTATGTGCCTCAAGAAGTACCAAATTCCCTTCATAACACTGTAATGAGATCCAACGGTGAAAGTGATGTATTATTCATCAGCCTTACTTTCTTACAAAATATGATTACTTCTGTAGTTTAACACAAATTTATCATCAACTCATAGACTGCTATGGTCATCAAAATCACAGTGAAAGCCAGAACATCCTTGGGCTGGTTTTGCATTCTGGTATTTAATATTATTAATGTGATAAGGGTTTTTTTCCCCTTCCCAAAACATACAAATGATTTTGTTTGTGATACAGTTCCCTATAGTACAGTAGTGGTAACATCTTAATAATAATGCATCATCTTTGAACATCTTAATTAAACATGTTTTATTTAAAATAATGCTATAATAATACTTTGTATTTCTGTAGCATCTTCCATATAAGGATTTGAAGATGTACCACAGAAAAAAATGGGTTAAGCCCCAAAACAGCACTGCAAAGTAGGTATCATCGTCTACATTTCACACATAGGGAAAGTGAGCCACAGAGTTTAAGTCCCTGATCGTGCAAGCACTTACCCCTTTGCTTTGCCTTGCCAAAGAGAGCAGTTACTTCATATGTATGATTTGAGGATCGGGCCTAAGTGATTTATTCCAAAACTCCCATCCTGTGCTTTAATCCCAAAGCCATCTCCTGCTCCCTTCTGGAGAATCTGACCACAAATTAACCTGCCATTGCTCACCCAAAAGGAAAACAGTCCTTCTCCTTCTGCACCATCTCCCTGTCACTCTTTTTTGCCCCTCATCTCCATGTTTTATTATATCAAGGTGCTACTCACTGAGAAGTTTCTCATCTGAAATAAATGGAGTTGGATTTTTCTTAACTAAATCTGCCAATTAAAATAAAATGAACAGTCTATGATGTAATAAAAATGGTGATTCCTTATTTTAGATCTATGTGATCACATTTAACAATCAATTTCAAGTAGGCCTGTTGATTAATCGCAGTTAACTCATGCGATTAACTCAAAAAAATTAATCATGCTTAAAAAATTAGTCATGAGTAATCACACTTTTAATCACATTGTTAAGCAATAGAATACCAATTGAAATTAATTAAATATTTTTGGATGTTTTTCTACATTTTCAAATAGATTGATTTCAATTACAACACAGAATACAAAGTGTACACTGCTCTCTTTATATTATTTTTATTACAAATATTTGCACTGTAAAATGATAAAAGAAATAGTATTTTTCAATTCACCTCGTACAAGTACTGTAGTGCCAGCTCTTTATCATGAAAGTACAACTTACAAATGTAGATTTTTTTTGTTTTGTTTTTTTTGAGTGTAGTTAAATAACAATATAAAACTTTAAAGCCTACAAGTCCATTTAGTCCT
The DNA here is from genome assembly GCF_009764565.3 of Dermochelys coriacea. Classification (NCBI taxonomy): domain Eukaryota; kingdom Metazoa; phylum Chordata; order Testudines; family Dermochelyidae; genus Dermochelys; species Dermochelys coriacea. The sequence goes on from NC_050076.1 coordinate 77,340,035, forward strand.
ACTTCTTGTTCAGCCAATTTCTAAGACAAACAAGTTTGTTTACATTTACGGGACATAATACTGCCTGCTTCTTATTTATGCCACCTGAAAGTGAAAACAGGCATTTGCATGGTACTTTTATAGCTGGCATTGCAACGTATTTACATGCCAGATATGGTAAATATTCATATGCCCCTTCATGCTTCGGCCATCATTCCAGAGGACATGCTTCCATCATGATGATGCTTGTTAAAAAAATGCATTAATTAAAGTAGTGACTGAACTCCTTGGGGGAGAATTGTACGTCTCCTGGTCTGTTTTACCTGCATTCTGCCAGATATTTCATGTTATAGCAGTCTCGGATGATGACCCAGCACATGTTGTTTGTTTTAAGAACACTTTCACTGAAGATTTGACAAAATGCAAAGAAGGTACCAATGTGAGCTTTATAAAGATAGCTATAGCACTTGACCCGTGGCTTAAGAATCTGAAGTGCCTTCCAAAATCCGAGAGGGATGAGGTGTGCAGCATGTTTTCAGAAGTCTTAAAAGAGCAACACTCTGCTGCAGAAACTACAGAACTGAACCACCAAAAAAGAAAATCAAATTTCTGCTGGTGACATCTGACTCAGATGATAAAATGAATATTCATCGGTCCACACTTCTTTGGATCATTATCAAGCAGAACCCGTCATGTCCCCCGGAATGGTGGTTGAAGCGTGAAGGGACATATGAATCTTTAGCACATCTGACACGTAAGTATCTTGCGATGCTGGCTACAACAGTGCCATGCGAACGCCTGTTCTCACTTTCAGGTGACACTATAAACAAGAAGCGGGCAGCTTTGTCTCCTACAAATGTAAACAAACTAGTTTGAGCGATTGGCTGAACAGGAAATAGGACTGAATGGACATGTAGGATCTAAAGTTTTACATTGTTTTATTTTTGAGTGCAGTTATTTTTTGTACATAATACTACATTTGTAAATTCAACTTTCATGATAAAGAGATTACACTATATTATTTGTATTAGATTAATTGAAAAATACTATTTCTTTTGTTTTTACTGTGCAAATATTTGTAATAAAAATAATATAAAGTGAGCACTGTACATTTTGAATTTGGTGTGGTAATTGAGATCAATATATTTTGAAAATGTAAAAAAATCCAAAAATATTTAAATAAATGGTATTATTAATAGTGCAATTAATCACAATTAATTTTTTAATCACTTGACAGCCCTAATTTCAAGCATTAAAAGCCAGATTGTTCCTGGCTTTTGAGTAACTGTGCAAAGAAGGGAAGACAAAAGGCAACTTCTCTACTTCTTGCCCCTCTGTATAAAGGTCAGTTGCAACTGCAGTTCCTGTAATCTCCTGACCTTCAAAGGGAAGTTAAGATCCCAAGAAGGGACCTGGGAGAAGATGGGATCATAGAATATAAGGGTTGGAAGGGACCTCAGAAGGTCATCTAGTCCAACCCCCTGCTCAAAGCAGGACCAATCCCTAATTTTTGTCCCAGATCCCTAAATGGGCCCCCTCACAACCTTGGGTTTAGCATGCCAATGCTCAAACCACTGAGCTATCCCTTCCCCATACTCTTCCTCCATGCTGGCCAATTAAACAAGGGGAAACATGAAGTGGTTTTCTAAGGGCTGCTTGCTCTCCCTGCATGCCTGTGAGCCCTTCTCAGACTATGGGACTGTCTACATTAAGTTCTTTTGTTACAAATGTCCCATTGTTGCTATCACCAGTGCAGCTCCACCAGCAGATTGGTCATTTTTAGCACCCAGCAGGTCTGTCCAACACGCTGCTGTGGTGGCCACCCATGTCTAGTCTACACTAGTGCTCCTACTCTTGTCACCATTGTGGAGCTGAACTTGGAGTAGCAATGGAGGGATTTTTTTTTTGGCAAAAAAGCCTTGTGTAGGCAAGAGCAATGAGACAAAAACAACTCTAGCTCCCCTTGGTGCAGTGCGATTCCATATCATGGCCAGCTCAGCAGGCCTGTGAAGGATCAGCTAGCCGAAAAAAAGCACCTTAGATTTGATTTTTTAAAAAAAAACGTTTCCAGTTTATATTCTGTTGATATTTCGGCTGAAGTGTGAAATCTCTCCAACACTGGAGAGGTTGGAGAGGTTTTAGTTGGGGGCTGAAGGTGATGGCTAGTGGCATTCTGTTATTTTCTTTGTTGGGCCTGTCCTGTAGTAGGTGACTTCTGGGTACTCTTCTGGCTCTGTCAATCTGTTTCTCCAACGCATCATCAAGGATCTACAACCTATCCTGAAGGACGACCCATCACTCTCACAGATCTTGGGAGACAGGCCAGTCCTTGCTTACAGACAGCCCCCCAATCTGAAGCAAATACTCACCAGCAACCACACACCACACAACAGAACCACTAACCCAGGAACCTTTCCTTGCAACAAAGCCCGTTGCCAACTCTGTCCACATATCTATTCAGGGGATACCATCATAGGGCCTAATCACATCAGCCACACTATCAGAGGCTCCTTCACCTGCGCATCTACCAATGTGATATATGCCTTCATGTGCCAGCAATGCCCCTCTGCCATGTACATTGGCCAAACTGGACAGTCTCTACGTAAAAGAATGAATGGACACAAATCAGATGTCAAGAATTATAACATTCAAAAACCAGTTGGAGAACACTTCAATCTCTCTGGTCACTCGATTACAGACCTAAGAGTGGCTATCCTTCAACAAAAAAGCTTCAAAAACAGACTCCAATGAGAGACTGCTGAATTGGAATTAATTTGCAAACTGGATACAATTAACTTAGGCTTGAATAGAGACTGGGAATGGATGAGTCATTACACAAAGTAAAACTATTTCCCCATGGTATTTCTCCCCCCCACCCCACCCCCCACTGTTCCTCTGATATTCTTGTTAACTGCTGGAATTAGCCTACCTTGCTTGTCACCATGAAAGGTTTTCCTCCTTTCCCCCCCCTGCTGCTGGTTATGGCTCATCTTAAGTGATCACTCTCCTTACAGTGTGTATGATAAACCCATTGTTTCATGTTCTCTGTGTGTGTATATAAATCTCTCCTCTGTTTTTTCCACCAAATGCATCCGATGAAGTGAGCTGTAGCTCACGAAAACTTATGCTCTAATAAATTTTTTAGTCTCTAAGGTGCCACAAATGGTTTTAAGGTAACTGAATGAAGATCTCAAGTTGACCACAGATCTACTCCTGCTGTTGGTCATTCAGACAAGACACCTGATTGATCCATGCTATGAAACTTGCTTATGAGGATTGCTGTGGGCAGTCCTCCCTTTGATAATTCTATCTGACTGATATCCATATGACAGATGGCAATTTCCTGCAATATCCTGGACATACCTTACTGAATCAAGTTTTAAATAAGTTAAAAGTGCAAATATGTACCTACTAATGTAGGATTGTATGGAACTTCTTTAGGAGAAAGATCAGATTAATGCGATATCTGGGAGTTATTGTAAACTTCAAAAGTCTCTGTTCAACAATGTAATAGATACAACTGATCTTTTGGGACAATACATGTGGAGTGGAATTCCTAGGAAGTACTGGGGGGAGGTGATTGCAAACCCCCATCAATGGAATCCACCTTTGAAGTTTTTCTGGGGGGGGGGTGCTTTTGTCTGCTGATCGCCTGTTCCATGAAGACAGTTCAAAGACCCAAACTAGGGTCTCTCCAGGGACCAACAGACAAAGGAAGAACTTTTGAATAAACAGCCTAAGCTGACTCAGGGTGTTCTTTCTGATCCAGAAAAGGGAAAGGAACTCCAGTCTACAGAGGGTCCCAATCCTTAGGGAAGGATTAGAATGACTTTGGCCCACTGAGGCCCCATAAGACTGGTTTGTTGTTCAGAGCAAAGGCGCTGATTCATAGATTCATAGATACTAAGGTCAGAAGGGACCATTCTGATCATCTAGTCCGACCTCCTGCACAACGCAGGCCACAGAATCTCACCCACCCACTCCTACGAAAAACCTCACCTATGTCTGAGCTATTGAAGTCCTCAAATTGTGGTTTAAAGACTTCAAGGAGCAGAGAATCTTCCCTCAAGTGACCCATGCCCCATGCTCCAGAGGAAGGCGATGAACCTGAAAGCACAAGAAAAGCCCTGGGTGGTGATTGAAGGACTGCTCCTGCAAGAGCACTTGTTGGAGTGAGGTGGGTGTTCTCTGGAAAGCTTGTTAGCATGTGTGTAGGTTCTTTTATTGTTTATAATATGTGTTCTCTGTAGTGCTTTTACCTTGAGAATAAAATATGCTTGCTTAGAAAGAGCTGGGTGGTAACTTATAACTGCAGCAATTACACTGTGTATCGTCTCTGAGAGGAGAAAAGCAAAGCAGGTCTGTGTAGGGAGCCTGTCATTTGCTGGGAATCACACAGTGAAGGCCGGGAACTGGTCAGCCTGGAAATACTGGTCAGAAAGGAGAGAGACACAGATCTCCATCCAAGAAAGGCAATGGCTGAGAAGCCGGAAGCCTCAGAGTGGATACCCTTGCTGGACTGTACAGGGGTAATACAGGCACAGCTACCCTGAACTGTAACAATGAGGCCACGTGCAAATTTTTAACAGGGAGCATCATATATCAGAAGTATATGTGTAAGCAAAATCTCCATCTTGCAAGAGCAAGGCAGAGCAAGTACCAAGAGGCATTTTAAATGGACATAGCCAGTATGATTGTGAGGGCAATTCAATCACATTATGATTAGTGCTAATAAGCAGCCTTGCAATCTATTAAATTATTTCCCAGCAGCCAAATCTCACTTTTTTTTTTAAATTCTCTCTGGTCTGTGCAAACATCAAGTAAAATCTTTCAGTTTTATCCCGGTACTCAAAGCTCCTTCACAGCTAATTATAAGTGAACTCTGAAAATCAGGCCACTTCTAACTGAGGAGTCTAAGTGTAAATTTAGGAGCCTAACTTTAGGCACCCACAATTGAAAATTTTGATGTATATTTTCAATTTAAGAGTCACAGATTTTCAATATAAATGCTTTTAACATGCTAGATGGTATAATGTTCATAAACAATAACTTAGACAGGCAAGGTGTCAAGCTGCATCAAAGTTTTGGTAGGAAATGGGTGTAGGGGGAGGAGATTAGATTATTTTGTATTACTAGTGTGCCCAAAATATATAAAGCAGAAGTTTCAGAGCTTTCTGCTGTGTCCACGCAATTCAAACAAGACTTTCTTGATAAATTAACCCTTAAAAGATACTGCTTTCTGAGGCAAGCTCCTGCTTTTGGGAAACTGAAAAAAAAATGAAAAACACCAATCTCTTACTTTCAAATGTTTTTCTATGCATGTTGCTGTCTCTTGAATTGTGCAGGAAGGCAAGGGAATAAGCCTCCCGCTCACCTATGCATATTCTCCCTCGACCCTGGGTCTGGGCTTGCAGAAGTGAGAAGATTCTGTGCACTGTTACTCCTTCCCTGAGCAGACAGCAGAGGCTGGATGAGCAATGGGTGGATCCTTGGCACCTGTGCTGGCTGAGGCAGAGAAGATAGTAATCCTCCATTTGTATGCTCCAGCAGCAAGTGACTCCCCACTATGGAACAAGAACGGAACAGGAGCGAACCAAGTGCCAGTAATATAGGATTCCTTCCAAGTACTGCTGCTGGGGCAGCGCACCTACACAAAGAATAAAAGTCAAAGCTAGCCTAATGAGCACATGCTTTGTGTGCCTCAGAATGTTCCAGAGGATTTTGTCCCTAGTCTTAGTGTGAACATGGTTCAGATACATTGATGGATCAAACCGTAACAGCTACAAAGGAACCCTCAGCAGAATTAATATCTATTAGCCACCATAGAAGAGGGATTGAAATGACTGACTTTAATAGTTCCAGTACAGTCAAACTGGTCTTAATATGCATTTTTAAAGGTCTGTAAATATCTACACCTGAATGGTTCTGTTTTCCTAACTATGCAGCTACATAAGCTATGTTGATAAAAGATCACAGATACATGTGTGTGGGCAGAATTCCCTGGAATGTATGGGCAGGCATTTTCTTCTTTTTGTGTTCGTTTCTTTCATCCATCTTAATTAAAACGTGACAGGTTTCAGAGTAGCAGCCGTGTTAGTCTGTATCCACAAAAAGAAAAGGAGTACTTGTGGCACCCTAGAGACTAACAAATTTATTTGAGCATAAGCTTTCGTGAGCTACAGCTCACTTCATCGGATGCATTCATTGCATTCATGCATCCGATGAAGTGAGCTGTAGCTCACGAAAGCTTATGCTCAAATAAATTTGTTAGTCTCTAGGGTGCCACAAGTCCTCCTTTTCTTTTTGCTTAATTAAAAAGGCCTTTTATGTCACTGGTTAAAAACACTACTAGGACTGGACATTTAAAACAGCAATAATAATAATAAAAAAGCCCCAATCCTGAAGGTTGAGTGCTGTGCTTGCATGCAGAGCCCTTGAAGTCAAGGGGCACTGTGGGGATGCAGCATTCTGCCTGTATCGCTCACAGTGCGAGATTGGGGCCGATATTTGTGATTTAAAAATACACACAATTGTATGTATGACATGACTTTGGATGGCTTTATTTTCATTAATCTTCCTAATTTTGCATGTTTGTTTTGATTTCTTGGTTATGCCTGTTCGCTTATACACAACACCCAAGAACAAATGATTTCTGAATAACTTTTTTTTTTAAATTGACTTTTACTGGCAAAATTCTCAGGGACCTGTCCCAGTATTGAAACAAAGTTTCCGTATGTGCGATTTTATGAGTCCAAGAATTCATCTACCCAAAAGATTAGGTATTATTATTTATTGAGGTAATGCCCAAAGACCCTGTTGTGCTAGGTACTGTACATGCACACAACAAAAAAATCAGTCCTTGCCCCCAAAGAGCATATGATTTGCACAAGTCAGCAGCATTTGAAAGCTCAGGACATCTGAGTATTACACTATTTGTGCTCCCAAATCTAACCAGTTGGCTGGGCAGATCTGATCACATAACTGGCCAAATGGCTTTTAACAATTTTGACCTTAAATGTCAACATTGGCCAAATCAAGCCGGGATATGTTCAGAGAAAGGAGTCTTCCCCCACTTTGCCCAGCCAGCCACAACAGCAGTCCTTGCATTCAGGGAAACATAGGGACTGTTCCCTCTCCAATCTCCCAGGGTACTCCAAAGGGGACAGGGAAGGGCAGGGAATTCCATCCCCAGGCCCTGACTAGTGAGCTGGCTTGCCACACAGGGGGAGATAGCTGCACCCCTGAAGGAATGTAGCAGCAGGTGCACTGCTTGCCTTTGTTTTCCCAGGACATCTATTGGACTGGTGTGACTCTACACTGTCCCTGTGGAGGGCTGTGCCTTATGCACATACCTGAGGCCCGAATGTTGAAAGGGTTTGACTTTTTTTCCAAAATTATCATTAAAATGTATTTTGGAGCTGAATGAAAGCTTCACTCCAACGAGTATTTATAAGATTTAAGGTTTTATAATACTGCAAAGGCTGGCAAAAAAGAAATTACATTATTTAGGGTACATTAACACTGAGTAGAAATAGGATTTGATCAGGGGGGTTTGTTGTGCATGTTCCTCTTATACAGCTTAATTCTTTACTAAGTCTCTTTTTCTTCCTCACATTAATGGTAAAAGTTCATTGTACTGAATGAGCTTCAAAACAACAAGAAAATATGGAAATATATATGCGCATTAGCCATGTAGTTAAGGTAAACACATCAGCAAGCTGCTACAGAGAGGAGCTGGGTCCCCGTCATGGTAAGAGGCAGGGGCTGCTTGCCATTCTTGCATTCTTTGTGTGGGCACTTGGTCTCTTGCTCCCTAACTTGGTCTGAACCAGCCCCAACTTGATGACTTTCTCCTGAGATGTTGAAAAAGCCACTTAATGGACATGGTCTGGGAGGAAGGTAAGTTCCTGTGAGTTTTAAAGGGGTTGTCTTGCTAGTTTAGTTTTCTGGCTGGGAATGCACCAAAAATCCTTATCAGTATATTTCACTAAGACATTTACTTTAGTCAAATAAAGGTGTAATACACAGAGAGCAAACACGCAGGTAGCCCAAAGCAGTATCTAAGATACTAGCACCCATGTTTTACAAAGATATTACCGGCATCTCTGTCCAGGAGCATGTATAATATGGGTGGAGACTGATTTTGGGGAAACTATCACAGGAAGCCAATAGAAAACAATGTGGAAAAGCACTAATGTATAGGTGGGACATTGAGAAACATACTATAAAATGCTACAGTAATTCTGCTGTTATTTAGGAAGGCTTGTTTCTGCAGTAATAGATGCTTAAGGAACAGAGGGAGATTTTAGCTATATTTGATGAAAATGCCCAGTAATCCTTAATTCTGGGTGAATCATTTTTAAATATATGATCTTTGGGAACAAGAAGATTCCATCTGAACTATGTATTTTGTTACAGGGAGAGAATGTCTCCATGCAAGAGACATTCAGAAAGGTCACTTATTGCTGGCAGCTTGATTAACTATAGCTGAAAATGCTGGACATCCCTCTTTAGATGCTACACAGCTGTGGGTTAACAAGATTTGGCACATTCTAACTATGGAAAAAGCAAAGTACCTCTAAGTGAGAGAAAACACTAATATTCTATCATCATCACTATCATCAAGGAGTATCCTGAAGGGATGTAACATCTTTGCAGATCAAGCACCACCCAGATCAATCTGTAGCTAGGTTCTTTGGATGGTCTGGCTAGATGTTCAGTTTATGTCCATCATCGGTAATCTTATGGTACCACCCAAGCTTTTGGCACTCGTGATCACCAGCCAAGTAACAGCATTCTTTGATAAACACACTTTGTAATTTATTGGTCTTCCATCCTAATATGTCTGTACTAAGAAAGCTGACAACACTGAACCAGAGCTGACCAGTGCAGTTGGTGGGTTTAGCTATGAATATCCTCAGTACTGATCTTGTTCCATATGATGGTTCTCAGGGTGCCCAGGACGGAGAGTTACTTTGTTACCCCCTGCCTCCTGCATCCAGGAGACTTGCTTGTGCTTGGCTGGGTGTCAGCTCCCTGATACCAACAGCCTGTTAACCACCCACATGCTCTCTTTTGGGCTATACCAGCCATTACTTTGCCTTGCAGGTTAAAAAAGATGCACCCCAGACCCCTGTAGTGTCCAGCCCCTTCTCCACTGAACACTCACAAAAATACCAGATCTGCTGTCCCCAAGGGACCAGTGTACACACCAGTTTGTGTGAATTAACTCAGTATCCACTCCTTGCTTAACACCACAGAACTGAGATATATTTATAGTAAAAACCACAATAAGTTTATTAAAGATTCAAGAGAAACTGAATAAGGAAAAAGGAAACAAAAGATTATGTATAAAATAAAATCATAACACATTTTCTAGAGACTTAACAGGCTAACCTCTTGTCTAAAGAAGTTAATCTTACCCCCATTTCCTCTTCAGTGTTTCAACTGAGGTTGGTTGTGAGCCCATTTTCATGAGTGTAAATGTACAGTCTACTTCCTAGGTGCAGAATGACCAGGTGTTTTCTTTGTTCCCCAAGTATAATCCAGCAAACTTTTGAAGTGTATGCTGAAATAAGGGTCTCTTCCCCTGATGTGTGCTCTTCCTTGTAGACTTCATCTCTCTCCATTGACTTCATTTGTAAATGTGCCTCCACTGTGTTAGCTTAAAATGCTTAAACTATTTGCCAACAGAGAGACAAGCAATGAATGTCCTTTGTCTGACAGGAAACATGTTTTTCCACTGTGACAAAGCTCTGTCCTTGCCTCCGTGGGTCCCGCGTTTCCTGGTGGATTTCGCTAGCCTCAGAGGCTCACTGTGATCCTCCATGTAACCCTTCTTTCTCTAGAGACAAGGGTCACAGTCTACTGAGCCATTTTCATCATAAGCCAGTGAGGGAGGTGAGGAGAAATTATTCTTCCTTGCACAGTCTCTGTTGTCTCCCAGTCTCAGTGATTAATCAGGGGCAAGGGGGGGGGGAGCCCGGGCCCACCCTCTACTCCGGGCTCCAGCCCAGGGACCCTAATAGTATCAGCTATGGTAGCTGACCTTTTAGAAACATGACATGTACAATTCCCTGGGCTACTTCCCCCACAGCAGCCCTCACTTCCTCAAGCTCCACTTCACCCTTACCTTAGGGCCTCCTTCCTTGTGCCTGATATGGTGTGTACTACTCAGCCTCTCCAACCACGCAACTTCTTCCCACAGCTCCTGACATGCACACCCACCTGAGTGACTGAGAGGCTTTTAACTAGTTTCAGCCAGCCCCTGATTGGCTTCAGGTGTCCCAATCAACCTAGCCTTCTCCCTGCCTTCTGGAAAGTTCTTAATTGGCCCCAGGTGTCTTAATTGACCTGGAGCAGCTTCCATTTCACTAAACCTGGTACCAGGGATTTGTTTAGCCAGGAGCTAATATATCTATCTCCCACTACTCTTCCATAGCCATCTGGCCTTGCCCTGTCACATCACCTTGTTGTGATACAGAAGCTAAGAACATATTTTCAATGTACATACATAGTTCCTTATATAGTATCTGTACATACATTTAACAACAATGTTGATGACCAGTGTGACCCTGGCTTTCATTTAAGACCTCACATGACATTGTTTGGTGAACCAGAATGTACATAACAAAATCAGGATATCCTTGTAATCCAATTGCCAGTTGGCATTGAGGGGTTCTTGGGTTATGTTCTCTCACTTAATATGGAGCAGCTGACAAAGACAATGAAAAGCAGAAATGTCAATCTACCACTTTTCAGCCTTCCCCTGTGCCTACGTTTCACTACCATACAATAAAGGTGGTAAAACCATGATTCTATGGATCCACAACTTTTGTAGCAAGCTTGATGTCTCTATGGCACCAATATTCTATGGTGCCTGGCAAACCTTTTCTCTCTCCTACTGAGGCTACCCAAGGAGCCAAAAACAAAGCACAACCCAACTCTCTCTCCTGCTTTCTTCCATGATGGGATGGGACATTTGCTTAGTTTCTCCATCTGTTAAGCCACCTTCTTTTAAAGCTGACATTCAGCTGCTCAGAGCCCCATAGAGGTCATGCAACAGTATAGGAATGATGCTGGCAGCCAGTAGGGTTAGTCCCATAAGGGACAGGTGGAACAGCACAGCATCCTTCCTGACCACCTCCCTCCCACCAGGGGAGCACTCTGTCTCAACCATCCCTGTCTCCTTTGACATAGTTCTGCGGGTGTTAGTTTCTGCAGCTTTGGTGCTAGAATATCCCAGGCCCTGCTCATGGAACGACCAGGGCCGAGTCTATAATGGAATGGATGAGAGAAGACAGGGACCTCAGTGTTAGGAGCAACTTCTTCCTTTAGCAGCTGCTTGGGTCCTGGCTGTGGAGCTGCCCCATTCTCCCTTACACACCAGGATCAGTCAGGTGGATATAGAGTCAAGAGGTTTGTTATTCCTGTGTATCAGAAGGTCAAGCTATGGTCCATGATGTGGTCTCCACTCTCTCTTTCTCTCATGGAAGGAGAACTAATAAAATAAGTTCTGTTTTTTAAAGTACTATAAAATCAGTGATCAATTAAAACGTGATTAAAAAGGATGAGGTCTTGGTAATAGCACTGCTGATTACAAACTTGTCTCATTTAATTTCAAATTTTACTCTGTGCCAACTAAAAAAAATTTCATCTGAGCTAAAATTCTATTTGATGGTGACAGTAAATCAACATGCATTCAACCCCCAATCAGTAAAAGTGTCAGAAGCTCTTTTGTGTCTCACTACATTATATCAGAGTGACAGAAGATTCTTTGGTGAAGTTAGTATATATTAATAAATAATAATAATAATAATGTCTTACATTGCACTATATCCTTTCATCACAAAGGATCCCAATGTGCTTTGTGAACAGAAATCCCCAGTGTTAAAAGGAACAATTCAAAATATTCTCAACATTTATTAAACTGGTTAGTTTTTATTTAGCAATGGTGAAACTCAGTGTTGGAGTTGGCTTCCAGTCATGAAATTTAAGAAAATACTATCCTGAATTGGGGCCTAAACTTGCTGAATAAATTAATCATTGGAAATTATTTCTTCAGTTCTAATGTACTGCCTGGGTCACAAATAAGACTGAACTTCCACACATTTCTTGTTCTTAGTTTATAAAATGTTTCACATCCCTACCTAGCCAGTGGAATGATTCACAGAAAAAGGTGAAGAGTAACTATGTTATGTGACTGAAATCTGTAATCCACAGCTCACTCTGATACAAATAAATTACAACCCACCCATCAGCGTTAACTATTATGCAAACTATTATGCAGTTGATTGCATTGAAATTAATGTATTAGTTTATTTGACGTCTTCAGAAATGCAACATAAAGGACACGAATAAAACAACAATAGTCCTGCTGCTTATTTATCATTGGTCTAAATGTAGCTTTGTTGTGATCACTGCCAAGTGCTTCAAGCTGGTTATTAAAAATGTAATGGAAATAGTCCTGGAGGGAAACCTAAAATTATTTTGTTAAAACTCTTACAAAGCACATCTGAGCTCTTTAATTTAACTTGCTTAGGCTGTTTTGAATGTCAGCTGGTATCTGAGCAAGCCAGCTGATTTGACCACAAGCTGTATGTCACACTAGGTGAATTACCCATCCTTTCAATTCCTGCAAGGAAATTACTGCTGCTTGGAATTCTGCCTTCAGCTCTCGTGCTCACTTCCAGTTAGACTTCAGTGGGAGTTGAGGGTACTCATCCCCATGCGGGATATGGTCCCAAAAGCTCAATCAGATTAGCCTTCCATGGCATGCAATTAAAAAAGCAGCATGACTCAACAGCCAGCAGCATCTTGTGTTGCTTGTCCTGGAAGCCCAGAGTTCTATCCTTGTTTGTCTTCAACAGGCCAGTCAGGTTTGCTTAAATGTGCTATTTTGTCAGGATAGTTGCTGCTCACCTCTAGTCATCTATCTGCATCAGGCTCCAGGATTTACACTTTATTTCCCCTAAAGGACCTTTTGTCCTATTGTGTCTTTCTGCACAAATGTGCACCAAACCTCCACCTAGATGGGGGCACAGAAATTGTGCCACATGCTTCTGCTGTATGAAATAGCAGCAGCGGGAGGCGCAATGCAAGAGGGATGTCCTCTTGACAGTGCAGGTCCAAGGATCAATAGGGAATCCTAGCCTCAAATCCATGGATTTTGGCACAGTCACACAGAGGGCCTGCATTCCTGCAACCATCCTCTCAGTACTAAGTTGGCCATGGTAGCTGTGGAGCTGCTGGCTTCTACAGACCATGAGTGTACATTACTGCCCATTCCAGAAGCAGGGAATGAAGAGAGTAGAAGCCAGTCAAAGCACAATACCAACTTTATAGCAATGTGCCTTATAAGGTAATGACTGTTGCTGAAGGATTATGCCTTGCTGATCTCTATCTGCCTCGTTTCTGGCCAACAAGTCCCTCACAAATCCACATAATGTCACATAGATAATAATGCTGTAGACGGGATGATGCTGGCTCTGCCGAGCTTACTCACTAGGAACACTGGAATTGCTATGGTCTATCGAGGCCAATATTCTTTGTCCAGTAATGCCAGATAGTTTGGAAGAAGGTATGAGAAACCCAACATGGACAATTATGGAATAACTAGCCTTCTGATGACGGGTCACTGATTCAGAATGATCTGGAGTTCTTGGTAAACTGGGCTCAAGCAAACAATATGCATTTTAATATGACCACAGGGAAATGTATACATCTGAGAACAAAGAATGTACTTACACGATGGGGGCTCTATCTTGGGAAGCAGTGACTGTGAAAAAGATTTGGTGGTCATGGTGGATAATCAGCAGAACATGAGCTCCCAGTATGACCTTGTGACCAAAAGATCCAATGTGATCGTGGGATGCATAAACAGTGGAATCTTAAATAAAAGTAAAAAGGTTATTTTGCCTCTATACTTGCCACTGTTACAACCATTACTGGAATACTGTGGCCAATTCTGGTGCCCACAGTGCAAGAAGGGTGCTGATTCTCTGCGGGTTCAGAGAAAAGCCATGGGAATGATTAAAAGAATAGAAAATATGCCTTACGGTGACAGACTCAAAGAGTTCAGTCTATTTAGCTTAACAGAGAGGAGGTGAAGGGGTGACTTGATCATATGTATTGTGACAGGGTTGGGCTAGATGGCTACAGGAGAGTGATGGAAGGCAGATATATTAGCCTCAGGTTAAGCAGGTCCCTTTTCCCTGGATAAGGTAACAGGGGCAGTTCTAGAACAATCAGGAACTTGCTGGAAACAGTTAAGGCAGACAGGCTAATTAAGACACCTGGAGCCAAGTAAGAAGCTGCTAGAATAAATTAAGACAGGCAGGCTAATCAGGGCACCTGGTTTAAAAAGGACCTCACTTCATTCAGTGAGGGGCACGGAAGGAGCTGAGAGGGAGAGGGCATGCTGCTGGAGGACTGCGGAGTACAAACACTATCTGGCATCAGGAGGAAGGATGATGAGGATACAGAAGATGTTGGGGGAGGCCATGGGGAAGTAGCCCAGGGAGTGGTAGCTGTCACAGGTGTTACACAAAATACTATAATCAGCTGTGATCCACAGGGCCTTGGGCTGGAACCTGGAGTAGAGAGTGGGCCCAGGTTCCCCCCCAACTCCCTATTGGATACAGGAGGAGTTGACCTGGACTGTGGGTCCCACCAGAGGGGAAAGTCCCTGGCCTGTCCCCCAACCCACTCGGTGGATCAGCAGAGACTGTTCTTCTTCCTTTTCCCCATGCTGGCCAGTGATGAGGTTAGCTGAGTGAACGGCAGGTTTGAGCCACTAGCAAAAGTGGTCAGACTGAGGGCTGCTGTGAATCCCTGAGGTGAGCAAATCTGCCAATAAGCGCAGGACCCACCAAGGCAGAGGAGGGACTTTGTCACAGTATCTACATGGGGAACAAATATTTGATAATGGGCTCTTCAATCTAGCAGAGAAAAGAATAAGACTTTCCAAAGGATTGAAACTGAAGCTAGACAAATTCAGACTGGCAATAAGGCATAATTTAACAGTGAGAATAATTAACAATTGGAACCATTTACCAAAGGTTGTGATGGATTCTGATCATTTTAAAACCAACACTGAATGTTTTCCTAAAAGATCTGTCTTAGACAAGTTGTAGGGCCTTTGTTACACAGGAGGTCAGACAAGATGATCACAGGCCTTGGAATCTAGGAATGGAGTTGTTCCTTGAAGTTGAAGGTGAGGATGAGGAATTTGAACTTGACATGGAGGATGAGGAGCAGCCATCAAAGAGATTGATAAAGGAAATGACATGGTCAGAGTCTCATGAGAGAAAGGTATGTACAGGGCCTGCATAACCTTAGTCACATACGTAGCTCTTACTCATGGAATTAACTGAGGTGAATGAGTCTATTCATGTGAGTGGGAATGTACAGGTTGGTGCCAAGAGATTACTGAGACCTATCAACTGTTAGCAAACTATGTATCCTCAAACTGAAAATGAATAAGGGACAATGCCTGGAAGTCTTCAATATACTGTTTAAAACAATAAGTCTCCTGACTCCTTTTGTTTTGCTCATCTTTGTGTGGTAGTATGTAGAGAGAAGATTTTTTTTTATATGCACACACAGAGAGACTGTGGTCTCATCTGCATGTGCACTATCATTATTATTATATTCATATTACCATAGTGTCCATTTATTATTATTATTGTTTGTTTGTTTGTTTATTATGCATAATTCACCTCAAAATGGACTGAAAAAAACAGCAACAGTGACAGCTGCAATGGAATCTGAAAAGTAAATAAATGAACATATGGGCAACATAATGTTCTTGTCTTGTCCAAAAAGCAAAACAAATCTAATGGGGAGTGGATCTGCATCAACACTGGATGTTCATTTACAGGAAAACCATTATAAGACTGAAAGAGGATCCCATATGTGGAGGTTAGAAAAAAACATAGCTGCAACCATAACTAGCAAAATATTTTTTTTCTTGTCTGCCCCTCACCAAACATTATCTGTGAAGACACCTGTAGTGTTGTTGCTTGATTTTAATTATCAAAAATCCCAACTCAGTGTTATATTTTAGACTACCTCTCTGCAATCCATATAAAGTGTTAAAGCTTTCCTAGTTAACAGGGCCTCCTTGTGGAAGCCATTCCTGCAAGCTCTTTTCAAGCAGAACATCAAGAGGAGTTCCATGCTTGGAGCTTAATAAAGAAGGCCTCAGATCTCATATTTATAGGAAGAAGTTCAAATAAGGTTTGGACTCAGGATGATCCTAATTAAAACACAGTTCAAGGGCCAAATTCTGAGATGGAAACAGCTTTCAGTGTAACCTAGAATAGCCTTAATTGCTTCGGGACCTGATTACCTGAGTGACATTTTGCTCTGTGCTGTGTAACTGCAGTTGAGATTATGTGAGTTGCAAGAGTTTGTATAAATGGAAGGGAGCAGCTGGCAGGGCATTCTCCGTGAAGGCGCATTGGCTTTGAAATGCTCTGCCTGCAAATTGGCCAACCAGTGTCTGGAATTGTAAGCCTCTGAGGTTGAAGTTCTGTCTCCCCAGGCAAGTGGAGAATGGATGGGTTAAAGAATTGGTGTATATAATGAGAGAGGGGATTATTACCTGATGACTGATTGGCAAGCTTGTAGTAATACAGCAATGACAGTTCACTAATTATTGTCACTTTAATGTATCAGTATATATGTTAATGATGTGGACCCAGTTCCCCAGAGTTTCTTTATAATACATAGTTGAATGTCCAGCTTCAAAATCTATTATGATGTTGCACTGCTATCCCGGGCACCAAATCCCAAACCTCTTAGTCATCTTTCTTCTAATATCATTTGCTGAGATTCTCTATGTTGGCTTCATTGGGAATTTATTAAGTGGTATTTTAAGGGATAAAACCCTCTTCTCTGGGTTGCTTTCCATTTCCCTCACTTCTGCTTCAAATACTGTTTATCTGAAGTGTAGGGTAGGAAACGGCTAAGCACTTGTGGCTGTTGTAATTATACTTGTTGGACCTGTTGGTTAATGTAGTATAAACAAAGCTGGCTTAATAACTGGAGAGAAATGTTCATTATTTTTCCCTATAGTTTGTTGAAATATTTTGTAATCACCTGGTCAGAAAATGAGAGGGGGAGATTTTTTTCACAAGTTTTCCAATTTTTCATTGAAAAATATGTTGAATTTTTTACCATCTCTGATTATAAATGTAAAAAGTTATTTATTCTGACTCAGACATTCTTCCCTCATTTCACACATACAGAGGATTAAAGAGGCCACTAGATGATCTGGTGGTCCCTTCTGGTCTTAAACTCTATGACTCTGTGAAAGTCATTGGAGTTTTGTGCAAAAATCATACTACCCCAGAGTATGACCCATTTGTTTGGAAGTATTTTCTCTCTATTACAACCAGGCACTCAGTAGTGGAAATGATATGAACTCAGCTATGTGGCTGGCATGTATCGGTACAGTTCCCAATAATTTTATTTGAAAATTCCTTCCATCCAACAAAGTAATAGTTGCAACACTGATTTCAAGCATTTTGTGCATTGTATTGAACAAGTCTAAAAGATTGTGGGTGGGTGACTCTGCAAGAGGTAATAAGAGTACCTAAGTCATGAAAAACAAATAACCCCAACTATACATACAATACGATGGGGGCTAATTTAGCTACAACTAATCAGGAAAGAGATCTTGGAGTCATTGTGGATAGTTCTCTGAAGACGTCTACACAGTGTGCAGCAGCAGTCAAAAAAGTGAACAGGATGTTAGGAATCGATAAAAAAGGGATAGAGAATAAGACGGAGAATATCTTATTGCCCTTTGTCACAGGGTCCCCGCAGGATTTCTCCCTCTTGAGCCTGCACGCTGTGTTTAGGCTGGTATAATAAAGAATCTTCCACGCCTTCTTTTGCTGGATCACCCAAGTGTCTTTATTTACAGTGTTTGTGAGTTTCCAGGTCCCCCAACAGCTAGTGCCCCACAGAACCTCCCGGCTTTTGAGGCTTCCTTCTTTGGTAAGGAGACAGCAATACCACCCTCCTGTCTCCTCCTAGGCTAGCCTCCTCACTGAGGTTTGTCCAGGGCTTGTATAGCCCTCATGCCTCAGCCCAGCTGTCAACACTTAGCTCAACATGTTCCTCTGAGCCAGCCCTCCTTAGGGCTTGTAGCTGGGCTCCCTGCATCTCTACACCTGGCCTCCTGGCCAGAGAGCAGGCTGCAGCCAGCATTTTGGCAGTGCCTTAAAGAGGTTTACCCCTGCCCTGCCACACATCTGACTCTGTCCCTGCCCGTTCTCGGGTAAACAAATCTGCCTCTTGGTGGGAGTGCCTGCATCTCCTCCGGGGGCTCCTGTGAGCCCGCCCTTGGACTTCCAGGCCCCCAATGCACATCTACAGTATACTCCCCAGTATGCCCATTGGGCTGGCAGAGACTACAGATCTAGTCTGGTGGTGCCTGGTGGCCTGGGTACCCCATGTCTGGATTCGGTTCCCCACCTCCTGGTCCTTGTCTCCCTTGGGCTCCCGAGAGCCGCACTCTTGCCTGGAGGGTCCTTTGTTGCCATATAGCCAACACTTCTTAAGGCGCTTGGCTTGTTGTCTAGGAGTTTCTTTTCCCATCTCCCTCCCTTCCCCCGACACCACGGGGTGGGTGGTTCTTTCCCTAGTTGGGATTCGACCCTCATCTCACCCCCTTCTGCTCTCTCTATTGGGTACCCCCTGCTCCCTTCCTCTGGCTCCCCATCCCAGCTTTGGGCTTTGCCTGGCGGGGGTCCCCAATTGCCTTCCAGTCGGACCAGGTAGGGCAAGTCTTTACTAATCCTACCCACTGCCACCGGAAGTGCCCCTGGACCTCCATAGGCACCCATGTCATCCTATACCTCCAAGTGTCTCCATGGACACACCGCAGGGCCACCTTTGCCCCTGGAATCATGCAGTGTGGCTTCACTAATTCCTTTCGCCCCAATGAGCGGGTGGAGGCGTAGTCTACCACCCCCTTCCAGGGCCTCCTCCCCCCCCGATCTCCTCCGTCTCCCAGTCCACCCACAAAAGGCTGACAGCCCACAATCCATCTGTGGGCAGTCCTGCTTTTTATGGCCCGGGCGTCCGCACTGCCAACATTTCAGTTCTTGACTGTGGGGGGGCCCCGGGTCCAACCCCCTCTTGGGAGCAGAGTCCAGCGGGCTTCTTCCTGGTCCTGCCCCCTTACTGGCCTTCACCACCCGCCTGGACCCCTCTGCCTCTACATATTCCTCTACCCCCCCTCCCCCGGTTACTTCCTGCGCTCACCTCCACTCTGCCTGCGCCCCTGAAAACGCTGCTGCTCCCTTGCCTGAGAGGGAGGGGGGAGAAGCAGAGCGGCAGCATGTTCAAGGGAGCAGGCGGAGTGGAGGTGAGGGAGGGCGGGAGGTTGCGGAGGGGGGAGCTGAAGGAAGCAATGCGCGGGGGGGGGAGGAATGCGGCACAGTTTGGGCTGTAGGCCTCAGCCAGTGGGTGGCCCAATCGGTCAATCTCTGGGCGAATGCCCTGGATCACAGGCCCTCCATCCAGTGGGCCTTCTGGAACCGCTGATGCTATCTCTCAGTTGAGAGTCCTACTGGGTCCAGGATTGCAGCATTTACCGCCTCGTAGTACCTGGCTTGGGTCTTGCCCAAGGCCATGAATGCAGCTTGGGCATCACCCCCAAGTACGGGGCTATTTACAGGCCCAGGTTGCCCGCTCCCAACCGGCCGCTGTAGCCACCTCTTCGAATGTGCCCAGGAATGCATTGGGGTCATCCAGGGGGCCCATCTTGCCAAGGCCCCACCTTGGCATCCTGGTTCCATCCCCGGGTGCCAGACTCACCACCCTCTGTAGGATCTACTGCTGGGCTACCGACTGTTCCCTGATGAACTCCTGGAGGGTCCGTTGCTGGTCTGCCTGCCACATCATCAGGGCCTCTCTGCTGCATCTCCTGCAGCGTGCTCACCAGCCACTTCAAGGTCTCCTCCATGGCAGCCATGAATAGCAGTGGCTAGGGAGATCCCGGACAAGCCCCCAGTGTCACAGGGTCCCTGTAGGCTTTCTCCCTCTTGAGCCTGTGCCCTATGTTTAGGCTGGTATAATAAAGAATCTTCCTCATCTTTTGCTGGATCACCCCAGCATCTTTATTTACAATGTTCATACAGTTCCCAGGTCCCCCAACAGCTAGTGCCCAACAGACCCTCCCCAGGGTCTCCTGGCTTTTGAGGCTTCCTTCTTTGGTAAGAAGAAAAGGAGTACTTGTGGCACCTTAGAGACTAACAAATTTATTAGAGCATAAGCTTTCGTGAGCTACAGCTCACTTCATCGGATGCATTTGGTGGAAAAAACAGAGGAGAGATTTACATACACACACAGAGAACATGAAACAATGGGTTTATCATACACACTGTAAGGAGAGTGATCACTTAAGATAAGCCATCACCAGCAGCAGGGGGGGGAAAGGAGAAAAACCTTTCCTGGTGACAAGCAAGGTAGGCTAATTCCAGCAGTTAACAAGAATATCAGAGGAACAGTAGGGGGTGGGGTGGGGTGGGGGGGAGAAATACCATGGGGAAATAGTTTTACTTTGTGTAATGACTCATCCATTCCCAGTCTCTATTCAAGCCTAAGTTAATTGTATCCAGTTTTCAAATTAATTCCAATTCAGCAGTCTCTCGTTGGAGTCTGTTTTTGAAGCTTTTTTGTTGAAGGATAGCCACTCTTAGGTCTGTGATCGAGTGACCAGAGAGATTGAAGTGTTCTCCAACTGGTTTTTGAATGTTATAATTCTTGACGTCTGATTTGTGTCCATTCATTCTTTTACGTAGAGACTGTCCAGTTTGGCCAATGTACATGGCAGAGGGGCATTGCTGGCACATGATGGCATATATCACATTGGTAGATGCGCAGGTGAAGGAGCCTCTGATAGTGTGGCTGATGTGATTAGGCTACACTACTATATGCCACAAGGGGCCACAACAATGGTTCCCATAACCCACCCAGCAATATTGTTAATCTATCCAACTATACTCTTAGCCCAGCAGAAGAATCTGTCCTATCTCGGGGCCTCTCCTTTTGCCCCTCCACCCCCACGAACATGATACAGTTCTGTGGTGACCTAGAATCCTATTTTCGACGTCTCAGACTCAAGGAATATTTCCAACACACCTCTGACCAACATATTAACCCACAGAGACATTCCTGCCAACACTACAAAAAGAAGGATTCTGGGTGGACTCCTCCTGAAGGTCGAAACAGCAGCCTGGATTTCTACATAGAGTGCTTCCGCCGACGTGCACGAGCTGAAATTGTGGAAAAGCAGCATCGCTTACCCCATAACCTCAGCCATGCAGAACACAGTGCCATCCACAGCCTCAGAAACAACTCTGACATCATAATCAAAAAGGCTGACAAAGGAGGTGCTGTCGTCATCATGAATAGGTTGGAGTATGAACAAGAGGCTACTAGGCAGCTCTCCAACACCACTTTCTACAAGCCATTACCCTCTGATCCCACTGAGAGTTACCAAAAGAAACTACAGCATTTGCTCTAGAAACTCCCTGAAAAAGCACAAGAACAAATCCGCACAGACACACCCGTAGAACCCCGACCTGGGATATTCTATCTGCTACCCAAGATCCATAAACCTGAAATCCTGGACGCCCCATCATCTCAGGCATTGGCACCCTGACAGCAGGATTGTCTGGCTATGTAGACTCCCTCCTCAGGCCCTTCGTTACCAGCACTCCCAGCTATCTTCGAGACACCACTGACTTCCTGAGGAAACTACAGTCCATTGGTGATCTTCCTAAAAACACCATCCTAGCCACTATGGATGTAGAAGCCCTCTACACCAACATTCCACACAAAGATGGACTACAAGCCATCAGGAACAGTATCCCCGATACTGTCACGGCTAACCTGGTGGCTGAACTTTGTGACTTTGTCCTCACCCATAACTATTTCACATTTGGGGACAATGTATACCTTCAAATCAGCAGCACTGCGATGGGTACCTGCATGGCCCCACAGTATGCCAACATTTTTATGGCTGACTTAGAACAACGCTTCCTCAGCTCTCGTCCCCTAATGCCCCTACTCTACTTGCGCTACATTGATGACATCTTCATCATCTGGACCCATGGAAAAGAAGCTCTTGAGGAATTCCACCATGATTTCAGCAATTTCCATCCCATCATCAACCTCAGCCTGGACCAGTCCACACAAGAGATCCACTTCCTGGACACTACGGTGCTAATAAGCGATGGTCACATAAACACCACCCTCTATCGGAAACCTACTGACCGCTATTCCTACCTACATGCCTCTAGCTTTCATCCAGATCATACCACTCGATCCATTGTCTACAGCCAAGCTCTACGATATAACCGCATTTGCTCCAACCCCTCAGACAGAGACAAACACCTACAAGATCTCTATCATGCATTCCTACAACTACAATACCCACCTGCTGAAGTGAAGAAACAGATTGACAGAGCCAGAAGAGTACCCAGAAGTCACCTACTACAGGACAGGCCCAACAAAGAAAATAACAGAACGCCACTAGCCATCACCTTCAGCCCCCAACTAAAACCTCTCCAACGCATCATCAAGGATCTACAACCTATCCTGAAGGATGACCCATCACTCTCACAGATCTTGGGAGACAGGCCAGTCCTTGCTTACAGACAGCCCCCCAATCTGAAGCACTCACCAGCAACCACACACCACACAACAGAACCACTAACCCAGGAACCTATCCTTGCAACAAAGCCCGTTGCCAACTCTGTCCACATATCTATTCAGGGGATACCATCATAGGGCCTAATCACATCAGCCACACTATCAGAGGCTCTTTCACCTGCGCATCTACCAATGTGATATATGCCATCATGTGCCAGCAATGCCCCTCTGCCATGTACATTGGCCAAACTGGACAGTCTCTACGTAAAAGAATGAATGGACACAAATCAGACGTCAAGAATTATAACATTCAAAAACCAGTTGGAGAACACTTCAATCTCTCTGGTCACTCGATTACAGACCTAAGAGTGGCTATCCTTCAACAAAAAAGCTTCAAAAACAGACTCCAACGAGAGACTGCTGAATTGGAATTAATTTGCAAACTGGATACAATTAACTTAGGCTTGAATAGAGACTGGGAATGGATGAGTCATTACACAAAGTAAAACTATTTCCCCATGGTATTTCTCCCTCCACCCCACCTCACCCCACCCCCCACTGTTCCTCTGATATTCTTGTTAACTGCTGGAATTAGCCTACCTTGCTTGTCACCATGAAAGGTTTTCCTCCTTTCCCCCCCTGCTGCTAGTGATGGCTTATTTTAAGTGATCACTCTCCTTACAGTGTGTATGATAAACCCATTGTTTCATGTTCTCTGTGAGTGTATATAAATCTCTCCTCTGTTTTTTCCACCAAATGCATCCGATGAAGTGAGCTGTAGCTCACGAAAGCTTATGCTCTAATAAATTTGTTAGTCTCTAAGGTGCCACAAGTACTCCTTTTCTTTTTGCGAATACAGACTAACACTGCTACTCTGAAACCTGTCATTATTCTTTGGTAAGGAGACAGCAATACCACCCTCCTGTCTCCTCCCAGGCTAGCCTCCCCATGGAGGTTTGCCCAGGGCTTTTATAGCCCTCTCATGCCTCAGCCCAGCTGTCAGCACTTAGCTCAACATGTTCCTCTGAGCCAGCCCTCCTTAGGGCTTGTAGCTGGGCTCCCTGCACCTCTACACCTGGCCTCCTGGCCAGAGAGCAGGCTGCAGCCAGCATTTTGGCAGAGCCTTAAAGAGGTTTACCCCTGCCTGGCCACACACTTATATAAATTCGTGGTACGCCCACATCTTGAATACTGTATACAGATGTGGTCTCCTCATCTCAAAAAAGATATACTGGCATTAAAAAAGGTTCAGAGAAGGGCAACTAAAATGATTAGGGGTTTGGAACGGGTCCTATATGAGGAGAGATTAAAGAGACTAGGACTTCTCATCTTGGAAAAGAGGAGACTAAGGGGGGATATGAGAGAGGTATATAAAATCATGAGTGGTGTGGAGAAAGTGAATAAGGAAAAGTTATTTACTTGTTCCCATAATGTAAGAACTAGGGGCCACCAAATGAAATTAATGGGCAGCAGATTTAAAACAAATAAAATGAAGTTCTTCACACAGTGCACAGCCAACCTGTGGAACTCCTTGCCTGAGGACGTTGTGAAGGCTAGGACTATAATAGGGTTTAAAAGAGAATTAGATAAATTCATGGAGGTTAAGTCCATTAATGGCTATTAGCCAGGATGGGTAAGGAATTGTGTCCCTAGCCTCTGTTTGTCAGAGGGTGGAGATGAATGGCAGGAGAGAGATCACTTGATCATTGCCTGTTGGGTTCACTCCTTCTGGGGCACCTGGCATTGACTGCTGTCGGCAGACAGAATGCTGGGCTGGGTGGACCTTGGTCTGACCCAGTGTGGCCGTTCATATGTTCTTATGTTTCTATGTTTAAAATAAATTATCACAAAACTGACCCTTCAACTGTTTGTATGATAGTATACGTTATCTGTTAACCGTAAAATTGAACTTTCCAAAAATTATATGCAGGGCTGAGCTGTCTAGGACTAATCCAAAATGAGCAGTGAGCATCAATGACAAAATGCTAAGGAGCATTTTGATTCAAAACTTAGAGGCAACATTAAAGCAGAGAGGAGAATTACGTAATTTCCCAAATGGAGGAATTTTATTTCACTTTTCATCTGTTCCATCTCCCGTTTGCTCAAGGTTCATTTAATCTCATTACACATTTGGTAGTAGAGGGGGCTGTCTTAGAATATTTCAAAATTTCTGTAGCAAAGGTAACATGGTGTCTGTGTATTCTCAGATTAGAAAGAAACATGAAAACGCATCTGTTCTACACTTGACACCTGTTTCCAAAAACAGCATTGTCTAGGATGTAACATGGGCCACGATCCTCGGCTGGGCCACAAAATAAACACAGACACATGACAGGCCACATCTTTTATGAAATTTATTTATTTTAAATGAATTAAAACTGGATCAACCAGACCTAAAGTAGGCAGGAAGCCCCTGCGGTATGTGAATGAGTTCAGTGTGTGTTATAGTGGACAGACAGCAAACAATGCAAAAATCAAATAAACAAATCCACCCTGGAGTTTGAGCTCTGTCACTAGGGCTATCACTTCATGTCATGTTAATTCCATTTTACTGTGAGCCCGCAAGAAGCAGGGGAAAAGTAAACAGTGTGTTGCCCGTCTGCTGATCCAGAGCTCCTGCAAGCAGAGGGTGGCTTCTATTCTAAAACCAGATGGTTTTTAAAAATTATCCATACAAAGTTCCTGCTCACCACTCCAGCCCTGCCTTAGTCCTCTGCAGGAGGGTGGGCTAGGCAGCGAAAATATCTGGGAAGTGCTTCTACCCCCCTTGTACTCTGCGCTGTGTGGGGTCCAGTGTTGACCCAATGAGAGCAGCTGTGGAGAGGTATTTGAGATATCCCAGGGAAGGCCCTCTTTGATCTGCACTTAAAGCATTTAGTAGTCACACGACTCGTTGCTGAGGATGTAGAGAGCAGCAATAATTATTCCAGCCACAGGCTGAGATAACTGTTATAGAAGGGCCTTCAGGTTGGGAGTATGACTTTCATATCAGCTCCTACAAAATTCCCCACACAAAGCCTAATTTCTCAGTTGAATTTCAACCTGTATCAGATCATTTAAAGTTAGAGTGTCAGGTTTTATGTACCAATACCCCTGATAGGGTAGTGAGTGGGGCCTGAACCTAGGACCTCTAGATCTAAAAGCATCACCTTCTACCAGTGGAATGAAAATAATCAGGCATGGTAGCTTGAAGGCAGTAAAACTCTTTACATGGTTCAGCCCGTAGATGGAGACAAAGTCACACTTGGGTAGTGTATTTCATGCTGTCACACAGATGAGTGCTCAGTCAGGTGAGCAGCCCCACTGTTTGCTCACATGAGTAAGTGCTCACCAATGTAAGGGTTGTGCAGTTGGACTCCTTATACTCAGCAATATCTGGCATTGCTCTTAGTGTAACATTAGTCCTGTCTTAGGGCTGTGAGCAGAATTTCTGAACACCACCATCTGACAGAATACTCGTGTTTGCCTGATCCTGGCATGAGAATGAAACACAACAATGCCTCCTGAACGTGCTGACAATAGAAACTGGCTTTTCAAGTGTTGTTCTGGAAAGCTATGTTCTGCAATATGAATCTGCATCAACTTATTTAAATGAATAAGCCAATAATACCTAAAGATAATATATTAGAGTTGGCAGAAATCAGTATTGTATAACCATTTTTAATTGTGTATCATAATACATATAATCTTTTTATTCAGTTGAGAGATCAAAACCAACCAGAGATCTTAAGTAGTATTTCATGTGCTTTCTATAATTTGATTTATTATTTCTAATCATTCTTGGTGACTAAAAATCTTAAGTTTCTTTGTAGCTTTGTAGCTTCAAGGGGTTTCATGTATATCAGGTGGGAATTTCAAAAGCGTTCAGTATTGGCTTAACTTTTTCCCAGTGAAATCAATAGGACTTTTTTCTATTAGCCTTGGTAGGAACAGAGTTAGACCACTGCTAAATGTCTTTGAAAATTACAATAGCCATGTACAACATAGATAAACAAATCTGTGTCCTGAAACAATTTCTTATTATAGTGCATTTGGCCAATTCTTGCAAAGAAAATAGTAGTACAACGGTACACCAGAGTAACTAACAAGAGGAAGCATTTAAGCCACTTATTTGCCCAGATAAATCAGATTTAAATAGCATCCCCCAAATTAATCCCTGCTTGACTTGTACTCCCTATATAACTTCACAAGGGATTGCAGCTTCTCTTTATTTGAAAAGTATATGGGCAAAATTCTTAGCTGGTGCATATCAGTGTAGCTCCATTGATCCCTCCAGGCTAGCCCTCTCAGAAACTGATTATTTTATTGATGTACATTTTTAATGAATTAATGTGCTCTAGGCACAAGTACAAATATTATAAAATGAAAACAAATCAGCCCAAGATTTTAAAAAAATAAACCCTTTACCAAACCCTACTGGATCCCCCACAAAGCTCTCCCATTAGCTTCTTAGAACCATAAGGCCACTAAGTTTCCTCCCCTTCTGCCTAGAAAAAGCCTGGGATATTTGATAAACCTTGCAACATGACTTCAAGAGGGAGCCAAGATGAGAATAAATTTCACAGTTAAGATTAGAATTCCCCCTCATAAGCAAACAAGTAGTGATGCTCGCTGGAATGCCTCAGTGATCTAAGCTGCCATGGTATCACACAGGGACAGATGAGGACCCTGCTAGCAATTGTATTATCTTTCTATACTACTCGGAGAGATGACCTTGAAATATCTGGGAGGGGAAGCTAGATTCATCACTAAAACATGGAGGACAGGAAGGTACCCACCTACACTAAGTTAGAACAGGAACGAATGACAGCACACCTGCATTTCATACATTCATTTATATTGCTGGCATTTGTATGACCAGGGGTCCTATTGACCCAAAAGAATGAATGTTTATTATTGCCTATGGTTTGTTATGAGGCACAATCAGAATGAATTCATTTTATTCATAGTAAATAATTAATAATGGTCCAAAATCCTGCTCACCTATCAGATCTTAATGGTGTATTTTGCTAAGAGGCCTACATCTGTTGTAGGCTGCTCAAAACTGAACAGTGGGAGACAGGGAACATAGGTGCTGGAACTAGGGGTGTAGAACATGCTCCTGCACCCCCTGGCTGGAAGTGGTTTCCACCATATACAGGGTTTACACTTCGGTTCAATGGCTCTCAGCACCCTGTTATACTAATTGTTCCAGCACCCCTGAGATACAGGCCCAATCCTGCAGGCCTTACTCAGGTAAAACTACTTTAAGTCTCTCCCTTGACCTTGAAAGGGAGTTTTACTTGAGTATGGAATGCAGGATGAGGACAAAGGAAGAATAATTAAATGCAACACATATTCAATTCAGTAAAATATGTTTGCTTTTTGGAAAGTGCAGAATTTACACAAGTAACTTAGGGCCTGATCCAAAGTCAATAGGTGTTAGATAAGACCCTTAGTTCCTTCAGAGCCATTCTAGTGTCTTGGGTAAATATGTACTTAGGCTTACATTAACATGTATTCATACTAGGTTAAAATATGCATTTAAGCATATGTAATGTCAAATAAATTACCCAGTTAAATATGTATTTTGATGCATGTATTATTTACCCCCTAGACAATCATGGCTTTTTTAGGTAAATATGTATTTAGGCACTTTAAAAATGTGAATCTGTGACATAAGATGCTTTAATGACTGCTATAAATCTGTTATAATTTATGACAAATATGGTACTTTAGGGCCTGTTAGTCTGTATATGCAACTCATTTAAATCAATGGTAATTCTGAGTGTGGCTCAATGGCAAAATTGGGTTTGTGGTTTATTGACCTAAGTAACCATAATGACATTTTTTAGCTGTAATATGTCAATCTCGCTGCCATGCAACCACTCCACACTGAGGTGTCTTCATGCTAAAGGTGACATTTTTGTACAAAATAATGAATGTCTATTTACAAGCAAACCATGCATCTAGAATAAACAGAAGGTTGTTTTTAATGCTCTTTCCCCTGATACCCAAAGGCACTCATCAACACTCTGGACTCATGACCTACAAATTTGTGTGATTAGTACAAATTTTTAGTATTACAATATTTTTTCAACAACTTCAGATGGCAACATTACATGAAATATTTCCTCACTGTAACAGTTTGTTTCTGGATACTAATCTATTAGTAGAAAAACACACCAACCAAACAAGAAATCATCTGCAGGAATTCTGGGCACATTGATCTGCCTAAACTGTTTTTGCTGTTCTTTTCCCAGGAATATTTCTATATACAAATGTGCCTGATTCACCAGTGTGTTACTTCAGTTATGTGTTGGTGTAACTCCATTCAGCGGGGGCAGAAGCTTCCTGTAAATGGAGGGTATGTGTTTGTGGAGAGCTAGGAGGGGGAGTGTGGGGAGGTACTGAGAATGGTGGGGGAGGGAAGCTTGGACCAGGCTGGGAACGACAATCCCATTGCAGCCCCTCTGGGTCCCATTCCCTGCCCCCCAGCACAATTGCAGGCACAGTGGCAGCTGCTCCAGCCTCTCTGGAGTGCTCTGCTCACCACCTCCCTGGGTAGGTACGAGTTTATATGGGAGCTAGTCCCTTTCCCCCCTGATTCTGCCACCCCATCTCCACTGATGTCAGTAGATTTACACACGTGTGAACTTGGAATAATTCAGTGGCAAATCAGGCCAATTAGTTTTACTTTTTACACATTTGTAGGATCAATGTAACACAACAGACAACGTAACATCATAACAGAGAACAATTTCACACCTTTTTATCCATCACAAAAAACCTTGTAATGTGTTGAGCATGAAGCTCACAAATTACAATTTAAACAAAATACCAGAACATATTTGCTTCAAATGGACCTTTTACAATTTAACACAAAATTCAAATGACATATTTTTTAAGAAAGCACTTAAAACCTTTACACTTATGTGCTGACATTAGGTTACTTTAAGCTGTAAACTTTGAGAAGTTTTTAGTATGATTAAATAAAATCAACATTACAATTTCCAGGCATTATTATGATTATTAAACAGATTGCAACATTGTAACAAGAAATAATGTAAACATGTAGCTCAGGATACTGGTACTGAAAAAAGTCTCTTAGAATTAACTCTGTAGAGATTTTTATGTGCACATTGTAAAATAGATAAGAACTGGAGAAGAAGTTACAGTATAGTATCTTTCAGGTTGATGTCAACGTTTTGCAAGCAGCAGTCTAAAAATATCACATCCCTATTTTAAATTAATTTACAGAATCAGTACTACCTTTAAAAAAATCTCCAGGTTCATACTGCTGCTATATATCAATGTAATTTATTCAATGAAATGTTAAAAAAGTTACATTTTGTAATTGTGTACATGTGTGTATATCAAATTATTACCCTCCAATAACCTCCAAAATTGAAAGACTACCTCTAGGTAAGAAATACAAGACCTTTTCAATAAATTAAAAGGGTTTAATTATACCTGAGACATTTTTGCATATTGGTGTCTTTGTACATTTACCTGTAGGTACTATAGTATGTCCTTTATGTTCTCTTAGAGCCTGAAACAAAGCCCATTGAAGTCAATTTAACTCATTCCATTAACTTCAATAGGTTTTGGTTCAGGAACTCATTGTATAATCTGGATGAATTTATAAACAGAAATGTGTCAGAATTAAAAAAAAATAAATCTGAGCCATTGTTATATGATTGCTTTATGCACATCCTCAGCTATTTCATTGTAGGCTGTACTTTTCACAATGAGATCTCCACTACTCAAATAAGTATTATAATCCTACTAGACATAGATGTCACATTTATGATGCGTCTGCTTGTTAGTCAAAACTGCTAACATTCTGAAATGTTTCCCCAGTTAATGGTGGGTTGGGTATGAACGGGCTGTAAGAAACCTCTCCTTCTTGGCAGACCTGTTTTCTGGTTCTTCAGAAGGTCACATTTCTTCACAAAATTCTAGTAACAGCCAAGGAGGTTTGGGGGTTTCTTGATAAGTTAGTGTAACATTATCATGTTAAGACCCCCAGTCCTGCAAACACCTATGCATGTGAACTGGTATTTTCAGAAGAACCCAAGGAAAAAGGTCCAACTCCCATTGAAATTCCATGAGATTTACATGGCTAACTCCTTTAGACTTTGAAAATCCCAGCTGTGCCTAATTTTACCCTTGTGAGTGGTCACACTGAAGTTAATGACACTATATATGTGCTGAAAGTTATAGCCTGAGCATAAGTATTATCAGGGTCATGTCTAAATGAGTTTACATGGGGTTATATGGTGCTGTTTATTTTGGTGAAAAGCAGAATAAAATTACAGATTCAATTTTTTATCTAGCGGAATCAAAAAAAATTTACTACACCAGATATGTGGATTATCTGGTGTTTTACTAGGGGAAATTTTCTGGAAGTGCTTAAGTGCCATATAGCCTTACCAAATACAATAAGATAGAATTTTAAATTGCCAATTTTATTAAGTACAGTTTACACAAGTGACAGGATAAGAAATCCATGAGCATAGTGGGGGAAGTGAAATGAAATGCGCCCTGAGACAAGCAATAGGGCATATTTGATAAATCAAGAAAAGAAACAGATAATAAATAATGTATTCATGATGGACATCACATGATTAATTTGCCTCTAAGTGGATTATTGCACCCTTCTTCCTTTGCACAATCATTTCACATGCATCATTCCATATTATTGAGTAGTTTTTATATTGCTCTACATTATACAGAAAGGGGCTAGCCCAAGTGCTGAGATTCAACAAAATCTTGTTTAAAAAACAGCTGTTTATGTTCTACTCTACAGACATTTTAGTGTCAGTAAGCAGAGTTACATTTCATTGGCAAGCAAATGATCATAGATATTAGAAACTATAAACTTGGAAATGTTTGAGTTAACATACCAATACGTAGCATATTTCTATGTAAAATAAATCAAACATTTTACGCACAGGAAATATTTTTCTAAGATTATCTGTATACAGGTAAAATACAGTTAACACTTTATAATATAATGGTCAGCCAACGTGGCATGATGTGAAATGATGCTACATCCTGTAACATCATGAGCTCTTGATACGGCAGAGTGACATATGAAGCATCAGAAATAAGAAAACCTGATGTTGACTAACAGCTTTTACTTTGTAACAGTATCCACTCTAAATGTTTTTGTCATTCGTGACTTTTTTTCAATCCCTGCTCCTGCTTCCACTTGAGTCATTGGCAAAACTCAGTTAGTTTCACTGGGAACAGGATCAGGTTAATTAGCCCCAATCCTGCGCACCATAAAGTGAATTGCAAAACTCCCATTCACTTCAAAGGTGCAGGATCAGACCCATTGTAGGTACAGGATATGTTAGATAACCCACGGGTGGAGTTCCAACAGCATATGTTTCAGCTTTCTATATAAATATATATATTTTTTCAGGAGCTATCCAGCATGACCAATTCTAGAATGCATTACGGCTTTCATGGAACAATTGGCACTAGGAGGCACTTAAGTGACATG
The DNA here is from genome assembly GCF_009764565.3 of Dermochelys coriacea. NCBI lineage: Eukaryota > Metazoa > Chordata > Testudines > Dermochelyidae > Dermochelys > Dermochelys coriacea. Next base: position 77,372,181 of record NC_050076.1, read on the forward strand.
TTTAAAACTTATCTTTGGTAAACACACACACAAAAACTTGCAATAATGTTTTATTTCCTGATCATGAACGAGATTTTAATTTGCTATTAGTATATGTGCGCGCACATCTAAATGTATACAGGACACTTCTAGTATAAAGTGACATATAAAATGCAACTAAGAACACTTTTTTAAAATCACTTCAAAATGACACAGTACTGTTCTGGTGAGGCTTTGTTTGATTGTTTTCATTATTACCATACGCTCTACATTTACACTTACTTTTTTTTTCCTGGTCAGTATCAAATATGTATAGAAAGAAAGCTTCCACATACTGAATGTTCAATTTCTTCCTCATGCTTTTAATATACTTTTCATAACTAATTGTGCAGAATAATTAAATCACCTGCTTATACAATCTTCGGTATCTGTAGTTCAGACTCAGGGCCCAATGCTGCGTTACATGCACACTCAAATTTCCTACTGAAATCATGGAGTGCACAAGAAATACAGGATAGGGCTACAATTTGGATTGATCCTGCAAGGTGCTGAGCACTCTGGTGAATGACCTCAACTGCTAATGTCCTTAATGAGAGGTGAGAAGTGTTCAACATCTTGCAGAATAAAGCCCATAGAGAAACACTTAACCTATGAGGGGTATTTCATCATTTCAGTCAATCAATGCAAATTCCAAAAATGATTTTACAGTCTGCATTGCAAAATAGACTTTAGCAGAGTTATATGAGTGAAACTGAGGAACAAATTTGGCCCCGTAGGTTCAATATATCCATAATATCAATGTTTTCTAAATCTATCATCTTTAAATCAGGTGTTTCTACTGAACAACTTTAAATTCTGTATCTTAGTGGCATATTTTTTCCAGCTGCACTATTTAAGTTATGCTAATGAATGGTTTAGAACCTAGAACAACTATGTATGGCACTTTGTACAATTAGAATTGTTAATATCTTTCTCTTTTTGGCCAAAAGGGATAGACAGCTCAGTCACAGAGTATATCTGCTTTAAGAACATATGACGGTCATCATGAACTTGCTGAATAATGGCCAGTGATTTTACATATACATAAATTATTTCATGATGTGCTTACTGGTGGTTTCAGCCCTGACTGATCAAAGACCGTTGGCAAACTGCACAAAAAATGACATTGAGTGATGTAATACTTGCTGTAACGAGGCCTTTATTTTGGACAAGTGCGGGAGCGGGGTGGGCAGTGAGAAGGCTAACTTTTACTAAACCATTCCACTTTGCATTTGTATATGAAATGGATATGACTGATAGATGATAGGTGGCTGTCCATGAGCAACATAGTAATTGCTGAAGTTCCTGTCACTGATATATGGAGCGGGCTGATAGTAGCACGTTACGTTGGCTGCATTGGGGATGATGTTTTGTTCTCCAAGTACTTTTAAAGCGAGAATTGTAATCATGTTTAGAGTTTGTCGTCGTTCATGTCCCATGAGACAGACTGTGCTCTCATTTACAACTCCGCGCAGAGTCATCAGGTAGTCATACTTGCTCTTTTCTTCCCCAATGAAATGGTTGCATAAATATGACTCAATTTTCCTTTGCTGCTCAGCCACATCAGGAAAATCAATGAAGAATCTGGAACACATATAACGTTCTAAAGATTTAATTTCAGCCTCATCTGCTGGTTTAAAGTCACGAACCAGAAGGTTGCTGTATTTCAGAAGGCCTCCACCTCTGATTTCTTCAGGATTCCTTGTGGAAATAAGTTTGTATTTTAAATGGTCCATGGCCTCATTGAAGTCTCCATACATGCTCTCTGCAATAATGGTGGGATGTAAGTCTTCTCTCAATTCACATTCCGTATCACTGTAAACATTTAACATGGAGTCCAGTATTATTTGAAAGGAGTCAACGCTAAATTCAAACTGTCGTCTGAGTGAGTTTACAAATTTTAGTTCTACATTCTTCCCACTGTTGTTTGACAATGAGATGAGGCTCCAGCGGTCATGATCAGTGGACACTTTGACCATCTTTTGCACATATGCATCTTTCATAGTCTGAGCAGTGATCTTTTCTTTATTGACACATTTTGGTAAAAAGTCCAGTAGGCAATTCAGAACTGCCTCCTTAACAACCTGAAATTCTTGTTCACTTGGTAGTTCAACACCAAAAATGATATCCAGGTCTTTGTAGCTAGTTCCATTCTGTTTCACAAGGATGTGACTAGCCGTTGAACCATTCAGGCGGATGTCTCTAACAGTGATTTGCTTCTCAGTAAGCTGCTCCTTTACAACATGAATGATATCCTTTGGCTTTACCTCCAGAGTTGGAAAATTTCCTCTTCCATGAATGGGTATTACCTCAGTTAATACTTGATCCAGTATTTTTATCTGATCCCAAGTGAGACTACTGAATCTGTGATCTAAATCCTCAGTCATTGTGAAGTCAGTTGGTTAACTAGGAAAAAACAACGGAAATATTAAGAGGAAAACATTAGGGACATACAAAAGCCTGTCATACACATCTTACCTGTAGAAGGCACAATGAGAAAGTAATACATTTTACATTGAGCTATACCATGAGCTGGATATCTGACTAAACCATTGCATTTTCATTGGCCATAGGTGAATTTGGATTTTCTCAAGGTTTAATCCTATCAAATAACATTATTTTATTGTTTAGTCCAGTGACTAAAATACTCTGAAGTAAATTTAGGAAACAGTATATTATTCAGTGCAAAACCAATCACAGATTAACAATGTAAGCTTCCTGGTTGTTACAATTAAATTCAGTATAGTTTTAACCTCCAGAATTAAATGGGCAAGTTCAGTTCTGTAGTCCTGAATAAAAAGCATCCATTGTTTTCAATGGTTGTTACACACATGGAACTGCTGAAGTGAATTATTTAACAAAAACAGAAATAATGCAAAATATTGATTTTCATGTATCTACCTCAGTATTTCTAATGCATTTGTTGCTGTAGTCTTCTAAATGCAGGGGTGCACAGCATCTCATATTTTTTCTTTTCTTTCCTTATGGTTTAAGAGCTGGATGCTGAGGAACCTGTAAAATTGTTCTCATAGAATCTCCAGGCAAGTCTATCTGACCTATTTAATTAACTGTCTGGCAGCACTGTGCAGACCTTGCAAGTTCTGGTTCGCAGATAATGAACCCACCTCTGGTTTGCATTGAGGTTTGGGTGCCATTAAGTAGAACCTTTCTGAAAGCCTCTCACCCCAGTCTCCAATATTTGTGACTGGAAATCAGTATAAAAGGCACTGGGTGAAATCATGACTTTAGCAAACTTAATTTTTATTTTTTTTTACATTTTTTGCTTTTATATCATTATATTAAGATAAGCAGGCAGTTAGACCAGTCTGTGGATTAATTGGTTTAGGATTATAATTCAAAAAAATTGAAAAAAAAAACAAAACAAAATGTTGTGCTCAAGATATTGCTAACGGAACATGTCCAAAACATTATTTTCATGAAGTTTCATAATGGGTTTTATGTAATTAAATACTCTAATTTTGAGAGTGTAAGTATGTACACTACAAATGTAATTAAACACAGTTACACAATTAGATAATTAGATGTAATTACGTAAGTAGTGAAGAACTGCACTCAAGAAACTACAAAGTGAAAAAAATTCACAGTTGAGTGTTAGACCTCCAATATGTAAGGAGAGAGACACTATCTTAACATTACCATTTACTAACCTAAATATTATTATTATTGAGTGGAAAATACTCTCCACATTTCTAACCTTTCCCCCCAGAATCTATTACTCCACTACTAAATAAATAACTAATGCCTTTTTGTGATGATTCCCCCGTAGCCTGCCTAAGCCTCCTCAACTCCTTTGCAGCAGTTAACCACCAAATACGTACTTAGTAAAGGAGTTTTATTGCTGAAATGCTACCAATCTTCTCCCTCAAAGGTCATACCATTTTTCATCACTCTTCCATAACTCCCATCATAACTCATGCATTGATACTGTGATTTGTTGATAACTTTTCAATTAAACTCAATGTTTGGTTGCTCTGACTCAGTGTGTTGAGTTTGAAGCTGCATATTGAGGCTGTGTTTGCTCTGACTCACTGGGTGATGGAAAGATGGATGGACCCTCCTGCACAGCCCAAGAGAGGATGCGATCTTTTGTTAATATGCTCACTCATGAGACTATCCAAATATGCAGGAATGAGCACTAGAAATTCCCCACCATGTGAGAGCTTGTTGCTCAGACATCTTATGGACATAGGTTTAGATAAGTACTAAAAATTGGCTTTGGTTAGTGGAAGCTATTGTATTTTCCTGTACATGCAATATAATTTTTACTCCTATACTGCACAAGCAGTTGAAGTCTTGTTTTTAGAATACACTGCCCTTGGTTTTGTGGATGATTAGCTTGTAGAGGTTTATGTTAAACTGAAGATATTCGTATTTTGAAATTTGTTCCTTAAATTGTGTCAGCTTTTATAATTATAAACAGAAAATAAATGAGTTTAATGTGACTACTTTCAAAACACATTACTGCAACACAATAGAAGGATAAGGAAGACAACGCTTACAATATACCTGAGCACTGTATATAAACAAAACTGATGTTTCTTGGTGGCAGTGTAATTAATCGAATTTCTTCTAAAAGTAAAATACCAAATTCCTTCCTTATAATGATTTTTGGATTAGTAGGTGTTCATTGTAACATGGCTATTTTATTAAGTTGATACATTAAATCAGCTTAGAACCAAAAGGTCACTTTTAAATAACAGACAGGAAGACTTTAAAGTGTAACTATAAAGATTTTGTAAAAGAAAAAGAATGTTTCACCATTATACTGGAAAGTACAATATTTTAATTTTTTTAACATACAGTATTCCAGGTCATCCAGGTATAACAGCTGCCAATGTTCTGTGGGTAACAATTAACCTCCAAACCTTCCCCCAAAGAGGAAAACTTAACTGACACGTAAGCAGTGAGTAATCCTATTGACTTCAGTGGGGCTATGCACATATTTAAAGTTAAGCTTGTGTGTAAATGTTTGCATGATTAGATCCTTATAGAAGAAAGCACGAAGCACTTTTGCTTAGAGAACTTTGTTTCTTAAATTCCATTTAAGGTGAAGAAAGGGACTTGACTGACTTTAAAAAATTGACTGGTTATTTGAAGCTCATCCTGTGGGTGCATATGAAATATGAGAAGTTTGAGTAGCTCTGTAATGGAAAGCAGTAACTTTACTGAGGATGTCTGACAACTGAACAAGCACATCACTGATGGATCAAGAGATAAGCCCCTCCACTGATAAAGAAAATCCTCCCATTTTCTTTTGGGAAAACAAAGTATCAGCAAATTGTAATGATGTTATTGTAACATTTCCTGGCTTTATTTTATTTTCTAATCCACAGTGAGAGCACATGAATATTGATGTATATTTTCTTCCCCTCTCTTCAGTTATATACAATCTATATATTTGAAAAATTTCAGGTAACTTGTAAACTTAGGTACAGTTTTGGGTGGTTGCTAAAGCATTTTATATTTATTTTTAATATTACTTGTAAGGGGCCACAATTCAGCAAGCTATCTAAGCACATACATAACTTTAAATGTGTGATCAGTCTTACTTAAATCAGTGGAACTAGTCATATGCTTGATGTTTTAAGCACTTGCTTAAATACCTTGCTAAATCAGGACCTAAATAGATTAGTATTTTGTTTGTTTTCTTAAACTGATGCTGAAAAGACTTTTTTCATGTGTTAGACTCAATCCCATAGTCCTCACACAGCCCGAACTTCCTCTTAGTTTAGCGTGACATATATAGATTCATAGATTTCAAGCCCAGAAGGGACCATTCTGATCGTCTTGTCTGACCTCCTATGTAGATAAACATTGTACACCTGTATGAGTTTAGGGTAGACAGTATTCAACATGAAAACTAAAGAAATTGCCCTTCTTCATATTCATTCCCTATGTGGCTATCATTGCACATTTATAATATTTACTAAAATCTGTTATAATGAAAACTGTGATCCTCCTTCCACAATCCTTCTCAAATCCCAGTACCCTGGGCTGGATTTAAATTGACTGACACCATAATTTCTTACATTCCCATGGGAAATATTTTAGATAGAAAATCTTATTTCAGTGGAGCAATATAAAAGGTCTTGTGAAATGCTGTCATGGATGAGAATTTCCAAATTCTAATAATATTTTTTACCCAGTTTGTAACTTCGAAGGAAGAGAGCTACATAGCCATCAGATTTCCACAGCCCTACATCTCTACCTATCCCCTCCTACACCATGACAAAGAATTTAACTTTGCAAAAATTTTCTGAATGTGAAAGCATTTCATATGTTTTACATTCAATATATTCCCCTTTTAAAAAATCTAGGTGAACAATGGAGGGCTACATGCTGACTAGAAGCATTACAGTGAAAGAAGGGAGTAGTCTTGAATATTTGTGTTGGAGACGTTTAATTTTTCTCCCAAGTAACTGATACTATAACTCATTAAAAATAATTTCCTAGTGAGATTTCTTAGAGTTCATTTGTGCATTTTCTTGTAACTCCTGCATTTTTATGGGATTTGTGATGTTATAATATCATAGAAATGTAGGGCTGGAAGGGACCTAGAGAGGATATCATAACCAGCCTTCTATGCTTAGGCAGAATTCCCTCATCCTGCAGCAGGTTATTAGATATTGCAGTAGACACAGATTCCTGAACTTAGCATTATCAGATAAATGAGGGAAGAACTGGTTTTCAGGCTTTTTCTTTTAAATGTACTTTCTAGAGCAGCAAAGCATAGGTTGGACAGGACATGTTAAAGTTATACCACATACTGAACTTCTTACAATGTAACGGATTACCTCCCTGGTGATTCAAGTTCTGGGCTATCCTTGAGTAGACAGCATAAATCATTCCAAGTGGTAAATGGTTTGTAATGTGGAAAAAATATTTACAGGGGTGGGTATGAGACTTTCAAACACATTTCCACTAAGTGTATATTAAAGGCCTGATCTAAAGTCCATTGAAGTGAATGGATAAACCTCCATTGATTTCAATGAGCTTTGAATCAGGCCCCGTTAGAGAATTTGAATTTAGTTCTACAGTGGCAAATCGTTAGTTCACCAACTCTCTGCACTACGTAGTCCTCAGGTACAGTCAAGTTCCACCAAAAAATAGATATGGAAAAAGAAAACCTTGCTGAAAAGCGGTGTCTACTTCATAAACTTGCAAAGAAATCTAGATATTTAAAATCTGGAGGACATTCTCTTCCAATTTCAGTCATGTTTTGACTATAAACTTTTTAACATCCTCTTTTTATATGCTCTATCTTACCATTTCAAAATATTTTCAGGGGGTTTATAATATGCTAACATTTTCAAACAGAACACATCCAAAGCAATTTTTGTAAATATATGCTTGCTCTATTCTGATCTCCTAGCTTTTATCAACACTAAGTATACAAACAAGCACACTGAATATTTTGATGCTCCATTTATCTTTACTTTTTTTCTGCATTTGACACAAGTCACTGTGAGACCTACCGTAGATTACATTAAAATGTCTCATCAGCTACATTAATTAGCATTGCTCTATTCTATAATATTGTGATTTTTTTTCCTAGTTCTGTGTTTTGGTTCACTGTACACTGGCTATCTCCATAGCTAATAACTTCCGTGCCATTTTATTTAACTGTATAGCTAATTTAAAGACATGTTTCTCCATTTGGTAGGAACCTTTCTTGAAGTAATCTACTTTGAGTTCAGGAACTATGCCAGCATTGGCAAGTGTGCATTTCTATTCACAGCACAAGTGTGCATGAGCGAAGTTTAAGCAATAATGGAGCAGAGATGAGGCACTCCAAGTAGGGAAATCTTCTCACCAGCCCCAATATAACCTTGGTTTTCAAGATCTTTTCCATTAAGCTAATGTTAATGGATGCAGCAAGGAGATTATTTGCCCTCTTATCCTGAGATTAGGCATGAGTTGCCATAAATCAGTACAGTTACCATATAGTTACTCTGAAATAACAAATAGTAACTCCAGTCCATCTGTTCTCCTGTGAGAAAAGGTTGCATGGCACTGCAAGTAAACCTTAACAGGAACCAAGTACTTCAGGCTGTACTACAGCATATCACCTTCAAGGACAGAACAAGTGAGTATTCAAAAGAGGAACAGGAGCATAACCAAATAAAATGTGCTTCATCTTTCTCCCAACCAGATCAAAGCTATTGGAAAAGCAGCACTGTCATGCACACATGCACTTGCCCAAGTACATCAGTTTGCAGAACTGTGAATCATAGAAGCAGTGATAATATACCCTGGCACAAAGCTGTGGATTTGGGAAAGGGAATCCAACAGCATAAGGTGAACAAAATCGTACAAAATGCTGTCCAAAGGGCTGAACTGGTGGTTGGCAGGAGGGGTTAACAGATGAGTAATGAGGAGCTTGCTTTGTGCATGCAGCACTAACTTGCAATTCATGTTGCTGGTTTCACACAGATTATTTCTTTTTTCCCCTCAATCTTTCTATCATGTCGCAGAACACTCTTTTTTAGCTGCATGTGGATCCACTTTCAGGTTACATATTGTATGCCATTATACCTAAGTAATCCCTTCATGTAGTATAGTCGTTTTTCCATTTAACTTCTTCCCTACATAGCATGCAAGGTACACCAACATATATGATTCCTGATAAAGAATGTGGCTTATAGCACAACTTTCTCTTGTAATGTAACATCTACTGCTAAGTTAAAAACTAAGGTAGAATGCCCAACATTAGATCTACTTTTGGCTATGATCATTTCTATTAACTTATAATGACACTTACTACATTATGTAAAGAAAAATACTTTTACTCTTGAATGCATGCTACAGGCTCACTAAATTATGGTACCATGTTTCCAGGAGAATGGAAACAAATAGAGACTTACTGTGGTAGGAATATTGCCAATCATGTACCTCAGTAGAGTTAATAAGATGACTCACTGGGTCCTTTGGTAAAAATATGAATCGTCATCTTGTCACCGATAAAAACATGAACCACCCAGGGAAAGCTGCAGGAAAAAAAAACAATTACAGTGTTTTTTAGATTAAATGTTAACTACTAGTCACTTGCTGTACATAATAAATCATGCATTATGGCTTGACAGTGCTGCAATCATGACAATAGCCTTGTAAGTCATAAATGATAAGATCAGAGCTATGAATGGGAAAATAGAGCAGTACTTAGAAAGAATTTGAGCTTCAGGTCATTCTTAATGTTCTGCCAGTGTGTTTACTCAGGCAGTAACTTGCAAGGCATTAATATTTTACTATTTCTCTGAGGGATTAAAGAATTATTACTTATAAACAAATTAACAGAGACACTGTGGAATTATACAAGCAAAGAATTAGAACCAATAACAACCCCAGCAAAATTAAATATTTTCCTTTCACAAATGTAGAGCAGGTTGTGTACATTTTCCAAAGATGTCTATGAATCACAGAGGGCTCTCATTCCCTTGGCAAGCCAGACAGCAACCAATTCATTTAAGACAAGCATAAATGGCACAGGTGGGAACTCCATGCAACTGCGTGTGTTGCATGGACTTATGGCCAGTTCTGCATAAACTATAAGGAATTTTTATTAACACTATATATGTGTGATCACAAAATTCCCTTTTATATACAATTACTATTTAACATTTGTTATTATTATTTAACATTTGTATTACTGCAGCACTAAGGAGCCCTATTCACAGAGCAAGACCTCAGTGTCTTAGGTGTTGCATGTACACAGAACAAAAAGGTGGTCCATGCCCCCAAGAGCTTATTTCAAGAAACACTGACAATCTGATTATTTTTAATCTTTCCTCCAACACTCAGTTATTCCAGCTATATATGTCCCAATGTGTATAAACTCTAAGAAACAGCAAGGACCCACAATCCATCACAAGAAGGGCTCTTGGGATTCTGTGATCCTGCAACCACAGAATTTATTCCTTTCCACGGAAGTATGAGCCACAATCTCCACTTTTATTTAAAAAAATATTTGTTTCTAATCTTTATGATTGCAGAGAGAACCTTGAAAACATGAACTGAGTGTAAACTGAGGCAGTGATATCTACCTGAGTCTGCAAAGAGCCCAAAATAATTACTCTGTGAGGTGGGAGCTGCCTTATTAATTTCAATTAGGGCCTTGTGGGTTTTTCGAAGATGCCACAGAACTCAGATTTTGGCTGCAGAATATGCCAGTTAGCTGCAGTCAGGAGCCTGACATTTTGTTTTCCGTCTCCTTACCCTGGATCTGACTGCAGCTACCTTTTGCTCTCCAGCTCTTCACAATGGTCAGCTAATTACAGTGCACACTCCCTGTATTATTCCATGGAGCCTGGCAGCAGAGAAAAGGAGCCAGAGTAGGAATCCAGTTTGCAGGCAGAGAGTGAAAGGAGGCAGAAGTGTAGGCTGGCAGCTGCAGAAAAAACAAAGCAGCTGAGGCCCAGGGAGCCTAGGAGATGAACTGCTGGTTATAAGCTCTCGCTGGGAAATATTGTCCAGGAGTCCTGCTCAGAACCTCCTTTCCCTGCCAACACTGAGAGAGCAGAGTTGGTCAGACCAACTGGAGAGCATAGCAAAATACCCATCCTCAAAAATAATCACTGTAAAAAATAAATGGAGAAATTTCACATCAATGAGTATTTTCAGCAGTGAGGTATGGCTGTGTGTTTGTGCAGGGATGAGAGATGATGGATATTTCATGATGATAGAACTGATATTGCACTAGAACTTAGGGGTTGCCATTGTGGCATTTAGGGAATATTCACAAGGTAGGACAGAGTTTTGCTAGGAAACATGCAAAATTTCTTATTCTGTAGTATGCTCATAAAAGCAACATCTGAGGCTAAATGCTTAAGCTGTTCTTTGGATACTCAGTAGTGGTAAATGCTTAAGCTGAGTATCTTTGGATACTCAGTAGTGGTCTATTGCTGATTCATATGCTGCAGAGAAAGATAGTGTATCCCTTAACTATTCTACACTCATATTGTTCCCAATATTTTTCAAAATGAATAAATATTCAAAAGCTGCCATAGGCAAAGTTTGGTTTTGTTATCCCAAAAAGAATACTTTTGATTCTTGAATACAAAATTTGGGCTGTGATTATGATGAAGTAGAGACACATGCATTTTAGACCTAATTCTAAAGTCCGGTATACATAATGATTGATAGAACATAGTGACAATGAGAATGGCCCAGTAGGTAAGGCATGGGATTGGGTTTCTAGTGCTCTGTTCCCTGATCTACAATTGAGCCACTGTGGGGCAGGTCACATGCAGTCAGTTTGTTAAACTGCTGACTCTCCATGCCTGGGTATCCACTTTGAGACATGGTGGCACAGATTTTCAGAACCGTTAAGCACCTGCAGCTCCCATTAACTTCAGCTGGAGTTATGGCTGCTCTTCCCGTCTGTCTCAAATTGAGTACCCAGAAATTGAGGCATTCAAAATCAGTGGCCGGTTTCAAAAATTCTGGCTTTTTATCTTTCTGTGCCTCAGTTTCTAAGTGCAACAATTGTATTTATTTCTTTAGATTAATACAAAGTAAAACCTATCCTTTCTCTCTAGCACCATGACTCAATTTAAAATTCACATATCAAAAATGCCCATCAGTATGACTAATCTCCAGCAAACGCAGGCAAATTACAGACTGAAACAATCCTCCTTTTCCATCTATTAACCATCCTCATAATTATCTCTCCTTTTCAAGTGATTGGGGGGACGGGGACGTAAGCTTTGCAGTGTACCCTGAATGTTATCAAATTTGGACTACTGAAGACAAAGGAGGGAGGAGAGTACAAAGCCAAGGGGCTTTGGATGAGATGTAAAACTAAGGACACAGCCACTTGGGGTCCATTAAGATCTCCTAGTTGCGTTAAACATGTTGTTCTGTCTAAATTCTAATTTAGGAAGTTGCATTCTGCCTATCTAATTTCTCTTCACTTCCTATTTTAAGATCCACCCCAGAATTAGCTAAATTTCATGACAGAAGAAATAATCCCTGTGTATACTCTATGCATAGTGTGTGTGTAGGTTTTTTAAGCATTCTGGAATCCTTTGTGATGAAATATGTAGTTTTTTTAAAAGTTAGTTCATTATCATTATTGCAACAACAAAACCACTGCTGTATAAAAGCATAACAACAACTGTTGTGTCTAATAAGCAGAAACTTATTTTATTCACCTTTAAAATATCTGTTCACATTGTGATGATTTCTCCTAGTGATAAAAATTATTTTACAAAATGTTGATGCTATTTAAATATATAACAAAACCATCTGAATGCTAAAGTAAGCTCACTTCAAACCACAGTGGGATGTCAACATATCTTTATTAAACAGAGCTTCTTTAATTTGGCTGTTACTGCTGTAACAAGCTTTTAATTTAAGTATTTTTGAAGATAATTTCAGAGCCCTAAAATAATGTAGTCCTGATACCTATAACAGGGTACATCTTGCATAACTGATTACTCATAAAATTAGTTTCCTGTTCATGGGTGAATTTGCCTTCAATTGTTTTTGATTTTTTATATAATACTATAATTACATACATACATACATATATATTTACATATAATTTATATATAATTACTAGAGCTACTAATAAATTATGAATTCATGTTTATATTTTCCAAATTACAAACACTATTCCATGACTACAAAATGTAATACTGGACTTTCCTTTTAATGCTACATTTACTTTATAAGCTACATTTTTGAAGTGGAGCTAATACATGAAATATTTTACTAATTTAAGTACCTGCTATACAAGAATTTATTCTTAATTTTGCATCAGTAAGACTTGGGGTTCCCCTACAGCACTTCACATAACATAGCTCTTTTATAATTAAAGAAGTCTCATTCAGCAAGAGAACAAGTTTTTTCTACAGTTCTATAATAAAGTAAACTGCATCATTTCACTCAAATCATATCAGGAAGAAGGAACAGGCAACCACAAGATCATAGTATTGCTGTTTTTCGATGCTGAAAGAAGGATGAAATGTCACTGATGACGTTATTGCCACACTGCTGAAAGACAGTAAAACTGATGAACCAAGGAAAAATGTGAAGCCTAGCACAGATGTGTGTGTTCATCAGTTTCATGCTGCCATCAATAATGGATGTTGAATGCCATGCAGTTGATGACATCAACTTCTAAGATAGTGTTATTCAAGCTTCCTATCATCCAAATTTATAAAAAGAGGAATCTCCATGGCATTTGGATGTCCAAAAGCCAGGCCCTGTATGCCAGGTACAGATGTAGAGAAAGAGAACAGTGTAGAAAAGGATCAGCTAACATTGTCACTCACACTGTAATACTAACTCTGTAGTATTGTATAGAAAAATCACAGCCTTTTGTTGATATTTGGTAGAAGAAACAGTGTCTGCAGCCAGATACTTTGAATAAAAACAAAAATAATACTACTAAATTCTAAATTCTATTTATTGATATTCAATATTTGTAAATGCTAGTTTTACAGATATTTTATATGCTACATTCTAGTTTTGTAGATCAGTGGCCTGTGGGTAAACTGCTGATACCCTGTGATAACTGATGTAAATAAACCTGTTTTTTCTTGAAAGGTCCCTGAATTTTTGTCTCCTGCCCCTGCATTGATGCTTGAAATAGACCTCTCTATAATTACAAACTCATTCTGGCTAATGAAAAGGAGTCAGATTAAATACTGAGTAAAATATATGAAATATGAGAAAAAACAATAGACACAGCGAGGCGGGGGACAAACTCTGTTCGAACACCCATGCTGCTCCTTGGAAATCAGTGGGATTACATGGGTCCTAAGAGCAGAATTTGGCCCAAAATTGTTCATGACCAAACATTTTACCATAATGCAACAGATCTGTCCCCTAGGTCCTGTTCAACACCACAGAACCATGCATACATTTAGTTTGCCCATGGTGTAAGAGCCAAATTTGACCCAAAGTTTGGTTCCAAATCCTATAAAGGCTCCATGGGCTTGATCCTGCACCATTAATCCAATGGAAGATATACCATTGACTTCAGCGGATTAGCATTGACTTCAATGGGAGCATCAGCAAACCCCGTATGCAGACCTCCTACCAAAGTCAATGGGAGTTCCACACATAGAAAGATAAAACAAATCAAATGAGAGAGTGTGTTTTGTTTTTGTTTTCCTTATATACTGCCTTTCATTTAACATTAGCCAAATCATACAGTCCTAATATAGGCAACACTTGTACAGGAGTTTTATTCTGAGTAAGAACTAGAAAACAGATCCTCTTTCTTTTTTGTTTTCTTTATTATGTATTGTGATAACATGCTTGAAATTCATAGAAGTTGAAGACGCTGAACTGTTTGGTTTCCATATACAATATATTTTAAATGGCAAACTGTTAATCAAAACTGGACATACAACAGATCATGTCACCTTTACACATGCTGGCTATTGCTTCTGTCCACAAGTAGTCCCAATGGATTCAATGGGATCCGCAGAATAAGGCAGTTCTCAGCATGAGTGAGGGTGGCAGGGTATTACACACCCCATTATGCTCAAGGACTGAAAAAACCTGAGGGCTCAAATTCATTCTATTGCTACATCCAGGCAGCTTCATTTATTTCAAAGGAGTTCCATGAGTATAGCTGAGAGCAGAATATGATCATCTTTCTGCCCTATTGAAAATCTGAAGTAATGTCTTTGAAACCAACAGAACTACTCTGGATTTACACCAGTGTAACTGAGGGCAGAATTTGTCCCCAGAACACAGATGATGGAGGAAAGTAAGCACAGAGAATACTGAATGTCACTATTGTTGTGTGTAGGAACTAGAATTTTAGTATCTTTTGAATATATTGATATAAATCCTGCTTGCCTTACACAAAAATAAGTAAACTTTAATGTAACTTTAATATAATTAATCATGTGATTTGCTCCATTTTTGATGTCTGTAACACTACTTGGTATGTTACTTGTCCCTCTCTAATGGCTGGTCAATAGTGTACATGAGCCTACTCTAGATACTCGTGATTGGAGTTCCTCTTAACTGAAGTAGTAGTCTTTCTTTTAGCTTTGGAAGTTCTAGGTTCATTCCTCTGCCCAGGAGGACAGTCATTACATTACTTTCATTTGTATCATTTGAATAATTGCTCTCCATACAGTATATAATATAACACTGCATAATTTATGCCACTTTGAGGAAACAAAACACAATGCACAGAAAAAAATTGCCTTTAGACACAGACCAGAGCAAGGATCATGTGTGAGCTGCACCTGTGAGGCTTCATGCCTCAGATACACCCCTTTGAGGCATAACTCCATCTCTGTGTCAAGGGGTAGTAATTTGATGCTGATATATACTAACAGAAAGTTACAGAACTTGCCCACCATCACTCATGCTGTTTCAGCTGTGCTGACCAGAAAATTGTGGGAAAGTGTTGCCCAGCTCCACCCAGTCACCCAGCCATGCCTGCTAGGCATCCACTTAAGGCTTGGCTTGGTTTGGTTCAAAACGCCCTGAATTCAATCGAAAGACTCCTAGTGACTTCAATGGGCTTTGTATCAGGCCCTTCTTTCTGTGTGCTAGCTAGGTGCATAGTTTGGACAGCTACACAAGAGTGTAAGAGGTGGGGTTCTTATCCATCTGTATGGCATGTAGTCCAAATCACAATATGACTTTAAAGTTCAAGAAAACACAGTTTAAATCTTAGTCAGGGAGTCCCCACCATCCATTCACTTTGATTTCTCATTCATTTTCTGAGTTAGTCCATGTCACTACTGACAACTACATTGTGTTTTTTTAAATCAGTCCTGAAAAACCTGTTCTTTGGAATAAAGCACACAATACAAAGCATATGCTTGTTTAATAAACCATCTTCCTTATGATGGAATAATAAGCATGTTTAGTTTTAAGAGTTAAAAATGTACCATAAAGAGATGTATTGGCAGGGCTGGGCAGAAGGAGATAAGGAGTCCCAGTTCATTTTTTGTTGTTGTGAAGAAATTATGTAACAAATGTATAGCCCCCCTCTTTTTCTCATCACAGGTTGTTTGTGAGCCAATCTTGATTTCTGCAAATGCCTTCCTTATTTAGAAGTCATCACCAGATAGTTTCTGTGAACAAATTGCAATCCATTGTCTGTCTGTCCAACGACAGACCCTGAACTCCTTGGGGTAGGGACTGTCCCTTTCTGAAGGGGCTTAACACATCACAAATGCTAAATAATTAATAACAACATTGGTTGCTATTTAAACTATTTGCAATTTATTTGTGCTGTGTGATTTATCACCTAAGTCACATGGTATGATTTCTACTTCCTAGTTGGATGGATAATGAATAGTGAACAGCACACTTCCAGTATGATTTTTTTGGGAAATTATCATTTGTGCCAAAATTCATAAAACTTTTGGGATTTATCCACACGTCCAGAAATAAACCACTACTAATGTGCAGTGAATGATAAATCCCAACAAATTATAGCAGAGCAAATCTGCCACATTCATTCACAAAAATATTCATAATTCACTTTTTGTATTATTTAATCTGCTGTAGTGACAAACACTAGATCCCGAAGTCATTTAGTTACTCTGGATTTTACACTAGTGTAAATGAGATCAGAATCTGGTTCATAGGTTATAAACTAATTTATCAGTTAAATTCACATCTACTACAGGATTATTTTTAAGTCTGAGTTCTTAAATGTTACTATAAACTCAACTAGTATTCTATTCCTATTTAGAAGCACTGAGACACTAAAGTGACAGGAATCATATAAGTAGATAATAGATAGACAAGGTGGGTGAGGTAATATCTTTGATTACACCAACTTCTGTTGGTAGAACAGACAAGCTTTGGAGGTCCACAGAGCTCTTCACAAGTAGCTTTTGTCTCTTACACTAACTGAAGTTGTTCCAATCAAAGATATTACCTCACCCATCTTGTCTCTCTTCTATCCAGGGACCAACACTAGATTACAGATGAATGAGTTCTGGGCAAGTGATGATTCCTCTGGGCAAGCTGATGAATCTAGTTTTGAGTTACCAAAACCAAAACCAGGAGACTGTACACACCATGACCAGGTAAGATCTAAATATAGTTTAAATAGCTGGGAGGCTGTTTGCACCCTCCTATCCAAAGAGGGCTATCATTTCCTAAATTTTTGGTTGTTGGTCTCCTAATGCTTATGCCAGGTGCCAGCTTCAGTTGGTTATGATTACAAAAAAAATTTCTTAAATCAACAGATCCCTTGCTTTCCAGTGAGGAAAACCATTTTAACCAGTGATTTATCTGTGAAATCCTTAGTATGGGAGAAGTTACACAATGGTCTTGAAAGTAGAGACCAAAGCGAATAGCCTGTTGTAACATTTAAGCGAATGATAAAATACATCACTACAATATAGAGCACAAAGGAAACATACTTCCTTGGGGCAGCGAAGTTATTGAACAATTAGATCTACAGAACAGTTTATATTGAGCGTTGGGGGAGGAAAGGAAGAAATTTCACTTGCTGCTTCACTCCAAATAAACCAGTGGGCTCCCCATTGACCCCTGTTTCTAATCCTCCCTTAACCCCAAAACAGAAAATATAGAGCAATGAACCCAAACCAGCGGTGCACACTGTGTCTCCAGCTTGTGCAGGCAGGAGCTAGGGTGAGCAGCAGCCGGCATGAAGCACCATTACCGGCTCTGCTGTCCGGCATGCCATCTGCCCACAACCCCGCCCACTCTTGCGAAAGAAGTAAAAGCCCACGGGTCGCTATGGCCCCAGAAGGCACTGGTAGTACAAAGTACGACTCGGGAATGCCAGGTGCACGGGAATCTATAGCATCAAAGGTAAAGGGACCCTATAGCAGCATCAAAGGTAAAGGGACCCAGGGAGCCTAGTGCACCATGGAGCCTATAGAGCTCAGGATCTCTTATCACGCAGGGAACCTAGAGCACCCAGGGACACTATAGCACCAGAGGGAGCCTATAGAACTCAGGATCCCTCAGCACCCAAGGACTCTTCGAGCACCCAGGAACCCTGCAGCACCAGAGGGAGCCCACAGAGCTCAGGATCCCTCAGCACCCAGGAACCCTGCAGCACCACAGGGAGCCCACAGAGCTCAGGATCCCTCAGCACCCAGGAACCCTGCAGCACCACAGGGAGCCCATAGAGCTCAGGATCCCTCAGCACCCAGGAACCCTGCAGCACCACAGGGAGCCCATAGAGCTCAGGATCCCTTAGCACCCAGGAACCCTGCAGCACCACAGGGAGCCCACAGAGCTCAGGATCCCTTAGCACCCAGGAACCCTGCAGCACCACAGGGAGCCACAGAGCTCAGGATCCCTTAGCACCCAGGAACCCTGCAGCAACACAGGGAGCCCATAGAGCTCAGGATCCCTTAGCACCCAGGAACCCTGCAGCACCAGAGGGAGCCACAGAGCTCAGGATCCCTCAGCACCCAGGAACCCTGCAGCACCAGAGGGAGCCCACAGAGCTCAGGATCCCTCAGCACCCAGGAACCCTATAGCACCAGAGGGAGCCCATAGAGCTCAGGATCCCTTAGCACCCAGGAACCCTGCAGCACCAGAGGGAGCCACAGAGCTCAGGATCCCTCAGCACCCAGGAACCCTGCAGCACCACAGGGAGCCCATAGAGCTCAGGATCCCTTAGCACCCAGGAACCCTGCAGCACCAGAGGGAGCCACAGAGCTCAGGATCCCTCAGCACCCAGGAACCCTATAGCACCAGAGGGAGCCCATAGAGCTCAGGATCCCTTAGCACCCAGGAACCCTGCAGCACCAGAGGGAGCCACAGAGCTCAGGATCCCTCAGCACCCAGGAACCCTGCAGCACCACAGGGAGCCCACAGAGCTCAGGATCCCTCAGCACCCAGGAACCCTGCAGCACCACAGGGAGCCCATAGAGCTCAGGATCCCTTAGCACCCAGGAACCCTGCAGCACCAGAGGGAGCCACAGAGCTCAGGATCCCTCAGCACCCAGGAACCCTGCAGCACCAGAGGGAGCCCACAGAGCTCAGGATCCCTTAGCACCCAGGAACCCTGCAGCACCAGAGGGAGCCCACAGAGCTCAGGATCCCTCAGCACCCAGGAACCCTATAGCACCAGAGGGAGCCCATAGAGCTCAGGATCCCTTAGCACCCAGGAACCCTGCAGCACCAGAGGGAGCCACAGAGCTCAGGATCCCTCAGCACCCAGGAACCCTATAGCACCAGAGGGAGCCCATAGAGCTCAGGATCCCTTAGCACCCAGGAACCCTGCAGCACCAGAGGGAGCCACAGAGCTCAGGATCCCTCAGCACCCAGGAACCCTGCAGCACCACAGGGAGCCCATAGAGCTCAGGATCCCTTAGCACCCAGGAACCCTGCAGCACCAGAGGGAGCCACAGAGCTCAGGATCCCTCAGCACCCAGGAACCCTGCAGCACCAGAGGGAGCCACAGAGCTCAGGATCCCTCAGCACCCAGGAACCCCACGAGCACGCCGGGATCCTGTGAGATCAGCGTCCCTAGCGCTCACGGGCGCTACGGCACCGACACGCACGCGGCGGCCGCCGGGACTCACCGGGCTGGAAGCTGGGCCCCCTTCTCGCCCTGTCCTCTCTCCCTCTTCCTGCCCACGGTCTCCGCGCCCCTCACCGCCCCGTCCGCGCCGCTCCGGGCTGGCTCAGCCTGCGCCGCGGAGGGCGCCCGGCGGGGAGAGAGACGCACAGGCGCAGGGACCCGCCGTCCCCCGTCGCCGAAGCGGAGCCCGCCGGGGGAGAAGCGGAGAGTCGCCGAGCCTGAGCCGCCGCCGCCGCTGTCCGCGGCCAGCCTGGTGCTGAAACGAGCCGCCGCCCCCTCCCCCGGATCAGCCCTTGTAGCGTAAACCCGTGGCCATGGCAACCCGGCGTCACACAATTCGAGGCGGCGGGGACCTGCGCGCGCCAGGGCGGCTGCCGCGCCCCGGCCCGCCCCCTGGCGCCGCCCAGCGCGAGCCCTCCGCCCGGCTCGGCCACCCCGCGCGCCCCAGGGCGGGTGCTGAGCAGCTCCCGCGGGCTGCAGCGCTGAGCCCCTCCCCGCAGCCCCCTCTCCCCAGCGCGGCCATGGTGAGCTCCGCGGGGCGGGGGCGGCTCTCGCGGCCGTACTACGCGGCTGTTGCTCCTGCAAGAACCTGAGTTCCCGCCTGTTGGGGGGCGGGGGGGGGTTGGCTCCTACCCAGAATAAACAGCAGCGGAACTGCTCCCCGCCCCCCCCCCCAGGTTCTCCTCCCCATAGTTATTCTCTCCCTCTCCTGCCTCACTTAGCAGCGCTGGCTTTAGGGTGCAAAGGCTCCCGTGTGCCTTATGCATTCACATTGCCCCGTGCCAGGCTCTAGCCCAAGGGAAAACCGACGAAGGCTTCAGGCGGACGCAGCTTGGAAAATAGTGAATGAAACAGACGAATCGCGCAGTCCTGCCTCCGCCCACACTTCCTTGTCAGGCGACGTGAGTAAAGGAGGGCTGCAGGAGTTGCAGTGCTCTGTAACCCTCAGCGGGACACGGATATTTACCAGTTCGTGGTATTACATTTCTTAATGGGGAATGATTTGTAATTATTTAGCTTCTGTTCTCATCCAGAAAGGGTGCTGTGCTGATTGGAGAAAGCTGGGAATAACAAAGACAAGTCTGCTTGGTGTGCTTGCTCATTTTAGCTAAAACCAGGACCCAGCACAGCTTCCAAAAATGATCAGTAGAGAGATGAGAAAGGAACTTCAGACTGGGCAAGTTTTCATTTGACAGATCTTTGCTGCATTGATAACCACAAAACTTTCTTAAGCCCCTATCTATCCTTAGCTAATGTATCTCTTATGAACTTAATTTTAAAATGTAAACACTTTTTTCCCTTGGCTGCTGCTGATGAAATTCCTCACAGGGGGCAAAGGGCCTTTATAAGGTCTTTTTATAGAATCATAGAAGTGTAGGACTGGAAGGGACCTCAATAGGCCCTTTAGCCCATTATGCTACTCATTGTACATACAAGAGACAATCCCTGTCCCAAAGAATTTACAATCTAAATAGACAAGATAGAGAGAGAGCAGGAGAAAGGCAATATCATTATCCCAATTTTACAGCCGGGGGATTGAGGCCTAGAGAGACCCAGTGTCTTGACCAAACTCACACAGGAAATCTGTGTCAGAGTCAGGAGCTGAACACAGGTATCCCAAGTCCCTGGGCAGTTAATTGGCCATAAGAGAATCCTTCCTCTCAGAGAAGTGATCTCCTGCATGGTCTCCCAAAATCTTGCACCCTATGTCCAAGTGGATCTTACCCCACAATGGGTTTGCTGTAAGAGGGCTGCTCTATACATACAGGATATGCCCCCATTTGATGTAATGTAAAATTTGACTTGTTTGGTTTCAGTTGCAAATGGCAGATTATAAAAATCAGTCTTCCAGCAGTGAGCTTTTACATTTTATTATCTTTGATCAATTACTTAATTGACTGGAATAAAATCTACCCTAAATGAGGTTACAGTGTTTGTGATTTTTTAATCATCTGTATCTGTTATTGTAATATTGAATGTCTTAATTTTGTTGTTGTACATCTCCTTTATTTGCTTGTTGAACTACAGGCAACTAAAATGGCTAAGACTTATATCATGATTGATTTTGAAAAAAGGCAGATTTAGTGCTGCGATAACTCATACCAATGGACATACTTGGGGGAAAGGTTTCAACAATATATTAAACCATATTTTATTATAACTACTTAAATAATATATTGGACTACTACGCATTGGTAGACACTTTATCTACTCTTTAGCTGGCTCTTGGGCATAGTACAAACACATCATTTTCATCTTATATCTCAGGAGCTGTACAGTCCTTTGCAATAAAATCTGGCATATTTTTAACATAAAACCTCCAGATCAACTGCTACTTTTTAGGGCCCTTAACAAACAAAATCAATATCTCCTTCCCTTTCAAAAACAGTTTTGCTCATCCAGTGATAAGTGCTGTTGCAGTAAAACTGCATAATTGTCCAGGAATTTTAAAATATTTCTTGGGAATGGCCTTCTTTAAATCTTTAAGCTGTCACAAATAAACAATAAGTACCTCTCATTACTTTATATTTTGCAGTTGTCCCCATGAAAACAAATTAAAATGAGATGTTTTATTGCTTCCAGATGCTCTTCAAACTGAAATTTAAAGCAATTCTTGGTTTTAACAGCTCTGTTTTCCAATAAATTGGCTCTGCAGTAGCTGGTCTGTTGAAGCCTGGCTAGAAGTTAAGTAGCCCTAAATAAACAAAACATTGGCACAGCAGTTATTCCACATGCCCCCTCAAACCAACCGCCTCATCAGAAGGAAGCCTGTAGCTCTGCATAACCCAATTATCTCCCATAGCAATCAAGTGATTAATCAGTCAGATTAATTAGTTAATGGTTTTCCTGCACTTTGAAAATAAGAAAGTGTTAAATAAGGACTAAATATTATTCACTTATATATTTATTATTTAAATATAATTAGGCAGGTGCCAGAAATGTCAGGTGGCTCAAAGGGAGGACTCCACTCAAGATACAGAGCTGGGCTTTCTCTGGATGACTGACAGGTCTAATTATGATGTCAGCCAGGCGGAGCTGTATATCTTGGCAATGTGCCTTTACCTCCTTAAGCATTGTAGAGGAGGTAAATGTACAGCCCCACAGCTCATCCTTGATGTCACTATGAACAGACCTGTCAGGGGAGGTATTCAAAGTAATAGCAGGTTTCAGAGTAGCATGCAAGGCACTGAATTTAGCCGTATAGAGTGGAAATCTGTCAAAGTAATAGCAGTTATCCACATGTTTTAGAAATAATACGAACACGAGAGAGGGCACTAAATCACGGGGAAATATATCCACAGGATGAAATCCTGGCTCTGCTGAAGTCACTGGAGTTTTGCCATTCACTTCACTGGAGCCAGGATTTCACCCTTAATTGCTTTATGTTTGTTTTGGAAATGAGGATTCGAAAGACAAGCCCCCAAGCTTGAGTTCTCCACTGCAACAGTGTTTAGCACACCACTGCAGAATGGAGTTACGTAAAAGAAATGTCACTTTAAAATCTGGGTTTCTGTCCTCTCCCTTCACTCTGGCTCTGATTCAGGAAAGCACATGCTTAAGTCTATCCCAAAATAACAAAACATTTAAGCACATGCTTAGTTTTAAGCATGTGCTTAATTTCCATTGACTGGGACTACTTATGGAGTAAGTTACTACTCACTGTGACTTAGAGTGCAAGAATCTAGCTCTGAATCTTTGTTGTTTATATCAATTATTATAACCTCAGCTTAGTCATCATTTGGCAAAGTGACAAAGGATCATTGATTTCTTGCTGAATAAAATTTTGAATGTGCAGCCAGTTTCCCACAGAAGCTTGAAATTATATCTTCAGACTGTTTTTGTGAATACACAGCTCAAAGCCCATAATACTGAACCTGCACTGAGGATAATTTAATGTAGAGTAATATCTTTGTTGACATAAAAACACTTATGTTGTGCTAAACATTGTCCCTAGTTGCAAAGCTTTGGATCAAGTCCAAGTTTCAAATTTTCGCACATTTTTGAGGATTTAGATGTGGGAATTTTGTATTGTAGAAAGAGAGCCGAAATGTAAAGGTCAGATCCTGAGCTGAATTTCCATAGTGCTCAAGTGTGTTTAGCTCTTGGTTATATAACAGGACTCTCTCTATATATTATGCATAACTATAGTGGAAGAAATTAGTTTATCTTGTTACCTTTCAAAAATTCCACCACCGAAGTACATTTTACTTCAGATGCTGCAAGATTCTATG
This sequence comes from Dermochelys coriacea, assembly GCF_009764565.3. Taxonomy (NCBI): domain Eukaryota; kingdom Metazoa; phylum Chordata; order Testudines; family Dermochelyidae; genus Dermochelys; species Dermochelys coriacea. The sequence continues at coordinate 77,395,953 of NC_050076.1, forward strand.
TAATATGATGTATTCTCTGTTCCAGAAATTGTTGTAAGAGGAAATAAATCTATGACCTGACTGCTAAGTAAATACAAGAAAAAACAAATGCAGCTTCCAGATTGCAACTTTAGACATTCACTTTGCTGCTCCACAAAATGCTTCCAAACACAAATCAAAGACCTGGTCCTTTCCAGACCACCACAATAATGTCACCAGATTCCACACAGTGCTGTCATCCCATTCTATGATTTCCCTGTTGCTAGCAGACCTTCTATTGCTGAGAGCCCTAAACTCAAATTCCAAAGGACAGTTTTCACTTTCCTTTCCTGCTCAGTTTCTGGATATGTATATATATGAGGCACTGTGTAATAATCGGCTCTCACTGAGTCAGAGTGAGTAGCAGGGGACCATTTAATGTGCACATCTCTCTTAATGAGAGTGGAAGAAGTGCTCTCCCCTAGGTTTAGAGTTTCTACAACTCCTATTACCTGATTGGACTTCTGTAAAGTTTTGCTTTTCAGGGTGAAGAGAAAAGGATGAGTTTTCCAGATTCCCTTTTATGTTTTTTTTGTTTGTTTGCACCTCAGGTAGAAAGAGGGAAGGGTTAGGACTATCTTTCAGTTCATTTTAAATGTATGTGCTTTTAAAATTCAGGGTTTTTTTTCCGCTACTGCTGCTTAGAGCAATAGCAAGAATGAGAGTGGAATGATGAGAGATTAAAAAGACTGGGACTATTCAGCTTGGAAAGAGCTGATGAAGGGGGATGTGGTAGAAGTCTATACAATCATGAATGGAGTAGAGAAAATGAATAAGGAAGTGTAATGGGATAGTCACCCGCTCTGGCCTGAAAGGGCTTAAAACAGTCCAGGAGAAGGCTGTGGCTGGGAGCAAGCAGTTCCCAGGCTGACTGGGGAAGCAGGCTCAGCTGTGGCTGTACCCCCAATCAAGGCTCAGCTGGCCCTTATAAGAGTGCAGTGGGCCAGGAGCAGATAGTCTCCTCTAGCTGTAGAGGGAGATGGGCTTGGCTGCTGGGGGGGCACATCTAGGGTACCTGAGGTGAAGTAGGGCTAGGGAAGGCCAGAGGAGCTGAGAGGCTCTAGACTGGCAAAGCCCCAGGCTGCAGGCCTGGCAGATGGCCTAAGACAGGGTTCTGCGGTTGAAACAGGGTAGCCCACAGGTAGGCAGAGGCAGCAGGTCTAAACCCCCATTGCCTGGGATGATTGGCTTATACACTGCAGTCTGCCCCAGTGTATGGGGGCTCAACAGTGACTGGCAGTAGCCAAAGACTGAGGTGAGGTGGGGATAGTGGGTGGGGGTTCCCTGGGAAGGGGAAACCCAGAGGCTGTGGGGGTCCTGCCAGGGGGCAGCACCCTGGGTAAAAGGGGCACTGGGGTCTGGGAGGGACATGGGGGCCAACAGCAGCAAGACACTGGCCTGCAGAGGGTGCTCTGGAGGCTGGAAGAACTAATTCCCTGAGAAACCAGCAGGAGGTGCCGCAGGGGTGAGTCTCACCTCATGTCAAGAAGGGTTAGTTACTCCTTCACATAACATAAGAACCAGGGGTCACCCAATGAAATGAATAGGCATAGGGTTTAAAACAAACAAAAGGAAGTACTTCATACAATGCACAGTCAATGTGTGGAACTCATTGCCAGGGCATGTTGTGAAGGCCAAAACTATAACTGGATTTCAAAAAAAGAATTACCTAAAGTCATGGAGAATAGCTGTCACTGGCTATTAGCCAAGATGGTCAGGGGCACAACCCCATGTTCAGTTGTCCCTAAGCTTCTGACTGCCACCTACAGCAATTGGACGACGGGATAGATAATTGCCCTGTTCCGTTCATTCCCTCTGAAGCGTCTGGCATTGGCCGCTTTCAGAAGACAGGATATGGGGCTAGATGGACCATTGGTCTGACCAATATGGCCATTCGTATGTCCTTATGATAACAATTAAACTCTTTGTCTCAAGTCCTGAGGTCCCTTCCAACCCTGATATTCTATGATTCTATGATTCTAAGTCTTTTCCTGCCCAGAGGCTCAAGCTTTGCATTGTAAGTTGCTAGAGTTTTGTCACTATGCTGAAGGGGAAAAGTTTGAAACTCCCAAATTTAAAAAACAGTATTTTCAACTTTTGCTCAGAAAAGTGTGTGTGTGTGGTATAAGCAATTTGCTATCGTAATTTTAGTTTGAAATATCTTCTAAATTGTAAGAAAGGGGGAGAAAAAACACATTCCAAACCCTATACAGAGCAGGTTTTGCAGATGTGATAGTCAACACACTATAAGGCAGTTTAAAGAGGCATATATGTAAGGTTTAATTTTAAAGGGAATTTAAATTGGTAGGTTCTGTATGAAAAACATTAATACAATAGATGTCTATTCAAAGATGTGCTGTCTTTAGTCTAGTCCAGTTTGAACAGAATTGACAGTGCTGTTTGAAAGAGAGTGGGGGAATCCCCTGACTGTAACAAGAAGCAAAATCTTATTATTCAGAAACGGGATGAATGATGTAACAGAAGATATGTACTGTGATTCAAGTGAGGAGCCCAAGATGGAGGAATGGCTCTGGTACATTTCTCTCTCTTTGTTCCATCTCTTGGATTTCACAGAGGCACACATAATTACAGTTTTTAAACTTAACTTTAACAATACCCCATGTTGTCAGGCTATATACTGTTGAGAATGAGCTGGGTATCATGACTATGTAGACTTTAGTAAAGTGGGATAGAAGCTGATAATACAAATCAGTAAGTTCAGTTCTGCTTCATTTGCTCTGGGATGTCTTGAGAAACAGGAAAGAATCTGGGGTCATAAACCTGATTATCCTTCTAAATACAGCCCATAGCAACATTAGACAGTATTGGAAACACATGGTCCAGTGCAATGTGCACAACACAGCATATAAACTTAATTAAATGGTTACATGAAAGAAGGAAATCCTGCGTCATGTTTTAATTTAAATAGTACAGTATTATGATGGATCAGCAAAGTGCTATTGCTTACCTCTTCAAACGTTAACAATGCTGAAATCTGGAGCAATTTAAACTAATTTGACTGCATATGTAAATAGAATATGTCCTCACCGGCTGAATTTGAGTTCAGTGAAAACTATTATCCACCTGCGATGAGACAATTGGAGAGCTGTTCTATCTGAGACCAAGTATAGAAATGCTTGGATCTCTAATCTCCTCTTGACTTCAAAATATTAGTTCCAGAGAAAAACAATAACACTCAAGAAATCTGAGAGATTTCCATAAATTTTTTACTAAAACATTCACAGTCAAATTTTGGTCCGATTTAGAACTGTGCAGTCACAGGGCAGGAAATGGGACTGCATAGACATAAATGTTTTGCTCTGGTTGTTTTGGTTATTAGGGGTCAAATCGTCTTCCTTGTGCAAAGCTCAAGGAATTTGGTTTTGTACAAAACCAATTCTGTAACAGCTGGGGAAAGAGATGAAATCCTGCCCAGCATGCTGTGGCGTCACTCTGATGTCACTGCTATCTCCCTGCATAGATATTGCTACAGAGTTAGGTTCCGTTAGTCACTTCTAAACCCAAATACAATACCACACCTTTCCAATATTCCCTCCAAAGCTATCACGGATGGAGCTTTCTTGGAGCATAGCTATGTGGCATAGAGGGGATGTAGAGCTTTCTGTTGGTTGTCCTTGTTTGCTTCACACAATATTTCTGGACCACACAAAACCACTGACAGGAAGCATAAATATTCGTTAATTGGTAAACAGCTTGTTGCAGATTCTGGGCTAGATTTACTAGTATGCTCCAGTTGTTTTTGTGCTGCTACAGCAATGTCAAGCAGCTATAAACTCAGATTAACCAGCCACTGGATGATTCCCCTTGCACAGGAGAATCCTTGGGCAACATAGAGTTGTCTTGCCTTCTCTTGGCCCCTGGCACACAAGGCATACCTGAGGAAGTATGAGTCATGTGTGGGATATTCCCGCATCCACCTGGTCCGTAGCTGCCTCGGGGGGGGGGGGGGGCTATTGGCAGATGCTGTAAAACAGAGAAGCCTGAAGGCGCTCTAACATGCTAGGAAGTGGATTGGAACTAGGATGGCCACAGGATTGGATTCTTCTGCCCTCTAATCATGTACTGATTATAGCTCAGCCAAACTGGAGGATCTGGCCCAGTGTTTGTACAGTAGTTAAGTGAATGCCTCTTAACTTTCGCCACATTAAGAAGCTCCAATTCATTCAAATATACTACATGTCATCTTTAAAATAATAATAAAATATTCGGGGGAAACAATTCTGTTACTTTATTATCTGTGCCTTATCCCTTCTTCTGGGATAAGAAAAATCTCTTATTTTGGGGGGACAGACCTCACTTATGATGCAATGTTTATTAATGATTTTGATTTGCTTTTACTGATTTCCTTTGCCATGTATATTTTAAGCAGATATTGACTTCTGTGGAAGAGAGCATCAATATTTATTGATCTGAGGCGTAAATATTGACCAAGGTGAAACTGAAGTCGGTGTTTACCTTGAGAAACAATAAATCTGGAAATTCACTGACACACAAAGTCAGTACACTGTATGTATTAGCATTGTGTATGTGTGCATATTCCGAGGGCCAAATCCTCCTCTTGGTTATACACATGAAAACTTGTAAAAACCCAGTGAAGTCAATCAAGTTGGCTGGGTGTAAATGAGGGCAAAATTTGGCCACAAAACTCTAATTGGCATTCATCCTATTGGCCGAAAAGTATCAGAGCCTCATAGTGAGGTGTCAAATGGTGGCTGGCCCATTTAAGAGGAGAATAACCAACATAACCACATGTCACATAACCAACTTTCCTCCCCAAGTAAGGAGAATGAGGAGGGTCAGGTGGCCAAATCAGGCCTAGCATAGATAAGGAATGGGCTTTGAGAGAGAAGGGTGCAGATAGATACTGAAAAGGTACCTGAAGGGAAGGGGGTGGGTGCCTGCTGGCCTCTTTCAGTTTGGAGAGGAATAAAACAAAGAGGAAGGCAATCAGTTAAGTGAAGGCTGCAGCTGACTGGGATTAAAACAGCCTTGAGGAGATTGTGGGGCTCCTTTGTGAGGAAGAGAAGATAGCAGAGAACCAGGTAGGAGGAACTAGGCCTTGCTGGGGACTAGGCAAAAGAGACTTTGCTTTGGACTTAAAGTAGACCCCAAGAAAGGGAACTTTGTCTTATACTTTTGAACTCTCTATAGTCTTATTAAGATGCCCTGAGAGAAGGGGAAACTGAGCCACCCTGGACCATGAATGGATGTTGGGGAGGAGGTGACCCTGTTTTCAAGGGGGTTGAAGAGTTTCTTAAGAAAACTACTGAACAACTGGCATAGCAGGTAATGACAATCCCTGCTTTTTGAATTCATCACCTTTTTCAGCTGAAAGACCTGTATTAACATCCAAAATTATAGTCAGCATGAAGCCTAGTATGTATGCTAAGTAACTGAGATTTACTCACCTCAGGCTAAATCCTAAAATGCCTTTTGCAGTCAGCCCAGGTCAAAATGCAATTGAAAATAAACAATTCTTTGGGTAATGGTGGTGGGGGAACCTCCTATCTGTAGGGAATCTGTGAAGTAGAATTCCCCAGCCCCCTATGTGCCAAATTAATGACTTTTATGTCACAGGAGTGTACAAGGAAACATGAGGGGGATGAAAAGTGCGTATGTTGCCTGCACATGGGAAAGCAAACCATGGTTCCAAGTACAGTGCAAATCTGCACAGCACAAACTACACACAGTAAGAAGCAGCAGGTGTTTCCACTACCCTGGCCCTAGTGCTTAATTTGTAATGAAAGAGATGCCAGGGCTCAAGCAATTTTTTAAAAAAAACTTTTGTAACTGACACAGCCAGCCCAGAGGTATTGGGGCTGTGAAGTGCTAAGCCTAGAGGTGTCAGGGCTCAGCCCGGGCAAGCTCTGCAACAAATTAAACACTGCCTGGCCCCCAATATCCAGCAAGATCTGTCTGCGAGCCAAGTACTTGAGTATTCTAGATGAGGGTCTGAAGATTCTTTTCCTGAGCTCCAACAAGCTGCAGCAGGATTTCAAGTAGACAAAGCTTTTCTGTTTAGGATTGGGTCCCTATTGAATAAGTATAACTAGACTGTCAGTATGATTTCATTCCTCCAAGATAATATGAGTTACATATGAAATGGCTGTGATGTTTACTGTAAAACAATTTATATACTCTGCAATGACACTGTATTCAAAGTGACTAAGTGCTCCTGTAACCATGATTTGACTAAAGTGTGCACAAAGTTAAACACAGACACAGAATATTTTATACAAGTAAAATGTTTAAAAGAACATTGATCTGTATGAATGATCATTTTATACAATGGCATTTGTTAGTCAAATCACATTTTTTGTCATATCAGTGTAGAAATTAGAACTGGTAAATAGTAATAATAAATAATAACTTTTCATCGATAGTCCTCAAAGCACATTACAGAGGTGGGTGAGTATCACTCTGCCCATTTTAGAGGGTGAAATTGAGCACCGAGAGTCTTTGCTTTGACTACAGTCACACAACAAACTAATGGTTCCCAATTCCTAATCCTTTGTCCTATTCACTGACCACACTGAGATCAATTAGATAGTCTAATCCATGCCCTTGGTTTTAGTGTTATGTCCAACCACTCTTAACCACACATTGAAATAAAAATAAAAGTTTTACTTAGAGCTTGTCTAAACACAAAAGTTGTACTGCTTTAATTATACGGGACAGTTAGTGTGATGGGTTGAACCCCCACATGCGGGATGCCACCTGATGTGCTGGGGTTCCACTGAGCCTGCCTGTTCTACCAGCCTGGGCTTCCTCACCCTGTCCTTGCTGGGCCAGGCCTTCAAGCCTTCTCTAGCACACATCCAGCTGCAGACACGGACTGAAATCATCTTTGTGAGGTAGGATTCAGCTCGGAAATGTACCCAGAACTCCCGTGCATACCTCCTTTGGGCTGTAAACCCAAAATAATACTGTACAGAAAGATCTGCACAGCGCAAGCTCATAAAAATTTGCCCCCCTTCCTCAATGTGGAGAACTTCCCCCCTGATATGAATTACACAAAAACAAGACATAAGTTTATTAACTACAAAAGATAAATTTTAAATTATTATAAGAGATAGCAAACAGAACAAAGCAGATTACTAAGCAAATAAAACAAAACACGCAAATTAAGCTTAATACACTCAAGAAAACAGGTTACAAAATGTAATTTCTTACGCTAAATGCTATTTTAGGGAGATTGCAGAGTTTCTGTAGTTTAGAGAGCCAGTTATTTCTCTTTATAGACTGGACCTCTGCCTCAGCCTGGACTCAGCCCCTGCCTTTCCTTTCAGGTGTTTTTAGCAATCTTCCTTCTTGGACAGGAAGGCAATGGAGAAGAGTCCTGGTTGCCTCACTCCCTATCCTTAAATAGAATTTACATAAGGCGGGAACCCTTTGTTTCCAGTGGAAAAATACTAACAATGTCCAAGGTGGTATTCTGTGCCAGGTGACATCATCAAATGGTCCTGCAGTGTCAAAGCAACATCCCAGGAAGCTCCTCAGGATGGTGGAAGATTAGTATCTTCAAAGTTCTATTGTCCTTGTTAAATGGCTCATTCAAGCTGATTGCTTACTGTCAAGTGGGCGTTCCCCCAAATATACACAGTTGTAATTGTTACAAAGTCAATATTCCTAACCTCAGATACAGAAATGATATATGCATACAACTTGAATAACACATTCAATAGATCATAACCTTTTCAATGATACCTCACATGACCCATCTTGCATGAAACATATCTTAGTATTGCCATATATCATAATAATGTTTCTATGAAGAATATGGGGTGGTCACAGTGAGCACAATACAACTTCCCTAGTGTGGACAAAGTTGTAGCAATATAAAGGTGCTTTATACTGGTATAGCTTATTCTTATAAGGGAAGGACAATAAGCTACATGGGTATAATGTACCTTTATACCAATATACAGCATCTATATCAGGGGTGGTATTGGTATAACTAGATCAGTATACAATCACACCCTTAACTGAAAAATATTCTGATACAAAAACTGTATGTAGACTATGCTTTATTTACTTATTATGGGCAATATCCTGCATTCCTTACTCAGATGAAGTCAATGGAAGCTTTGCTGGAGTAAAGGGTTAAGAATTTGGCCCTACAGTAACTGAAAGAAATACTGATGCTTTTGGGGGCTTTTTTAACATTGACAGATATGAGTGCAAAGCCTCGAGCAGCTTCCTTCCTGCATCTGCATACCCACAGTCCTTTGCAGATTCCTGCCTGCAACACTCTCCTATGCTCTGGCAACTCTCTTTCAGGGTTTCTGATCTTCTAGTAGACTTTCTAGATGCACAATAAATGGATGCCCCTAGAGGACATAGGAACATAAGAATTCCCATAATGGATCAGATGTGAGGTCCAACTATTCCAGTATTCTGTCTCAGAGAGTGTTCAGCACCATATGCTTCAGAGGAAGGTGTCAGAAGTCTGTTGGATAATCTGCCCCATACATGGATCTCATCTTGCTCTGTAATGAGAGAGCTGTGGGAGGAGAATGAATTCAAAGAATAGAAGGAAGATTGGAGGCTACGTGGAATGAGGCCAGGACAAGAAAGCAACAGAGATAAGGGAGATCTGTTAGGGAACCAGTGGCTGATCTCCTGGATAGAGTATTTGTATGTGAGATTCCATCTTGCAGCAGATTGTAAAGTGTTCTGCTTAAATAAAATATACAAATATAACCTGTAATTCTTCTGCAAGGCTGTATGTTTGACTGCAGGACTGTTGCTGTTAGCAGGCTGGCTTGCAGCACAACTGAGACAGTTGCTGGTAAAAGCATTTTATTTCTGATTATACAGTCATATATATACAATAGTTGTTTATCCTTTTTACAATTCATTATCCAATGTCCTTATCTTAGTGTTTCATTATTCTGCTGTGCTGGAAACTAGAAGTCGCTTCTCATGCTATTAGCTTTGTAGTGTAGCCAAATTCCCAACCTGCATATAATCTTGTTTACTTCGTTACTCATGACCCGTGGGGTAGCTTTATGCTCTGCCAAATTCTGCTATCTTCCATTGACAAATTCTTCCTTAGAACATTTGATAGTCTCCATCTCCCACACAGGACTAGAACAAGAATTGTTAAGGAAACTTGTGAAATGTAATCTAAGTTCAGTCCATGCTCATAGTACAAACCAACCCTTGCAGGATAAGGAGAAGAAGAAAACAAGACTTTATAGCTGAACTTCAGCATGACAGGCTCCAGAGTATGTAAAGTAATTGGCAAGGTCCTGTACTCTAAATCCTTTATTGGAGGCACACTCAAACGTGACACTTATATCTCCTTCATGCAACGTCCAGTACAATGTGAGTATTCATAAAATCAAGTAGTTGCAAAACCGCATTCAAAGTCAGGTTAAATCTTCATCATCACTGACAGTTTCCAAATCTTCCTCTAAATCAAATGATTTTGGGCTAGATTTTGGTTCCCCAGCATTGGTATGTGAACATGCCACATGGTGACCTTACCCATTAATCTTGTTGCTCTGGGATCAAGGTAAATTGGGGTGTTGCCAGGGTCTGAGCTGACTGAAGCAGAGACAGGGAACAGTGCATACTGCATCTCCAAAAGAAGATATGAGTCACTTCCAGCATCACTGCCTCCAACATCCTCAGAAACATTGTGCCTGCCACAGCACCCCACAGGCACAATGGCTCTGGCCACAGTCTCTGCAGTGCATCTTTGTATCTGCACTGCTAGCAAGGTTCCTTGCAAACAATGAGCAATCTAGCACTTAGCAAGGTCTTCAAGATTAATTTGAATTTGTTCCTGGCACAGGGTATTTCAATAACTGTTCTCATGTTTAGAGTTAGAAATATGTAAACATTTATTTGGTCAGGTAGGATATTATGATCAGACCTGAGCAAATAATACATATAAATTGATTTGACCAGCTTAGTTTCTTTTTCTCCTTGCTGCTTCTCCGCAAGCAATTTACGATATTCTTGATATTATTTGCTGGAACCTTATTTTGGCCTGCTTCTATAAGTACATGTAACTAAAGACTGTATCCTAATGCAAACGCTCAAGGAGGCTGAATTAACATTGTACAGACAGCTTTAATTCTGGCATTGCCAAACTTTTGAGTCTTTGGACTTTGCAATCTCAGTGTTCTTTTAACATAGTTTTTTTTTAAATGTAATTTCCCATCAAAAATTAATCTTTAAATTTTGCATTGTGAACCCATATTGACCCCCACATGGGTAATCAACAGGGTTGGGTTCTTCATGTTCACAGCCTTGTTCTGTACCACTTAGGCTAATGGTAGCTGGTAGCAGAAGAAGGCTGTTGTCTTCTATGTGGAGCTGTCACTAGAGGGGTATGGAAACATAGCACTGGTAGTCACATCCATTTGCTAGCAAAGGAATGTTGCATCTCTTAAATAATTAGTTTAGCTCCAGGTTTGGGAGGGGAGCGTGCTATTGTGGCTACAGACCTTTCTGGCCATGTTTTCCCCAATCTCTCTCTGTCTCTTCTATTCCCAACTCCCCTGTCACCATCCCCTCCTCAGCTCCTGCCGGTCTACATCACTCACCCAACTCCTGACCCTGTCCCCCTGCTCCTATCCTTCTGCCCTATGACTCCTGCCTTCCCCTCTACTCTGTACTTCCCCCATGTTTCTATTTTCTCCTGTACCTGTCCTCACCTCTCAGCCCCCACTCATAATCCTTTTTGCCCTGGTTCTTATCCGCCCCCTTTACTCCCATTCTTCACCCATTGACATTCAAATTCAGCTGCTTCCACAGTGTCTGGGCACCAGCAGGGGGAGCACTGAGAGTACAAGAAAGTCTCCCTGCTCTCAGTTCCAGTGCCCAATACTACAGTGGCACCCTGGCAGTCCAGAGGAACAATTGTAGAGAATGTCCTGCTCACCCCCATCCTTAGGAGGGGGCATGCTCCATTGGTCCGTGGGTGGTAGTGGTGCATTTTCAGCCTGGATGCAGTTGAGGGCTATAGCATGCTCAATATATATGGAATCTTCAAAGAACTGAGCTGCCAAATTCTACTGAAAGTACCAAGTATGTGTGAATTGAATTTTTTCAGATTTTTTTAACTTGGGCAAGTTCAGATGAAATTTCACAGGAATGACAAGTCATGTCCATGACATGAGGATAACCCCGCTGCCAAATTTCAAGTCCCTGCTCCAGAGGTTTGAGGCACTAAAGCTTCTCAGTGAAACAGTAAGGTTTATTGGGCAAAACGTGTTTTTCTCTAATCTCCCTGTTGGAAACAACTAAATCATTTTAGCTGAAACTTTTCAAAAGAATTTGGCCTGAGGCAGACTCCCAGCATAAGAAACTTCATCCCAAACAATATAAGTTTGCTAAAGTTATAAGCAACTGAAAACTGGATTTTTAAAATAAGTGTCAGGATACCTTAACTGTAAACTGTGCTGTGTGGGATTTTCAAATGCTCTGAGATGAGATTTTTAAAGCTGCCAATCTGTGTAACTTCACAACTACCAGTGGAACATTCTGTCAAAAGTAGAATAACTAAAATATATCCATTGCTGATGGGCTTTCTTTAATATGTATCCATATTTGTCTTAATAGGGTTGTATCTCTAGAATCTTCTGTTACTGCAATATGAGTTGCACTTGAATCTTTTCAAACTTTCTCTGTTCTACCTGAACAATGTTTGACTGGTGATATAAGCCCCTCTTTAAAGATCTCCAAAATATTTTCACAGTACATGGCACCATTTTCACCACCACCATGCCAATTTTCCTTTCCTGCTATTGTTCAAAGTCAACATTGTGGTGGTTTAATGCATGAACCAATAGCAATTGTGCGTACAAAGCAATTGTGCTTTCTTGAGTGCCAGACGGTCACATACATTCACTGGATATCAGAATTAAATGACAGAGGGAGAAAGATACATTTAAAAACTGTTCTAAAAGGCTGTAGAGAGCAGATTGGTGGCTACAATGAAGTCTTGTGAGAGACACCTCATGCCCCTCCCTTTAATGATCAAAGTTCTAATGTGCGTAACAAGATTCTAATTCAGGAACACTATAAAAACATTGCAGGGAATATAACCTTTGGAACACTATGGATGACAACACCTATCCATAGCGCTTTTCACCCTGTAGATTGCTTGATTCCTGTCTATCCTCCTCCTTCCTCTCTCCTTCAGAAGGAAACGGAATGAGATAAATTGATATTGGTAGGGAGAAGTAACAGTCAAAGAAAAAGAGGGGTATAAGAAGAAAGTAGGAAGAGTAAAGAAAAAGATATGTGAAGGACTGACTAATTATTGATTCTTAGTGTTTATTTGGAACAAGTACCTATGATAAAAACTTCAGCTTTTCCCATCTGAATAATCCATGTGCCAACTACCGTTTTGTAAGGAAAAGAAAAGAATTAAGACAGTCCTTTACAAAGTTCTCCATATGAGCAGCATTTGTGCTAGTAGCTGGGGGACAGACTCTGCTCTGAGTCATATCCAGTGTAGCCCTACTAGAGTCACTGAGTTCCATCAGATGTAAGTTAGGGTAGAACTTGACCCTGGGTGACTCCATTTGTAATCAAATGGAAAATCAATATGACTTGACAGGTATGCAGCTGTGATGCTCACACTGACTTCAGAGCCCATATCCCTCTCCTATGCATGACATCAGCAACTCATGAGTCATTCTGAGTAGACAGGAACGGTAGTGGTTTCCACATTTACAAATTGGAAAATCTTGGACCAGATTATATAGTGTCTCTAATAGAGAAATAGCCCAGAAAAACAGCAAAGCGTATACAGTAGGTTGTCTCTTCAGGGGTATCCATGTATTTAAAAACATTTCATGCATCTTGTGACAATTTACTGTGTTGTATGGACTACTGTAGCAATCACAACTGAAAAGAATAGTCGAGTGACATACAGAACAAAAGACAGTCTTTTACTGAAGAACCCACCTTGACAAATTCTGAAGTACTTTGATCAGTTTTGAGATAACATGTTTTCTGTATTTTAAATGCTAAGTGAATTAACTTATGAAAGGTATTGGATTGAGAGTCCTGATGATGCACATCCTCTCTTGAGTCACAGAGCTGGCAGAGCATGAATAACAGTACTGCAGGCTTCCCTGCACTACTGTCAGGTGGTTTTTGTTTTTTTTTTTGAACTCCAAACCACAAAAGTGTCAACAAATGACAACTGTGATGGTAATTTTGAGAGGTTGAAACCACCAGTTCATGTCTAGAGCTGAGCAAAACTCATTTGTGATTTGCAGAGGTTCCTACCCAGAGCTCTTAACTGTAGGGCATCTTACATTGCTGTTTTTCTCTGATGCACAGCATTCTTTCCTTTGTTCCCCAGGAAGAGATGCTGGCTGGCTGGCTGGCTGGAGGGGGGAGGGAAATGTTCCTGTTGCTGCAGCTCTCCTAGGGTTCCTGTCTCTTTCTTCCCCCTCCCTCCTGAGTTGCCCAGGAACTGATATTAGATTTTAGGTAGGAGAAAGGGTGAAGCAGCTAGACTGACTCCCTATTCATGAAAGGGCAGGAAGGAATGAGAAGATCTGGCTCTGAGATGGTGGGCTCTTTCTATTTCCTCCCATCCAGGCTTCTGCGCCTCTGGAGGAGAGCTGAGCAAGGAGCCCAGAAAAACTGCAGCAGCAGGAGGACCAGCTTCTCCACCATCTCCCTGGAGAGGAGCAGCAGATCGAAGGTCCACAGGCTACAGTATGCAATGCAACATTTGCACCAGCCCTAAAGTAAGGATTGGGGCTGTTTTAATTTCGGGAGTGGGAGAACGGCAGTCAGCAGCAATGTGGGACGAGGCAGCTGGAATTAACTGCATGTCACTGGGTTGAATGGGTTGGCTGTACTAATTCACTTTGGAGACAGTTACAGCAGGTCCTTACTTTCCCCCTCCAGATTTTCTTCCTCTCGTGCCCCCATGAGACACCTGAAGAGCAGGAACCTCTCCCCTAGCAGGGCCTCCCAAATGACCCCAAAGTGAAACAAGTGTATTTCTTTGTGCATCATACCATAAGCAGTATTTTTTGTCTGAAATATGTTTTAAGACTGCTTTCTCACCTTGAATCAAGTCAGCCAGGTCTGCAATCTGTAAACAGTTGTTCCCCACAACCTGATGCAACTAATTTGGTACAGATTGCAAAACTGCCTTGTTTTAAGGCTGTTTTCTCACTGTGTAAATCAAATTTTAATGTAATCTTTCAATTATGGTGCAACATGAAATGAAATGCATGCCCTCATTTTGGTCACTTTTTACACATTTCAATGGCATGTGTCTCATGTTGGCAGTTTTAAGGACTGAGAAGCATGGTTCATACTAAGCTTTCAGTTTTGGTTTCAGTTCAATGGGTTCACACCCTTGGAGTTTCACCTTGACTTTCAGGTTTAATCAACCCCCCAGAATGAAAACTAAACAGGCCCAGTTTCATGTGAAAACTCATGCAAACTAAGCTTCAAACAAAATCATAACCTAGGCCTATGTTCATGCAATTTTTAGCAAACTGGGCTCCGATTTGTAACAAAAGCAGGCAAGATGGGCATGATTTTATATGAAAAGTTTATACAACTCCGTTCATCTCATATCTTCCACCAATGAGAATAACTTTAATTCATTTCTGAATGGGGCTGGATTTGGACTGGTAACCTACAGATGAAAGCGTCATTCTCCCATTCCCTGACCCATCCTCATAGTCTCTGTCATATAATTTAATGGCCCAGATCTGTCTTTTTCACTGCTCAGACAATGCAAAGTGGCCAGTGAAGAATTTCCCTTTCAGAGGCAAGCTCCTTTCTACAATAATGCAGGTGGAGCCTGCTCAGTCAGCGGGTGGAGCCTGCTCAGTCAGCAGGCTTGCCACCCCCAACCCTGGTGTAGGGAGCATGGTGCAGGAGACAGATGCGGCAGCCCTCCATTACACTGATTCTCCACCAGCCTTAGCTTCTCTAACTAATACTGGGACAGGGCTGGCACTGAATCAGAGAACTGAACCCAATATGTAACTCGCTCTAAGGATGCAAAGGAGAGCTGAGCTGTGCAGCTGTCCTCTGTGACACATTTCCAATTCATTATTTATTTTTGTATTGACAGAGTACAACCCAAATGCTCCATTATTTCACTGAAAGTGGTCCTACAGGTTTTCAGATATTATTCATGTGGTGATTATTTTATGGGGAGCTGAGATATTGTTTTGACTGAATCATAAAGATTCTCACTTGTCAGCATTCCCAGCAATTGACTGTATGTACATCATCACAAATCTGTAGTTTCCTTTAATAGAAACATTTAATTGCCAAAATAGATCTTTAGGAGTGAGTGTGTGTCATCCTTTCGTTTGTTTTTTAGATGCAAAGAATTGACTCCTTTGAAGTAGTAAGTAATAAGACTGTAAACATTCATAATAAGTGTCAAGATGTCAATTTTAGTACACCGTACCAGAGGGAGGCAATAGTGCATATGTGCAGAGGCAGGTATATAGGTGCCTAGTGAACTTTTACTGCAAAAATGTAAGTGCTAAATGAGTTTAGGTGCCTACAGGGTTAGACAGTAGCCAAGTGGGAGTTTTGTGGATCGCAGTGGTGCCTAAAAATGGGACTTAGGTGTCTAAGTGCCTATGTGGATCTTATCCCTAGGGCTTGGTTTTCCAGAGGTTCTGAGTACCCATAACTCTAACTGAAGTCAACAGGAGCTGAGGGAACCCAGCACTGCAATCAGGTCCTGAGAATTCTGGAAATAGAATGCATTCGATGAAGTGAGCTGTAGCTCATGAAAGCTTATGCTCAAATAAATTTGTTGGTCTCTAAGGTGCCACAAGTACTCCTTTTCTTTTTGCGAATACAGACTAACATGACTGCTACTCTGAAACCTGGAAATAGAATATAGATCATTTAACTCTTCCTGTAGTTAAGATGCAGGACATACTCCATTTCTGTGAAGAAACCAGTTTAAACGGTCTTAAAATGTCTTTTAGAAATACACACCACTTTTTCTTTTTCAAAGAAATGTTAAATAAATGATTGGAAATTAACATTTACTGACACTGAAAAATTGGCTAATTTTAGTCAGCTTAGATTTACAGTGTCTTTTGCTTTACATTAACAGAGGAGACAGCAGGCTGGGAAATTATAACAGTAGCTCTGAAGAAGGGAGACAAAAGTAACGGCTGCACCTGGTTCATTAGTACTGTAATTACTTAAAACTCTTCAGCTGTTAACTGGCCATCAATAATTCATTTGTATAATAAAGGAGATGAAACAATAGCTTTTTCCCATTTAAAATATTGATTTATTAATCACTTGACCAACTGATAGCTAATTGATAATTTGCATCTTACTGACATCATTATAGTTATTAACAGGACTCTGAACATACAGGGCCAAATCTTTTGCCCAGCACTCAGTGCAAGTCACTGGTCTAACCACTGGGGAGAAATCCTCCCTGAAGTCCTTGAAGTAGGTATGGAGTTGTTCCATGAAGGCTAGTGCTAGCTCAGCCTAATAGATGAAGTAACTTTTTTTGTCGGCCATTATATGATCCCCTGAATGGAGAAAATATGGTGGGAGCAGGTCTGCCAACCTCGCCTATCCCCCTAACCTACCCATGCGCCAACCCCTCCTGCTCCATGCTTCCAGCCCCACTCCTGCACTGCAGTAGTGTACCAGTTCCACTGCCCTGGAAGCTTCTGCACTCAAGGAGGATGGAGCTGGATTTGTCTCTGGTTATGGCTGGATTAAGCTTGCCTTGGCTTCCAACAGTGAGATCTGTGGAGGTAATATGAAGAATACAGAGGAGTCGCTGTTGGGGAAGTTCTGGGGAGCACTATGTTCATCCAAGGTGTAATGCCTTAGAGTGTAGCCTGTGTGCCACCCTTTGGAAAAAGTCATCAGCCCTTCTCTGCTGTACAGGGCCAGTGCTGTTGACTATTATGGTGGGGACTGAGGCCAAAGTCCTCCTTCCTTTAATTCAAGAGATAGACAGCAAGCGAAGATTAGACTTCTGAAGTGGTTGCACAGCACTCCCTGAGGGCAAGGACTAGGATTTAGGATGTAGACCTTGCATGGAGTATGTGGTGGGAGAGGTTCCTTGTGCCTTCTTGGCCTTGCCAAGCTAGGCACAGTGGGGCTCAGAGTTTAACATTCCTGGGCATTTTAGTCCATCCATTTTCAAAACACACACACATACTAGTACCCAATTGTACTTGACTACAATTATGTAACCTCTTACATATGTTCATTCCTGGTCCTACAAATCACCTGCTAGTCTGTCAGTGAGGGGGGAATAAATCTCTAGACAGCATATTTTCTTTTTTAAAAGAATAATTTTGCACTTTTTTCCATGTTGGCCTTTCTAACGAGCCACATCAACTCTGGTCTTTCTTTTAATGTAATACAACTATGTAGAAAAATTGTTTCCCCTCTCAATTAATGAAGTTTTATATTATTGTTATTTGTCATAAGTGTTAAAGTTGTTCAGTTGTCCATAGAGTCTTCTAGGGTTCTGAAGTACTAGCATTTTTTTAAAAAGCCTTAAATATTTTTGAGGAAAGAGTCTTTCAGTCACCTCCTACCAAAAAAGAAAAAATATATTTTTTCCTCCTTTGAAGTCACCTCTGACTCAGGGAACTATGTGATTGTCTTGTTCCCAGACTGGTGCTCTAGCTCCATTTCTTTTTAAATTGTCTATGCACTCCTGGTTGTAATGTGAAGGATAATAAATGAGCTGTAGTTTTATTGGAAGTGATTCAGTTTTTGACATAGTAGGCTCAGAATGATGATCGGTAGGCTTGTATTAGTAAATCTAAGGTAAATTTTTTCAAACATCCCTAAGTGCCTTAAGAGCCTAAGGGCTGTTGACTTTCAACAGCTTTTGAAAATGTTACACATAAGTGATTGGTTTGTAAACCCCAACTTTATTTCATTGTCCTTAATATTTAAAATCCAATACAGAACTCCATTGGACTTCAGTGGGGCAGGATCAGTCTGTTAATTTTTAAGGGCCCAATCCTTCAAAGTGCTGAGAGTTCACCAGTTCATTGATTTTATTTTTTAAATTGTTAAAATATAAAGTAACTTAAATTTCAAAATGAAATGATGTTTTGACCTTAAAAAAATGGAACCTTTTCATTTAGAAAATGTCAGTGGGGGATGCTGTGACAATTTTCAATTTTTTTCAAAGCCAACCCTTTCCCCAGAACAGTTTCAGTTTTGATGAATCAGCATTTTCTCGTGAAAAAACTCTTTTTAAAAATTGGCAAACAACTCTAAGAAGTATCCTGTAGACACTTTTGCCTGTGAGTACAATACAACTGGTGCAGAAATGACTTCACTCATGCGAGAGGCCCTATTGCTCTCAATTAGTCATGTTCGTAAGTGTTTGCAGGACTGGATCCGTTAACACTGGTATGATTACCCCATTAGCAAGAACCAAGGGGTAATTTGGCCCTGCAGGTGCATTAGGACTGGTACAGGGATAGAGGAAGGGGGGATGTAATTCCCCTACTTTGAGGCTGCTGTGAATGGGGTGCCAGTTTGGAACTATCTTGGGCTTGGGAAGTTCTGAAGGTTGCTCTAACTTGTATCCCTACTGCAGTGGCCCTTAAGAGCGGTTGCAGTGACACAGAATTGCTGAGAAATGTTACCCTGTGCACTCACTTTCTTGCCCTTTCCATATCATCCTGGAATGCTCTCTGCACTGTGTCCTTGTGTGAGAAGAGGGCAGAGGGGGTGCACAGCTGGCTCTGTGCCCTTCATAGAGAGCATCTTGTGATGGGTGTGTTCTCTGGGGGAAAGTGCCACAGGATAACCTTGAATCAAGCCCTCTTTCTAGTAGTATTTGCCGGATTGGGTTCTAAGGATCAAGTTCTGCCCTCAGTCACACCCATGAGGTCATATTTAAGTCAATGGAGTCAGTGGCTGTCAACTGTTCGGCAACAAAGTGATTCATGTTTGTGTTAGGATTATGGATCAGAATGTAAAGGTATTTACAGTACTTCATTTATAAGAAAAGCTATTTATAGGTTGTCAAGAGGGCTGTCATCAGTGTTCTGGGTGGCTTCATGAACTGTTAAATGGATATCTATAGGTCCGGGTTTTTTTGTTGTATTTTTTAAAGGAACACAGTTTAGTGCTCGTGGTAGGCACCTTGGGATTTTTGATAATTATGATGCTTGTTATTAAATTACTACCAGCTGTGCCAAAATATACCTCACCTACATGATCAATTTGCCTCATAAAGCACGTGATCAGATTTTTCCTGTTCCCAAATTTATTTTTCCAGTTCTGCATCTTTTCTCTCACAGTTGCTTTTTCCAAGACTTAACAAACATTAGCAAGCAAATCTGTAAAACTCCAACATGTACTCTTCCCAGTATCATCCCTTGCAGATCCATGCATAGAAGAGGCCCTATGGGCATGGAGCTACCTCTGCACATGGGAAAGGGAAGCAATTCAGCACCCCCACCCCCCGTCCTTGGAAACCTTAGAGTGCCTTTTCCTCTTGAGCTAAGGGAGTATTTTAACTGTGAGTAAAGAGCAGGCTGTCAGTTACTGGGGTAACACTAGAAGATGGCATGGTCAAGTGCTAAAACAATGTATTACATTAACATCTGTGTCTGTAAAGAGCATAGATTAATGGGGCCTCAATCCTGATTGAAGCAATTAGATCATCCTAATTGTCCAGCATCCCACACTGATGGTGATTGAATCTATGGGAGTTCCTTGACTCAATTTGAGATTAGGGAATTCCTGGTGCAGAAATTAACTTGGAACTACAGGCCATTGAAAATTTAGGGCTTAGATGGGCCTATATAGTTAGGCCTCAAAATAGTTAGGACGGTCAATTTATCTGAGTACAAAAAGTGCATTGCTATCACCTCCTCACTTTCAGCCCGGACCAGTTGCACTTAGCTACTAACTTTATTAAACAGAACTGAACGCTCTGTGGCCTTTAGCCATTTTCTGGTGTGTCTTCATTGTTTCCTACCATAAGCAATTTTCAGGTATAACATGTACACAAAATAAATTTGAGACCATCTGCTGTAATGAATATTGCAGCAACTAGTAAAGTAGGAAGTGGCCAAAGATTGAAATTTCCTGTGCCAGTGTTCCCTATTAGAGAAGACTGAGGAGGCTAAACTGTCTGACTAACTTAAATATCCAAAATAATTCAGCTTTATGCAGCCAATTCTTTGCCTCTGAGATGCTATAATGCGCTGGTTTAAAAACAAAAAATCCCATTATTCCAAATGTTTGTATTATTTAAATTTCTTGTTATTTGTGGATGTTCAATACAACTTGACATGAAGCCTTATATTACTTTTATTCAGCAACTGGCAGGAAAATGGTATGTCTTAATCATCACAATGATTTCCACAATGTTCCCCTTGAGTTTTCAGGGATGTCTATATTGTATGTATGCTTATTCCCTCTAGTTTGCTGGTTTGAATCCATCTAGTTTTCTTTTCCACATTCACTTTCCTTAGTTCTTCATGCATGACTGATATGAGTGACAATTTAATTGTATTGATTAATTATTGTAATACAAATCAGTCCTCTCCTCTTTGCAATCTGCTGTTAGATTCACAGTAGACAAATCAATGCATGTGTGCACTCGTCCTGATAATGCAACCTTTATGCATTAAGGAAAAGCCATTGAATATAGTGGAACTTTTTCTGGACTAGAAACTGCAATATTGGACACATCAATAGGAAATAGTGCACATATATAATTTGTTTGCTGTGAGTCTAACAAACTGCATATCTGTTTCTAAATACATACATAGTAGAGAAATAGACCTTTTGTGGGGGGCGGGGGCGGCTAGTGTCAGTACTCTGGGAATTTATTCTCAGTTCTTTCTCTTGCTTAGCATGTGACCTCTGCCAACTTGTTCAATAGATCTGTGCCTTAGTTTCTCTTTATATAAAATGAGGATAACAAAACCTATGCAGCATGGTGAGACCACTCATTGCATCCTTTCATCACCCCCAAGGGTGCCTCTGCAGTTTCCCAGTCCTGTCTTCTCCTTCACAGGGCTCCTTAAACTCCACACAGTCCAAAGGCAACCAGCACATCCCTCGGCCCGCACCGCTTCCCGCAACCCCCATTGGCCTGGAGCGGTGAAAATGCTAAAAATGTCCATAGCACTTACTTAAATAAACATTTTTGACTGAAAGATATAACTTCATAAGACTCAGAATTTCAAGGTATTACGGTGATTCAGGAAGACAAGTCAAGAAAATAACTCAATTTTGTCATAATTTACTAAAATAGTTTTTCATGATTTTACAAACTAGTACCTGTAATAACTAGTGAGTGAGCATAAGAACTCCCATTGGTTCTTTCCATTTCAATCAACCCAATAACATGTTTACATGTGTTAGCAATATATTTTTGATTAGTCTACTTCTGAAGAAACAGTCAAGCTTGCAAAACTTGAATTAACTTTTTGACAAACTTGATGGATATACAGTTTTGTGTCAGATGCCATTATAGCGATGGCATTTGACTCATGGCCCTGATCCTGCACCACTAGAGTCAACAGCTTTTCCATTTACTTTAGTGAGTGTCAGATCAAGCCCCATGTATGGAAAGTTAATCGTGTGGTATGCCTGTTTATCCTAAGCATAGCCCTTGATTTCCCTCTTCTTGGTGCAGTAAAATCCTGAAACTACTATCTAGCTTGAAAGCGAACGTAACATTTTAAAATAAAGGTCTTTCATACAAGTCTGGTGCCAGATCCTCAATTTATGTAAATTGTCATAGCTCAACTGACATCAATGAAGCTATGACAATTTGTGCAGGCTGAGCATTAGATAAAATCCCGACTCCACTGAAGTCAGTAAAGCCAGAATACCCCCCATTGTCTCAAGTCTATTAAAAATACTTTTATTAATCTTATTTTCTTCTGTAGTATATTTACAGAATCCATTCAAGATGACTTGCCTGCCATCTGTTATGCTAGTTTCCATTTTTAAACTGACCCAATGGTTTCATCAGGATAGTTGGACAAGGTGACCATGAGCAGACATGGTGAACATTAAAAGTAGTATATAGATACTGGTAGCATTTTTAAAGGCTAGGAAGATATTCTAAGTAGCTTCTGTTCTGGGAGTTTTGCAGGTATGTGGTTTTGTATCTCTGGATGGCCATACACCTATTAAGAATGAGAAAGTAATGTGCAATTGTAATAAATGAAGTGGGAGAGTAGCTCCCTTTTATGAACACCCAGCCAGTAAGTTAGCTGTAAAATCCCTCTTGGTATCTGTTCTCTGCTTGCTTTACCTGTAAAGGGTTAACAAGCCCACAGGTAAAAGAAAAGGAGTGGGCACCTGACCAAAAGAGCCAATGGGAAGGCTAGAATTTTTAAAATTAGGGAAAACTTTCCCTCTGTCTGTTGTTCTCTGGGTTGGAGGGGGATGGAGCAGTAATGCTATAAGCAAAAATGCTATGCAAGGTTTGAACCAGGTATGAAAAAGTATCTTCCATACCTAGAAGAAATTATTTGGCTAGGGAATGTTTAGTTAGACTCAATCAGGTTTATTTATTATTTTGGCTTATGGATCTCTGTGCTAATCCCTGATGCTTTTGTTTGCTTGTAAACTTTAAGCTGAACCCCCAAGAAAGCTAGTTTGTGTGCTTAATTTTGGAATTGCTCTTTTAAAATCTAGCAAAGCCTAAATTCCAGATGTATTTTTTTCCTTTTTGTTTTTAATAAAATTTACCTTTTTTAAGAACAGGATTGAATTTTTGGTGTCCTAAGAGGTTTGTGCATGTTGTTTGATTAGCTGGTAGCCACAGCTAATTTCCTTTGTTTTCTTTCTCAGCTCTTCCCTGGGGGGGGTGGTGGTGGTGGTAGAAGGGCTTGAGGGTACCCCACAGGGAGGAATTCCCAAGTGCTCCTTCCTGAGTTCAAAGGGGGGGGTGGCAGTGTTTACCAAGCCAAGGTCAGAGAGAACCTGTAACCTTGGGAGTGTAATACAAGCCTGGAGTGGCAAGTATTATTTTTTAGAGTCCTTGCAGGCCCCCACCTTCTGCACTCAGAGTGACAGAGTGAGGATTCAGCCTTGATAGCAATGAATAATGTGTTCAGTGAATTTTCCTTTTATTGTTGAGAAACACTGCTTTTTGCAAATAAAGGTTTCAGAGTAGCAGCCGTGTTAGTCTGTATTGACAAAAAGAAAAGGAGTACTTGTGGCACCTTAAAGACTACCAAATTTATTTGAGCATAAGCTTTCGTTTTGGGTCAACCTGAAATAAACACTTTCTGACATGCAAGTAAACTGAAAAGTTGAAAAAGTTGTTGCAGATCAAACAAAACATTGGATTAGACCTGAAATCAATATTTTAATTTTGAGCTTTTAAAAACATTTTTAATAAAATTGAAGGAAATTTTAAAATGAAGTCATTTTGACTAAAACAAACAAAATCTGTCAAAACTAAACTTTAGAGGTACTGTTTGACTAAAATTAATTTGGTGAAAGTGACATGAATTCACAAAATGTTTGTCAACCCAAATCTGCATTTTTTTGTGGAAAAAAGTTTGGATGGAAATTTTCACTCCCCTCTAATCCTGAATGTTCAGTACTTTGCAGGATCAAATCCCAAGAGCTTAGCATGAACCTGCATGGATACTTTTCCATTAGGTAACAGCATGAGAAATGGGAGAGGCCCATTACAACAGTGAGTCGATTTCCAATGCCAGGCAGCTTGATGCCGCAGTGAGAGGATTTGGCAGATAAAGTGGAGCGACAGTTAGTATTAGCCAAAAGGCTGACTAGAGGTGATCCCTTCCCTAATTCAAGCTGTAGTTGAGGAAGAGACCTTTAGTCAGGGAAAGAATGGGGAGGCAGCGTAGGGTGTGTGGGTTTTTAGTCTTCAAAGTGGCCTGAAAAAAAGGGATCCAGCCTGAGGTGGGAGCTGCACCTTTGCAACCTCGCTCTACTTAAAAAGAAAAGGAGTACTTGTGGCACCTTAGAGACTCACAAATTTATTTGAGCATAAGCTTTCGTGAGCTACAGCTCACTTCATCGGATGCATTTGGTGGAAAATACAGAGGGGAGATTGATATACACACACAGAGAACATGAAACAATGGGTTTATCATACACACTGTAAGGAGAGTGATCACTTAAGATGAGCCATCACCAGCAGCGGGGGTGGGGGGGGGTGGAAGGAGAAAAATCTTTCATGGTGACAAGCAAGGTATTGCAAGAATATTGCAAATTAATTCCAATTCAGCAGTCTCTCCCTGGAGCAAATGCGGTTATCCTACCCCTCAGACAGAGACAAACACCTACAAGATCTCTATCATGCATTCCTACAACTACAGTACCCACCTGCTGAAGTGAAGAAACAGATTGACAGAGCCAGAAGAGTACCCAGAAGTCACCTACTACAGGACAGGCCCAACAAAGAAAATAACAGAACGCCACTAGCCATCACCTTCAGCCCCCAACTAAAACCTCTCCAACGCATCATCAAGGATCTACAACCTATCCTGAAGGACGACCCATCACTCTCACAGATCTTGGGAGACAGGCCAGTCCTTGCTTACAGACAGCCCCCAAATCTGAAGCAAATACTCACCAGCAACCACACACCACACAACAGAACCACTAACCCAGGAACCTATCCTTGCAACAAAGCCCGTTGCCAACTCTGTCCACATATCTATTCAAGGGACACCATCATAGGTGTCCCCCCCACCCCATCCCACCCCACCCCCCACTGTTCCTCAGATATTCTTGTTAACTGCTGGAAATAGCCTACCTTGCTTGTCACCATGAAAGGTTTTCCTCCTTTCCCCCCCCTGCTGCTGGTGATGGCTTATCTTAAGTGATCACTCTCCTTACAAAAAGAAAAGGAGTACTTGTGGCACCTTAGAGACTAACAAATTTATTAGAGCATAAGCTTTCATGAGCTACAGCTCACTTCATCGGATGCATTTGGAGGAAAAAACAGAGGAGAGATTTATATACACACAGAGAACATGAAACAATGGGTTTATCATACACACTGTAAGGAGAGTGATCACTTAAGATAAGCCATCACCAGCAGCAGAGGGGGGAAAGGAGGAAAACCTTGTTGGCATACTGTGGGGCCATGCGGGTACCCATCGCAGTGCCGCTGATTTGAAGGTATACATTGTCACCAAATGTGAAATAGTTATGGGTGAGGACAAAGTCACAAAGTTCAGCCACCAGGTTAGCCGTGAGAGTATTGGGGATACTGTTCCTGACGGCTTGTAGTCCATCTTTGTGTGGAATGTTGGTGTAGAGGGCTTCTACATCCATAGTGGCTAGGATGGTGTTTTTATTGGCCAAACTGGACAGTCTCTACGTAAAAGAATGAATGGACACAAATCAGACGTCAAGAATTATAACATTCAAAAACCAATTGGAGAACACTTCAATCTCTCTGGTCACTCGATTACAGGCCTAAGAGTGGCTATCCTTCAACAAAAAAGCTTCAAAAACAGACTCCAAGGAGAGACTGCTGAATTGAAATTAATTTGCAAACTGGATACAATTAACTTAGGCTTGAATAGAGACTGGGAATGGATGAGTCATTACACAAAGTAAAACTATTTCCCCATGGTATTTCTCCCTCCCACCCCACCCCCCACTGTTCCTCTGATATTCTTGTTAACTGCTGGAATTAGCCTACCTGCTTGTCACCATGGAAGGTTTTCCTCCTTCCCCCCCCCCCCCCCCCCGCTGCTGGTGATGGCTCATCTTAAGTGATCACTCTCCTTACAGTGTGTATGATAAACCCATTGTTTCATGTTCTCCGTGTGTGTGTGTATATAAATCTCTCCTCTGTTTTTTCCACCAAATGCATCCGATGAAGTGAGCTGTAGCTCACGAAAGCTTATGCTCTAATAAATTTGTTAGTCTCTAAGGTGCCACAAGTCCTCCTTTTCTTTTTGCGAATACAGACTAACACGGCTGCTACTCTGAAATGCTCTACTTAGTTATTCAGGGTGTCTGTGTGGCCCCCTCCCTTTAAATTGTGTGTGAGCTGGGATGGGGGGGCTGTGCGTGTGTCCCAGCACCGGCCTTGGGAGCACCCGGGGGTGTCAGGACAGACCACTGGGGGAAGGAGAGGGGACAGCGTGTGTGCCGCGACAGCCCGGGCAGGGGGTGGGGGGAGCTGTGGGGATAGAGCCGGGCGGGGACAGCCGCACCAGCGAGGCGCCCCCCCGGAACCCACACGCCGCCGGGCGGGGGTTTCGCGCGCACCCAGCCCCAGCACGGCCACGGCCGCGCTCGCGCACCCTCATC